>NC_083237.1:22426261-22733072 GCF_032191835.1 Heteronotia binoei
CCGGCCGCTACATATGTCTGGATTGGACTACCCATGTCTCTCTAGACTACTTAATACCATAATGTATTTCAATATGATGGTAAGTGACAAGTTTATTTCAAAGAAATGGATGCAATTAAGCGCAAAAATTCAATAGCAACAACCTATATATTTACAAGCGATAGTTCTCATTTGTCTTAATTAAGTAAAGGTAGTCCCGTTTCCGACTCTGGAGTGATGTTGCTTTTACAATGTTTTCACGGCAGACTTTTTACAGGGTGGTTTGCCATTGCCTTCCCCAGTCATCTACACTTCCCCCTCAGCAAGCTGGGTACTCATTTTACCGACCTCGGAAGGATTAAAGGCTGAATCAACCTGAGCCAGCTACCTGAAACCAGCTTCTGCTGGGATCGAACTCAGGTTGTGATCAGAGACTTCAGACTGCAGTACTGCAGCTTTACCACTCTGCACCATGGGGCTCTATTGTCTTAGAGATGTGAAAATCTGCTGGGGGAGGGGGGAATACCTCTGAGATTCCACCCCCCACATTCTTTCCACTAGAAAACTTTGCTGAACTCTTGGGGGGGGGGGATTGTTTTCTTTTTGGAATTAGTAAAATGCTTTAAAATTTACAGGTTACAGCTAGCCCATTACCACGAGTCTTCTCAAACATCTGAATAGCAACCATTTCAAATATATAAGAGAATCTCTTAACAGTGCTTAAGGCAAAGTTTTACTCACTCCATTTTTAAGCGAGACAATCTACAGCATTAGGTAACACCTCTTATACTGTAGACATGCACAACACATTTTCAAGGATATGTTTACTGTGAGAATAATTTAAATATGATTAATTTTGGCAACTATATGCCATAATGCATTTGAGGAACAAAGGTCAGTGTTTTCAATACTGTAAAGTTTAACTTGATAAAAGCCAGTATGTTGAGAGTCCTGCCTGTTGTATCTGTACAAAACTGTTTCTGTTCTGCATTTTATTTCTTCCCTACAATATTTGTTCTCGAATTGCTACTTTGGTTTTTTCCCCTACCTCTTAGGTGGCAAAAATTATGATACCACTAAGACAACTACAATGCAACAGTTTGCAGCCCTCTCTTAGAGACTGGACAGATCTCCAATTTTGCTTCTACTGCAGAAAATGGAGGCATTTGTACTTCTGAATTCATAATATCCTACTCAGTACAATTCTGTACACCATCTAATTTATAAATGATGCATTTTATGCTGCAAAAGCAGTAAAATAAATATAGGTTTGACTGGAAAGTAAGTACTGCATATATGTAAATTTCCCCCCAGATTTCCATCAGTCACAGCTAATATTTGGATAGGAGACCTCCAAGGAATACCATTATACAGAGAAAGGCAACGGCAAACTACGTCTGAAGTCTTGCCTTGAAAACCCTACAGGGTTGCTCTAAGTCAGCTGTGACTTGATGGCACTTTCCTCCACCACTCAAATTTCTATTCCACCCCACCCACAAGGACAAAAACAAAGGGCTAGCCATGTTAGTCGGCTGCAGCAGAATAAAACAATCCAGTGGCAACAAAAATACTGAACATTTATTTCAATGCAAGCTTTCAGGAGTCACAGCTCTCTTCCTCAGAAAAAAGTTAGGATCAACTTCCTTTCTTCTTACATTCTAAAATAGTCTTTATTCCCCAATTCAATTTATCAACAACTAAAACAGCAACCATTTAGACTCAGATGAATGGAGACAACTTGTGAGGAGCAAGTAAAGATCCTGTAAAACTTGCATGTTTCTCCCACGGAAAATGTTTATCTTCTCTTTTCTCTCCCAAAACTCTGTCTCCTCTGCTTAACTGCATATGCTTTAAGCCGTTTATTTTGCAAGACACGCCACCCCCTGCCTGAGCCCAGACACAAAGGCCAGAATCTCCTCACCTGCCGCTTCAGCTTGCGCTCCTTCTGTGCCCCATAATAAGTGAGGATCTTGAAACTGGGGCACCAGCGCTTGATCTCCATCTCCCAGTTCAGCATGACGCTGGTGGGGACAATGATCAGGTGGGGTCCCCAGCTACCTACAAGAGGACAGAATCACAGCATAAAAACAGGTTACTCACCTGTAATTGATGATCTTCGAGTGGTCATCTGTGCAGTCACACACATGGGTTTTCCCGTCAGGACGAACCCTACCTCGGAGATTTTAAAAGCTAGCCTAGGCGTTATTTTTGGCGCGCACTCCCTTTCGCTCTGGGGAGCAGGCATCCACTGCGCATGCCTGGAGCGAGAGGGAGGCGCCCCACCCACTCAGTTTCTTTCCCCGCCGCTGACACCGTAGGTGAGCGGTTATATAGGACCAGTAGCCAGCAGCGGGGATGGCTGGGCGGGCGTGTGTGACTGCACAGATGACCACTCGAAGATCATCAATTACAGGTGAGTAACCTGTTTATCTTCTTCGTGGTCTCTGTGCAGTCCCACACATGGGTGACTGATAAGCTGACCTGCAAGGTGGTGGGTGCTGGCACTAGAGTTGAAGAAAAGAATAATGCAAAGGTTAGTGCAACACAGTCAGCACATAGCAGAGTACAAGGTAAGCAAGTACTCACCAAAACGAAACCGCATCATCAGTCAAAGATAGAGCGGAGTACTGCCTGTCCGAAGGATGCATCTCGCCTAGCACGAACGTCCAAAGCGTAGTGCATGGCGAAGGTCGAAGGGGAAGACCAGGCGGCAGCAGCGCAAATGTCTTCCATGGACACACCCCTGGCAAGGGCAGATGACGTTGACAAGGCTCTTGTGGAATGAGCTCGTACAGCAGACGGGACTGGTTGCTTTGCGAGTTTGTAGCAGAGCTCTATAGCAGCAACCAACCATTTTGACAGTCTCTGTGTAGATATCTTTCTTCCTTTATTATGGCGGCCGTAGGCCACAAAAAGTCTGGAGTCCGTACGGAACGATGCTGTTCTATCTATATAGTAAGCGAGTGCTCTTCTAACATCTAGGCAGTGTAGAGCTTCTTGACCTTTGTCCGTAGGACGTTGGAAAAAGGCAGGTAAGGTTGTGACTCTGTGCAAATGAAATGCGGAAACCACCTTGGGTAAGAAGGCAGGATCTGGTCGTAACACCACCCTATCGTGGTGAAAGATGGTGTAAGGTGTGTCTGCTCTAAACGCACAAATATCACTTGCTCTCTTAGCAGAGGTGAGTGCGACTAATAGTGCCGTTTTCCATGAGAGAAGGTGAAGCGGTATCGTAGCCATAGGTTCAAAAGGCGGTTTTACCAGCTGGCTTAGCACTAGTGATAAACTCCAGCTAGGGTACATTTGCCGCAATGGTGGGTGCAAATGTAAGATTCCTTTTAAAAAGGATTTCGCAGCAGGGTGTAAAAAAACAGTTCGACCCTGTACATGCGGGTGAAAAGCTGAGATTGCTGCAAGGTGCACCTTCAAAGATGAGTAAGTGAGGCCCTTTTCCGACAAAGACAGTGTATATGCCAAGATTTGGGGTATGGAAGCAGATAGGGGTCTGAAGTTATGCTTGGTAGCGTAGATGGAAAATCTTTTCCACTTCATGGAGTATGACTTTCTCGTGGATGGTTTCCGCGCATTTAAGAGAACATGTCTTACTCCTTCAGGAAAGTCTGAGAACATATCCTCCAAGCTGTTAAGCGAAGCCTGTTCGGGTCGTGATGGAGAACCCTGCCGTTCTGCTGAGACAGGAGGTTCTGTGCCAGAGGGAAGTGATGGTAAGTATTTTTTGACAGAAAAAGGAGGGTTGTGAACCATGGCTGGCGTGGCCACCATGGTGTCACTAGAATGCAATCTGTATTGTCCAGTTGAATTTTCTGTATACATCGTGTTATCAGTGGGAAGGGTGGGAAGAGGAAGTGTAGTGGACCGGTCCATGTCTGTATGAAGGCATCCCCTGCAGACTGTTGTGAGGGCGGACCTCTCATAAAAAAGAGAGCACACTGTGCATTGTCTGGTGCAGCAAACGCATCTATTAAGGGGGTTCCGAATTTCCGGAATACTGGCAGAAGATATGACCTGTGGAGTGACCACTCGTGGTCGTTGATGAGATGTCTGCTCAGCCTGTCCGCTTGAGCATTCTGGACGCCAGGAAGATGTACCGCAGTGAGATGGATCCGGTGAGCAATACTCCAGTGCCAAAGGTGCATTGCTCTTTTGCAAAGACGGGTGGATGCAGTCCCTCCTTGCCTGTTTATATAAAACACCGTCGCCACATTGTCTGAAGCGATCTGTACATGTCGGCCTTGAAGAGATGGGAGGAACGATTTTAAAGCTCTGTGAACAGCTAGAAGCTCTAAGCAATTGATGTGGAGCGACTGTTCGTAAGGCGTCCATTGCCCTTGGACAGTGAGTGTGTCGAGATGGGCTCCCCAACCCCACCTCGAGGCGTCTGTTGTGACCACTGCTGATGGGCTTGGCCTTAAAAATGGCATTCCTGCAAGCAGGTGAGCTCGTACTGTCCACCATTCGAGCGAGGGGAGGATGTGGTTTGGAACAGTGAGGACGGTTCGTTGAGACTGGCGTTGGGGACGAAATGCACGGACGAACCAGATTTGCAGGGTTCACATGCGTAGTCTTGCGTGTGTTAAAACTGCAGTCGTGGCTGCCATAAGTCCTAACATGCGCTGAATGTTGAAGGCCGTTTGCTTGGGTTGTTGAATTATATGTGTGGCCAGCGTCTGAATGGAGGATATCCTGTCCACAGGAAGGTATGCCTTGTGGTCCGTGGTGCATAAGCGAGCCCCTATAAAATGGATGTCCTGAGTTGGGGTCAAGTTTGACTTTTGTTGATTGACCTGGAGGCCCAGTTCTGCTAAGAGCGCAAGTGTTATTGAAATGTCCTTCATCAACTGTGCCCTCGAAGCTCCCACGAGGAGCCAATCGTCTATGTATGGGTAAGTTGCAATTCCGCGTTGCCTGAGGTATGCCGCAATTACCGCCATACATTTCGTGAATGTCCGTGGTGCTGTGGAGAGTCCGAAGGGTAGGGCTCGAAACTGGTAGTGGTTGTTGCCCACGGCGAAACGCAGGAACTTTCTGTGGCATTGGTGTATTGTAGGAACTTTCTGTGGCATTGGTGTATTGTCAGGTGGAAGTATGCGTCCTGTAAATCTACCAGTGCCATCCAAGAGTTCCGAGGGATTAAGGGCAGAATCGATTGTAAGGTGATCATTCTGAATTTTCTGTGACGGATGAATTTGTTTAGGGCTCTTAGATCCAAAATCGGGCGCTGTCCCCCATCCCTTTTGGGAACTAGAAAGTACCGGGAATAAAATCCCGTCCGATGGTACTGGTCTGGGACAGGCTCTATAGCCGCCTTGGCTGTTAAGGTGTCGATTTCTTCCTGAAGGGAAGGGGATGGGGGGGTTGAAACAAAGTGATGTTTCGTTGGTGGTGTTTGGAACTCTATGGAGTAGCCTCTCAAAATGATGTTTAAAACCCATTTGTCCGTGGTTATTCGTTGCCAGTTGTCGTGAAATGGGAGAAGTCTGGAAATGTGTTGGATTGGTAGAAAGTCAAAGAGACTGCTTCGATGAAGACGCAGCCTTTTTAGGTGGTTGTGGTCTCTGCTGTCTCTGGTTAAAGGATTGCTTCGGAGGAGGAGCCTTACGTTTCCAGTATTCAGATTGTCGAGGAGATCTGGAACGTTTGAACGACGTTGGTTTCCATGATCTGGGCTTATAGCTCTGCTGTTGTTGTTGCGCTACCCCGAGCCTTTTTGCTCGTTTACGGCTGTCGTCAACGGTGGTAAGTATATCGTCTGTTGTGGCATTAAAGAGACCTTGGCCGTCGAAGGGGAGGTCCTCGATTTTGAACTTAATATCAGGTTGCAGCGACGAGGACCGAAGCCAAGCGTGTCTTCTTAGGGCGATTGAGGCAGCCATCGCCTTTGAGGTGCACCCCACGGAGTGACGAATAGTATTTATCTGTTGCTTTGAAACCCTGTTGAGCTCCTGTAGCAATTTGTAGGCTTGTTTCTGGGAAGGTTCAGGCAGGGCAGAGACTAGCATATTTAGTTGGGAGGAAATATTGTGGGAATACGCGGCAAAGTATGCTAAATAATTGTTGATTTTGGCATTTGCCGTAGAAATTGAATACATTTTCCTTCCTAGGGTGTCTAATTTCCTGCCTTCCTTCTCAGGAGGTACAGGGTGGCGGGTTTGCTTAGATTTAGAGGAAGAATGAACTATCAGAGAGTTCGGGGCCGGATGGCTGAATAAAAATTTCGACTCCGTTGCTTGGATCCTGTAAAGGGATTCAATTCGTTTTGAAGTTGGGGGAATAGATGCTGGGTTGTCCCAAGCTTCTTTGATGGCTTCTAAGTGTACCGGTAACATCGGCAGAAAGGAACCAGCAGGTAAATCTGAGTGCACCAAGTCGTGTACCACGTCTGTTACCTTGGGTGCATCTGAGGTAAGGGTAACGTTAAGCGCAGAGGCCATGTTGGCAATCAAGTCCAGGTGTGTCTTGGCCCCTTCGGAAGGTGACAAATCCGCGGGTTTGGCAATATCCGAGGCAGGGGATCCAGGAGGAGACATCGAGTGTATCGACTCCGAGGATTCTGCTTCGGTTTCAGCATCTGAGTTGTCCGGTGCGGGTAGCTCCGGGTCAGGTCTGATTGGGCTTTGTTGCTTCGGACCCGGCTTCGGCCCCGGCTTGGAAGTCGAAGCGGAGGGAGTCGGAGACGTTGGATCCGATGAGTGTTTAACCCGTTGAACAGGGGTTGTCTCCTTCGATCGGTCGCTATGGTGTTCTGAACGGTACCGAGAGTGATGGTATCCGCAACATTGGTGGTAGTCCATAGATGGAGATCTCGAACGATAGTAACGTCGTCTGGGGGACATAGATGGAGACCGAGATCTCGGGTCGTAACGGTAGCGATCCCTCCCCCTGCTTGGAGATCTCTCTGGAACTCCGGTACGATGGTATCGGCTGCTGATACTAGGAGACCTGTGTTGAAACCGACGAGGTTCGGAGTAACGGCGGTGCTGTAGATACTGCTGAGTCGGATTCGACATATCAGAAAAGAATCTGGAGTCGAGATGTTTTGGATTCGACATATCAGAGAAGAATCTGGGGTCGAGATGTTTTCGGGTCCACTGCATCGGGTCCCTGACTTCTTCAGTCAGTGGCTCTTGGTTGGAATCGTGGAGAGAAGGAGATCTGGAAGGGATCGGTATAACTTCTTCCTGCTGCCGAGGTGGTGTCGGGTTCAGAGGCACCAGAACGGATTCATGGGCAATGGATCCATGCGCTATTGGATCACATTGCTTGCCGTCAGGCTGATGGACCTTCGCGTGTTGATCCGTAGGGTTGGTCGAGTCGGAAGTCTTCTTCGACTCCTTCGGATTCTTCGGGTCGGGGTGCTTTGTCGAGTCGGTAGTTTTCCTCGAGTCCTTCGGATCCTTCTAATCGGAATGCTTATGCTTAGGGTCATGGGACTTCTTAGTATGCTTCCCGCTCTTCATTTTAGTAGGAGCGGCTGTTGATTCTGACGATTTCATGCCGTCGCCTGTCTTAGCGGCGTCGCCGGACTTATGCTTGCTAGGGACAACGGCCATTGAAGCTGCCGACGTTGCGCCGTCCCCTTGAGGAGACAGAAGGGGAGGCGACTTACTTGTAGAAGATGATTGCGACATCTCAGGGCGAAGCGCAGACGCAATGAGGTGGCTTTGTAGTCTAGCGGCCCTATTTTTCCGCGCCTGTTTGCCGAATTGAAGGCAATGCGCACAAGTGTCCACTTTGTGAGTATCTCCCAGGCAAAACAAACAAAGCGAGTGCCCGTCTGAAGTAGGAAATTTCGCTCTGCAGCGCGAACACCTTTTAAAGGTTATTTTACTGTTCCTTCCTTCCATACGCCCGGGGGAGGGGGGGGGGAAGGAGAAAGGAGGTCTGAGGTAAAAAGAAGGGTAGAACTATTTTTTTTTTTTTTAAGGAAAAATATAGTAAGAAGAAGAATTTGAGACGGAATAGCGATATGAAAAGAGAAAAAAACGAAGGCTAGATGTCTGAGGTAAACGAGGAGCGCAGCGAGGTAAGACTATCCCGGGCGGCGGTTGGAAAGAAACTGAGTGGGTGGGGCGCCTCCCTCTCGCTCCAGGCATGCGCAGTGGATGCCTGCTCCCCAGAGCGAAAGGGAGTGCGCGCCAAAAATAACGCCTAGGCTAGCTTTTAAAATCTCCGAGGTAGGGTTCGTCCTGACGGGAAAACCCATGTGTGGGACTGCACAGAGACCACGAAGAAGATAGATTACATGCCTCTACAGACCGCCTCTGTGCCTCACTCACATACAAGTCAATGAACAAATTTAGTACTAAAGGATTACTCAAGAACTTGCTCTCTGCAGCCCACACACTCCCCAAATGCCATCCTGGCTACCACAAAGTAAGACAGTGCACACTAGGGTCCAGACTTTAGCACTCCACGTAGATGTTGTTTAAGATGTCATCAGCTCCATCCTTTCTTCTACTGTCCTCCCTCTTCCCCCACAAAGTCCCTTACCCACCCTTTTCACAGGCCAGGTGCGCCAGCAGGGAGATAGTCTGGATTGTTTTGCCAAGCCCCATCTCATCAGCCAGAATACCGTTGAGTTTCTTCTCATACATGGTAACCAACCAGTCCAGTCCAATGTGCTGATATTCCCGCAGAGTTCCTCGCAGCAGATAAGGAATGGGCGTCTTCACCTGCATAATGGGAGAAAAGTAATAATGTTTGCTGGTTTTGCCTCCTCCCCCCCCAGTCTCAACCCATTTCCTTATTACTCACCTGCGTAGTAGCCAGGGTGTAGCCTTTGGGCTGCAGGCTCTCTGCGGCTGCTGCGATGTCCGTGATTTCCTTCTTGGGCCCTGGAGTTGGAGCCGAGTCATTTTCTCCCTCACCTTCACAATCCTCATCTTGCTTCAGCAGGTACTCAACACCAAAGTCCTCCTCCTGACTCGCTGAAGCCTCCTCCTCAACAGCAACCTCCTCTTCACTTTCACTCCCCACTTCTTCAGTGGAATCTGGAAGAAACCCCTCAACGTGAGGACAAAAAGCATAATTGGATTCCATCTCTGTGTGACTTCTGTGTGGCCTCTTCTGATCATTTTTAAATTAGGGGCTTCTGGATTCATAGGACAAAACTGCAACTTTGCAATCTGATTTGTACCCATAGCTAATACACACACACGTCTCTTAGAAATAGAACTTTTGTTGTAAGCCGCCCTTAGCCACTCGTGGGAAGGGCGGGATATAAATCCCGGAATGAATAAATAAATAAAAAATAAACTTATATTTTCTCTGGATATGAGCCTTGTTCCCATGTACATACATCCCACTTTTAGGCAACCTTAAATTCCAGGCTCATCAAAATGCAAATCCGCATAGTACCATCATAAGCCGGTGTGTGTGTGTGTGTGTGTGTGCAATTCCTACACTTCCTTTCCTCCAGCCTACAATCCTTTCCCCATACGTCAACTAGCAGGATACAGGCAAGAACACAGGCAATATTAAAACAAGAAAATCATCTTCACCAAACCTGTCTGTGGGGAAACCAGAGAGATGGTAGGGAAACCAAAAGATTGCTGTCAAGATTTGTGGCACACAACTCCATTAATGTCTGCATACACCAAAAGAGTACAAGTACTGTAATAAGGATGCCATAGTTCTAAGTTGATTACACACATCTGAAATAATTTACACTTCCCAACACAAAGAAAACACTTTGCAAACAATCTGATTTGTACCAGTAGGTAATACACCCACACGTCCCTTAGAAATAGAACTTATACTTCCTCTGGATATTCCTTGCTCCCATGTACATACATCCCACTTTTTGGCAACCTTAAATTCCAGGCTCATCAAAACGCAAATGCACAACACATTTCAGTTTCCACCAAAAAAAGTGCAATACATATATTTGTTCTTGGAGCAAACATGTCTTCACAAACCAATGTCTGATTATTACTTGGGGATAGCATCTTTCAAGAAGTTATGAACATGATCTTGAAACAGAATTGCATTATATTGCAATATTAATTCAACCACTGTTAACAGAAGACTTTCCCCTCTCCTCATACCTGACTGGCTACTGGTGTCCTCTTCTTCTGACTCCTCTTCATACTCTGAGGTGCTAGGCTCTGAAGCTCCAGATGAAGCATCTGACTCCTCCATTTCAAAGTCTGAGGCATAGGCACCAGCATATTTCTGCAGCAACTCTTCCATGGGCAGCTCACCTGCCACAGATAAAGAAGATGTTACTTTATGCCCACATGCTCTGATGAGTTCTTTTTCCTCAGTGCTGACAACATCCTATTTGTGTTGAAGCATTCCTCTGATTCTATATCACAGCCATCATGGAGAGGCCTCAATAGCAGACAGAAGCAGAGAAATTCTTCTTAAGCACTAGCTAAAAATCTGCCACCTGATTCTTTTAAAGTCCTTAATGAGCCCACCCTACCCATCAGTTCAAATAAATCCATTTTTAGATCACTATAGTACTTTTCCTTTTCTTATAGTTTCAGGTACAGATAAAAATGAATGAAGCCACCAATACAGGCCCAACTAAACTGACCAATAAGCAGGATTCATGTCAAACATTAAAGCCTCCAGAGCTACTGGAGAAGTTTTGGGGGGTATTCCAAGAGATATAGTACTAAGGTGGGGCAGGTGCTTACCCTGGCCCTATGTCCCTTTAAGAGCAGAAATTCTGGGAACGAGGGTCCACAGACCTAGCAGACATTCGGAAACACAATTCAGTAATAGGACTAATTGTTTTCAGGGCCCACGGAGCGCAAATCCAGACCCCAATTTGCCATAATCTCCCCCCCTCCCCCAATGCACAATCTGCCTCCGAACCTTCCTTGGCCAGGTCATCCAGCTCTTTGCTATGATCCACATTCCCTTCCAGCCTTTCTTCTGCATCTATTGTCTCTTCTTCATCTTCAGCTGTGGGAAGGATTATCTGGGTTACTACATGAGAGGGCTCCAGTTTTCAATCAACCTTGATTCTCCTCACAGTCACTCGAATCCAGGCCTAACCACAACATGCTCACCTTCATCTTCATTGGCAGTGAACTCCTCATCTTCCTCATCAGGCTTCCAAGGGTTTTTATTCCTCTGAGCAACAGGCTTTGTTTTTTCCTGTGAATATAGGAAGGGAAGAGATGTAAGAAGACAGTCCATGATGGGAAGCCTTTGGCACTGCACGGGCAGACCATCCATGTGGCAGATCAGCCTTGAGCCTAGGTAGGGAAGAACCAGCTAAGGATAGCAGTAGAACAGAGGGTAGTGTGAGCACTCACTGATAAATAAATTCTGCAGATACCTGCGGAAGTACAACTTCTAAAATCCAGTGACCAGATTTGCTAAGCAACAGAATCTAAATGCACTGCCTCAAGTTTTCTAACCAAAGACCTGCCCGTAAACCAGCAACACACCTTTAGATTCTTGGAGATGTCTTTTTCTTCCTGCTCTTCTTCCTCTTCACTATCCTCTTCTTCCTCATTGTCAGAGCTGGAGGCACAAGGGGATGTACTGAAGGAGTTCTCCAGGATCTGGGGAGGCAGCGATTGCAGTAGTTCCTCCAGAGGCAGTTCACCCTCTTGCTTCAGTAGTTCAATCTCCCTTTGCTGAGTCTCTGAGTCATTCCCTTCTTGCTGCTCCTCCACCTCAATTGTCTCCTCATCATCTGATTCTTCATGGGGTTGGAAATCGCCATCTGCCAAAGAAGGGAGGGAATGGTCAGATGCAACCACCCTGGGGTGACAATCTCTATGTAAAAGAGGGCAGAGACTACAGTTTTGCCTCAGATTTGGCAGCACATAGGTAGGTAATAGGCATGGAAGTTTCCCAGTAAAATTTATATCTAACAGAAATGAAGCCTGGACAGTAGAAGACACACTATGGAATATACGCTATACTCGTAGTCTTCAGTGAAATCCGAGCAGATTGAGGATTGACAGATTCAGAGTACCAAGCTGGGGACTCCTAAAGTGCTGACCTTCATCCTCAATAAGTTGACTGGGAGGTGGTGGGCTAGAGGCAGTAGAGCCAGCATGGGAGCTGCTGGTCTTACTGGTAACTGGAAGGGTCTCATTGAGGCTCTGGGTCAGCAGGTCCGAGTACTTCTCTGTCTGGCCTACTATGAAGTCCAGCTGCAGGTCCAGGGCTTTTTTCCGCTTCTCCTCCAGACGTGACTGCTGTTTAAATTGAACAACCTGAGAAAGGGTAACAAGAGTTCATCTGAAGTACAAAGGCAGCTACAGAACTTGTTCTCAGAATGCTGGCTAAAGTTACTCAAAGCCCACCACAGATTCTAAGTCTTTAGCAACATCACTCACATACAATTATCCTTTCCACAGCAGATGTGAAACTTATTTAACCCTCCTATGCCAATAAACCCCCCAACACTTTATATATTCAACTTTGGCGTAGTCTTTGACATACAATCTCTCCTCCCAAGCATGTTCCTTCTTTTTCTTCATTAGACAGGTTAGATTACAGCACACACAATGACAACTGAAGGGCTGATTCCTGTACTCTGCAAAAAAGACAACTCACATGAGTACAGTGTCTTAATTTGGCAAGACAGGTACCTTCTCTACATTGCTCCAGAACTGCTTGACCTCTTTGGCGATTGACGAGGCAATGCGGCGCAATTTGGCCTGTTCCTCCCGTTTGGCGCGTTCCTCTTTCTGCTTCTGCTCTTCATGATGTCTAATCACCATCCGCACAACCTACACACAAAGAAGAGAGGGAGTGATGCACAGGTGGCCACAACTCAACACAGATAACCTCGATACCAGGATTGTAGGGAAAATCTTTAACTCACAAAAGGATGACAATTCTTAGGGACACACGTTACATCACCTTCTATAGTTATAGAAACCAATTTAGAAGCTACAAAACTAGCATCATTATTAAATATTAACTGACAAAGAGGATTGGCAGGGCAAGCTTTCAAGTCCAGCAGAAGCTCCAAGGCTGTCCCATGCAATGGCATTTACCTCTAACAAGTCTAGGGCTTGTAATATATAAATAAAAAACTGACTGAAGGAGAAGGGACAATAATGATGGAGATTGGTGGATGGTTCCAGCAAAAAGATGGTACTCGCCTTTCTTGCAACTCCCCTCTTCCAGCGGCGCTCTTGGGCAAAGTCAGCAGACAGCCACTGCATTTCCTCACAGAGATAATCCCAGTGCACTTTGGGACGGGCTGGCTCGGGCACCTTGGACAGCCTTTTCAGGGACCAGAAACCCTCCTTTTTCATTTCAGCAATGCGGTTCTCAATCTCTGCTTCCTGAAATACAGTGCTAAGGTTAATTAGCTCAAACATTTCCTCTCTTTGTACTGCAGTGCAAAAGGATGCAATGCACAAGCCATTAGCTTGGATCTCAGGTATTAATGCCTAAGCTAAGATGGAAGAGGGGAACTGGTAAGTTCTGGACCACGTGTCACTTACGTGCTTGGCCTGCTCAGCGATCTCAGCATGTGTCTTGTCCCACATGCTTGCTGGGTCAGCAGAGGTGTACATCCCAGGTGATACCAGGGCTCTGTTCTGTGTCTTAGTACCATCAAAGCCCAGGTGACTATCCAGAGAGGAGTCGTGGGTGAGATGTGGTGGTGAAATGCTGCCACTTGAGGCAGGTGAGCCTGAAGAGGCTGGTGATACTGGGTTACTGCCCGTCATTCTGTCTGATGCAATCTGTAGTACCAGCAGGAGAACAGAAAAGACCAAGGGATTAATACAGCAACTTTACATTCCAGAGGAACATAACTGTTCTAAGAGCATACTGGAGTGGGATATCAGAGAATATCCTTTAACCCTTCTCCTCACAGCAAATGACTCCAATATATCATATAAAACAATCAAAAAGTCACTTTGCTTTTTGTTTGTGAAATTTTTAAAAATCCACTTTAAAGGTCCCCATCAAACTACCAGTCCCTGCAAATTGGTCATCCAAATCACAGGGCCTGGCACAGGGATCACCCTCACCTCCAACTCTACCTGTGCATGCAGCGCATGGTGCTGTTGGGTAGGGCTGTTCTGCATTTTAATTCTCTCTTGCTCTTTGCCTCTCGTCCCAACAGCTTCGTTTGTGGTTGTAGTGCTTGTGTCCTCCTCCAGTGCATGCTGGGAACCGGCCTCATTCTGGTCAGCCAGCCACTGGGACGAGCCGTCCAGCTCCTGGGTTCCCTGGCAGCCCAGCCTGCGCTCGGGACTGCCTGTTTCAGAAGTATCTGAAGAAATTCAAAAAGCAATGCCAATCACACAGCAATCAAAGCAAGGTTTAAGAGATCTTAAATAAAAACTCTGCCTCTCAAAAACAGGCAAGAAAATGTTACTGAAGAAGATAAATTACTCATGGTGTAACAAATAGTTACCAAACCTGTGCCACTAAATAAGCATTCTTCAAGAACAATGGCATGTGCCCGTGGTTTATCATACCTTCTCCCCAATTTCATGTAAAAGGGGATGGGAACAAAAAAATAAAATGAATTAGCTTTGTACTCTTTACCCAGCAGTTAACCTTTTTCTGGCACAAAAATTTCAATACTCAAAAACAAACAAACAAACAAAAACCCCTGCGAAGTGGTGTCAAAAAGAGGCCTCTCTGAAGGGATTTCTATGAAGAACAGACTGTGCAAAACTCTGCACAATGAGTTCTTACTATTCCTCCAAACTAGATTGGCCTTGCAAGTTAATTTTGTTTAATGACACTTAAATGCCCTCCAGCCATTTCTTATCCCCCATAATGATGTATGGTCAGCAAGAATGCACAGCTAAACAGTAGTTTCTAAGCTCTCTACTGCAGACATTCTGCAAACTGAGCTGGGTAACCTTAGAAGGGTTGGTATATGGGATGCTACTGATCCCAATAACTCTTGTGTTGGATTTGTACTTTTGTTTGTTATGTTCTGGAATAACTTCTTAGTTGAGTGTGTATCATACTCCAATAGCTAACAGAGTAAGTGTTTAAGACAAAAGAGGGTTGGTTAAAGCACATAAATCATAGCATGAAAAACTATCTATAAGCCAGCAGAACAAAATATAATTGCAGCACCTGTTACATTACAGCTCCTGAATTAGCATGAAGATCAAAATACTGTGCTTGTTTGAATACAGTTCCTAGCATGAGCCAAAAATACAAGAATAACTGTTCTGCAATTAAATCAGAAATCTGAATTACTAAGTAGTCAGATTCAAGTGCTACCCATTTTAGTTTCTGCTAACCGTTTACCTACAGCATCATCTCAGTCTTCACTTTTGTTAATATAATGAATACCAAGTTGTTACTCTGCTCTTGACTTCTGAAGGGATCTATGCGTTCTATATGGTGTTGCAGTCATCTGATCAACTACCCATCTTTTGTCAACTGGTTGCTATTTTCCTTCTTCCCTGAAAGCCAGAAGATAGAAACTAATGCCAGCTCTGCCTGCCGCCATCAAATCTAGTCAAGCCTGCAGGACATTTTACAAAAGATGAAGTAAACAGGCTTTATGATCCTTTCAGATTATTTTAACAGGACCACCTTCAAGGTGATCAAATTATGTGCTTAAGTAATGTTCAACAACAAAGCAGGTGGTTAAGTCTTTTTATTAATTATGCTTGTACTATTGAAATCAATCTGTTATGTGGCTTTGAAAATTTATTATATGTAGGTGTGCTGACGACTTTGTGTGTCAATCTTGGCTGATCCATGACTGCAACAAATAAAGATAAAGACCAAGGTCTGAAACATTAACAGCAACTATTTGAGGTTGGGTTTTTTTAAAAACATCTACTCTGGCAAAGAATTCTGAAGAACTGAAAGCTTGTATATAGCTTTGCTACCATAGTTAGTCCTCATCAAGACTTTTTTTTGTAGAAAAAGACCAGCAGGAACTCATCTGCATATTAGGCCACACAACCTGATATTACCATTGTTTCACACAGAGCTTTTGTAGAAGCTCAGCACAAACGTATTAACATATTACGCCACACCCCTGACACCAAGCCAGCCAGAACTGCGTTCCTGTGCATTCCTGCTCAAAAAAAGCCCTGGTCCGCATAAAAAGTACTGCATGACTTGTTTCTGGATTTCCTTTTGACCCACACATGCAACATTTATTGCTTATATGAACTGGCATGAACAATAGAAGTAGATATTACCACATCTACTGTGTTGATTGAATACATTCTCTTTAAACCAACAAAGCTCAGTCTGGGAAATACAAGGTTTTTCCAAACAAGATGGCCAACAATCAGACATCTACAGCAGTCCACTATGAGCCATTTTGGGAGTGAAAATGAATGGGAGGGATCAGGGCATCATGTGGAAGCAACAGGGAAGCTTTTAAAAATCTGCACAGCTGATCAAATCTCTAATGGCCAATCAGAAACTTTGTCGGGAAAAACTCCACCTAGCATGCCCACTTTCTAAAAACACTTGGTAGGCAACAAAAAAGGTTTGGGCTAGCACAGTGGTACCCACAGGCACATTGATGGCTGCTGCTATAACAGATTCTCTGGCAAAACAGAGCAGAAAGTTTGAGAGTTGGTACATTTACATGTTCAGGAATCTCTGCCACAAAGTTAGCTTGAATGCTTCTCTAGTACTTTGTTTTCAAACATCACCACCAAGAATGCAAGAAACAGACTTTCTATTTGTCATCCCAAAACGGAACACAATTTTAATCTTTCTTTATAAAGTTTGCACTTGAAAACCCAATAACCCCAACTTCACAGTCACAAAAATACAGTGAATGTTAACAAGGGCAAACAAGGACATTTATTTAGAAAGTATAGTGCTTGATGGGGATGGACTGGGCCACAGACCTAATTTTTCTACAGACCAGGGTACAGTTTGCAGTGCATGAGCCCAGTCCATGCCATCCTGCCAAAATGGGCATCGATTTGTAAGGCCTCTGTCAGTGGGGCTTGCAAAAACCAGAAGCATGTGACTGAAGATCAAGTGGCGAGTTCATCCACTTCTGGTTCACCCAGAAGGGAACTGGAAGTGGGTGAAGTCACTAAATGGCCCTCACTTGCATGCCACAGACCCAATCCGTTAAATGTGGAGGTTTGTGGTCTGGGGGTCCATAAACCCCACAGACCTCAAACATCTGTAGTCCATTTTTGGAGGGGGTATGTGTGCCCATCCCTAATGCTTAACTGCAAAGTTTTTCCATTTCCCCCCCTACAGTAACAACCATGGATTTGTCAGATATGACACGTACACATATTCCTGCCTATGGAGTAACACACCTCAGCAATCAAAAAAAGGTTGCATGTGGCTGTCAAATCACATTATAAATTCAGACTCATCAATGATCACTGAAATTATAGGGTGAAAAACCACCTTGGGGATGAACTCAATGTAAATTCAGTTTCAGAAAAACACCCCCAAATTTTCTCTTCAGCCTTCCTCTGTAAAAGATATTTCCCCATATGTATTCACCTCCATCAGTACCTTTGTGAGCTGAGAACTCCTCTTCCTTGTCAGGCTCCACTTCCAGGGTTTCGCTTTCCTGGGGAAGACTACTCCTGTAAACAAGGTAAGAGTCTAATTCCAGGACTGCTAACAACTTTTCTGTCACACCTGTACAAGTATCCATCCCTTTAGCTCTCCATCGTTGTCCGTCCCCCCCCCCCCGATCCTCAATGTCTTTAACCAAAAGG
Organism: Heteronotia binoei; assembly: GCF_032191835.1. Taxonomy (NCBI): domain Eukaryota; kingdom Metazoa; phylum Chordata; class Lepidosauria; order Squamata; family Gekkonidae; genus Heteronotia; species Heteronotia binoei. Next base: position 22,443,892 of record NC_083237.1, read on the forward strand.
TTGGCCAAAACAACTGTCTCTCCATGATTGTAACGCAGACAGCATGGGGATAGCCTGGCTGCGGGTTGCAGTGAAGAGTTTTACTGTAGCACCAGCTACCAAATCCATGCCTATGAGAAGAGGCAAGAACCTGTTTGGGGTGCTGGGTAGCAAAACAAACAGAACAAATCCCTCAGTCCCCTTGAGGATGCTGGGGCATCTGCATGATATCCTACTGTTCATATTGATCCCAGGAAGCCATAATTCCAAATATTCTCAGTGTCTGTTCCGTGGCCTACCTCACCTTTACAATGCAGCCACTCTGACTCCAGAAGTGTCAATATTCTGTCCATTATCCTGATCCCATTGTCTGGAGTACAGTTTCCTTTATCTGCTTGATTTTACAAACCCATTCAGTCCTACAACTCAATTCTATTGCTATCTTTTTCTATTAGATCTGTTTTATTTTGTGCTTTCCTATTCTCGACTTGAGGCCGTTTGCTCCTATTTTCTTACACTGCTGCAGCTCTTAACCTCATATTGTCCAACCCACTATACCTTCCCCCCAGTTCCTAATCTAGCTACCTAGAAATTCCATGTCTCTGTTCTGAGCTGGCCAACCCTATACCCTCTGCAAACACATCACTCAACACCTCTCCTTCCACTGCCAATGTTGGTATATGTGCACTCTTCACACGCTGCCCCATCTTCAGTCTTTTGTTCTCGATCTGTCCCAGAATGACACTGTCCTGAACTCTTTCCAAGCTCTCAGACAACTTCACTCCCTTCACCTGCAAACCTTTTGGGCCTTCACCCCACATTGCCAGCCTCATTGCTTTATATCTTCTGATTGCTATACCCATCACTCCATCACGCCAATCTTTCAATTGCTGCTTCCTTCTTAGGAGATCAGGACTCTCTTCTGCTGCTGAGCCAAGACCTGCTACAGAGGATGGAGATGGTGCCCGTTCTGATCCCAGTACCTCTTTTATCCAATGCACATCTGCTGATCTGCTTGCAAGCCTCAACACCCTGCTTCTTGTTGTAAATCTTGGTGGTTCAGGTGTGTGTCCTGCAGACCTGGTTGTACCCCTACCTATAACCATCAGGTCATACTCTCCTTTCATTTTTGCCCGCAATGGCCCTAAAGAAAGCCCATGACCTTCCCCTAATCTTGCAGTCCATCCAGAACTGGGTCTTGGCATTTCATAACTTCGGGTCAGCAGCCCACCAAGTTGTGGTAATTGCACTTCTTCTAGATGCTGCGGGCCTGCTAAGCCACTAGTATCTTTTCCTAGCATCTCCGACTTTGTAATTTCCTGTTCCTGCTTTAGTGCATCTATTTGTTTCTGATCAGACATCCCTCCTGTCTCCTCAAAAAAAGGCACCTGCTGACTCTTTGCCCAGAACTGCCTCTCCTCTGAGAAACATGACATTCCTTCTCTTCCAGTTCTGTGGCCAATGAGAACTATATTTCTATCCACCTTTGCTCTGATCCCAACACGCACCTGTTCAGCTGATCTCGTCCCTCTCTTTTCTATAGCCCTCATTTCCAGCTGCTTATGATCATGTTTTGTCAATCTTGTCTGCTCAGTTTGAGCCTGTGCAGTTAAGCTGGTTATAATTAATCCCGGAGCCCTGTGTGCCAGTACCCCATGGACAACTCCTGCTGACCGTGTCATCCCACAATGTGAGATCACTCCTGGCCCTTGCCGCAGTCCTGCCAACCCCAGAATTCTTCTCCCTCGACCTCTGTGATGTTGATCCGGTCTTGCAGTGTCAGTGATCCGTGACAAATGAGATGACAACGCTGAGGCCGATCTATCCAGTTCTTCAGGTACCCTCAAGCTTGGTCGTAGTAATTCTGATTCTACTTTCCCTTGATCCAAACCCTTATCTGCTGCAGTCCAGCTTACTCTAGCCAACACAGCTGCTTCTTCTATACTTAGTTTAGTCATCTTCTCAGCTCTTTCCTGAGACAATCCAGATACTGCCTCCTCAGTTTCCACCCCAGTCATCTCCTGTTCTGTCATCTTCTTTTCTAATTCTGGGCCCAACACTAATGCTTCTTCCTGAGCCACTGTTGTTATTTCCATAGCATCCCCTGTATAGTCATGTAATACCTCTTCAGCCACACCTGCAACCTCCAGTGTCTCCTCCTGCTCTGGTTCCACCACATCCTCAGCCTTGTCCAGATCTGCATCTTCAATTTCCTTCCAAGGTCCTATTTGCTCTTCAGCTTCTTCTCCCTCTGATCCTGTTAAACCTTCCACATTCTCCTCATCCAAAACCAATGTCTTTTCAACTGCTGTAGCCTCCACGATCCCATACTGTCCAGGTATTTCCTGCAGACGTGTACCTGATGTCTCTTGCATTTTTACCACCACTCCTGCCTCCCCAAGACTTACTGTTGATTCTGTCTCTCTTCCTCTGCTCACCCACTCTGCCTCTTCTCCAAACACGGCCTGATCCGCCACTGGTATCATCTCCTTTCCAGCCACCTCTGCAATTTTTTTCAAACTTGCTGCTAACAAATCCTCAGACACTGTAAGTGCCATTTCTTCCATTGTGCTCACCCGCTCTGTCTCTTTCTGAGCCACCTCTACCAATTCCTTAGCCTTCCTATAATCTAATATTGGTACTATATTATCTTCTACAGGTATTTCCTTGACCTCTCTTTCACTGGGCCCCAACAAGTCCTCAGTTTTCTCCATATCCATTGTTGCAACCTCCCCCATACCCACTACTGGTACTACATCTTCCTTTCCAGTCAATCCCTTAGCTTCCTCCTGGCTCAATCCTGCTGTTACATCTCCTTCTCCATGCGTCCCCTCTGCCTCTTCTGCTCCTGACACTTCCCCCTTGTCCAAGGCAGGTATTACATCCTTCTCTGCAGTCACTTCATCCTCTCCCTGACTGTCCTCCAGCAAATTCTCAGTCACCACTAACGTTTCATCTCTCTCTGCAATTGCCTCCTTGACTGCTTCTGGAGCAGTTCCTGGGACTCCCTCAATTCCTATTTCATCTGCTGGTGTCACATCCTCTTTGAGTTTCTCCTCCTCCACTGTTCCATCAGGTCCCCCAAGGAAGCCCTCGGCCACTGTTAATGTCTCAACTCTTTCCACCTCTCCCTGATCAACTTCTGGCACCTTGTCTGTAGCTGCCTGATTCAATGTAGAAACTGCATCCTTCTCTCCCCTTTCACTTGCTTTCTCAGGTCCCTCCTGACCTGGTCCCAACACCCCAGCTTCTCCTTGGTCCACAGTTGACATCCTAAGGTCTTCTCCAGTCAACACATTAATCTCTTCCTGAACTGGTTCCACCAATTCCTTGGTATCCCTCTGACCCTCAGCTGGTGTGACATCTTGAATTACAATCACATCCTCTGCCTCTTTCTGATCGGTTCCTGGCATCACCTCAATTTCCGCCAGGTCTACAGCATGGTCTGCATTCTCTTCCCACCCTGCTACTTTTTCAGTGTCCCTCTCACTTAAGCCTACCAAGTTATCAACATCTCCCAGAGTCATAGCTGATTCAACAGCTTTTTCTCCACTCACTGCCTCTGGCTTCCTCCGATCTGGTCCGAGATCCTCCTCAACTTTCTCCATTGCAGGTACTACATCCACCCTGCCAGTTATGTCTTCAACCTCTCTCTCATCAAGTCTCATGAATGCCTTTTGTTGATCACCTTCTGTGCTCCTTTCTTCAGCATCTGCACCATCCAATTTCACTAACTTTCCTGCTTCCTCGTGATCTGGTCTTGACAATTCCTCAGCCTCCTTTTTACTCACTTCATCCCCTTCAGTCACTCCCTTCTCTTCCATTTGCACAGACATTTGGGTAACCACCTGATCCAGCACTGATGAAATACCATCACTCTGATCTAGATTCAAAATGGCAAGCTTTCCCTCGTGTTCTACTCCCTCCAACATCTCTGTTTTGCTTTCCTCTTCAACATTTTTGAGGTCTTCATGAATTGGTCTCCCCAGCTCTTCTGCTTTCCCTCGACTCGGTTCTTCCTTTCCCCAAACTATACCTAATGCCATCACTCCTTTGGTCACTTCCTCAACCACCCTCTGAGCAACTTCCGCCAAGCTTCCAGCTATATCCTTGTTTGACCCCACCAAGTCCTCTGTTTCTTTGGGATGAAACACTGGTGTCTCCTCACCCACCTCCTTTATCACTTCGCTTGTGGGTTTTTCCATCAAGGTATCTCGCTTCATTTCTCCCTCATCTGTACCGCCACCATCTTGGGGTCCTACCTGCTGTTCGTTAGACTCCATGACTTCAGAACTTTTTTTTTATTACTGACCACGTTATTCCAAACTTTCTATACCATGTGACAACCTTAAGTAAATAAAATTCTTCCGTTTCCCCCCCCCCCCAAAAAAACCAATCCAACCCTAATGCCCTTGGACACCCCAACAATTTCCCCACCCCAAGGCTTTGCAACTTCTCCAGCCACCTTTCCTATGGCGCTTGTTCTTTTTGTCCTCTCGCCTGCTAAACAGATCGTCTTTGCCTCGTTCTTCGTGTCCCTGAGAAACGACCCTTCTGATCCCAGTTCCCCAACATAAATTCGACGCCTTTTGGTTTCCCCCTTCCCCGCAGCCCCTTTGTCACCCTCCCCCTCGTTCCCCCCTTGACCCTTTGCCCCGCCCTGTTCCCCCCAACTCCACTTTCCCCCATGCGCCCTTCCCTCCCTAGCCCCTTCCCCTTAAGCTTCCCGGCTCGCCCCTCCCCCATCCACAGACTGGAACGCAGCAGTTGGTTGGCCGGACGGTTTCGTGGCGCGCGCGAGGAAAGCGCGGGCAGGGGCGCGAGAGGAGCAGCTCGCGCCAGGCCAGCGTTGGCCGGCAGTTGCTTGGACAAGCGCGCGCGCCCTGACACTGGCTTGTTCTCTTACTTCCCGCCCGCACCACACTCCAGCCCCGCGCCCTCTACAGGCGGGGGAGGGAAAAGAAAACGGGAGGGGGGGAGGTAGAGAAGAGAAACAGGGAGCGCGCGCGCACGACGGCGGCTCCTGTCTCCGGGGCGCACGCGCGGCTTCTCTACTCGTTTTCTCACTTTTCCTTCCCGGCTCGAAGCGGAGTACCGTACCCTTCCAGCTAAGTGGGTGTGAGCGAAAAGAGCAAAGGCCCGGCCGGTCCGCCATCTTACCTGGGTGGGAGGGGGGAGGAGTGAGGGGAGGCGCCTCCTGCCCCGCCTTCTCCTGCCGCCGCCTCAGCCCCAGCGCCGCCGCCTCGGCCGGATAGAATCCACCGCCATCCGTAGCCCCCAGGCTGCCCCTGTCCGGCCTTTCCCCTTGCGTGGTCTCTGCCGGTCCTACTCAGGACCTCGCCGACCCCTCCCACCCGGATGCTGATCCCTAACCAGGCCCCGCCGTGGCAGACCCGACCCGCCGCAGCAAAATGGCGGCCGCCACCACCAAGCGCCAGGGCCCACCCCCTCCCTCCTCCCACAGCTCCCTCCGCCCGCCGGCCTCAGCATACAAATCTCGCGAGAGCTAAAGCAACGGGACGGGGTGGGGGGAAGAGAGGAACTCCAAGGAGGCTCAGAAGCGAGTCATGAGGACTGATGGGGGCTGGAGTCCAAAGGAGAGACTTTGGCACCAGGACTGCGGAACACCGAGTACTTTTTCTTATAAGAAAAGCAAGAGTCGAATTTATGACCCGCGTGGAGTCCTAGGTAATGCTGGGAAGTCGAGTCCTTCCCTTTCTTTAGGCTGAGAAACGTCCCCGCCGAATGGAAGAGAAAATTCTATTGGAGATATTTTCGATTGTTCGACTGGAGTACACATGACCCTTCGACTTCCAGTCATTTAAAAGTTGCGTTGCAAAGATGTTTTATTTGTATTTGGAAATTTAAAAATGGCATTTGCCGTCATCAGTGTGTCGATGAATATTAATATAGATGCGTGACGTGTTCAGTTAGATGACTTTCAGAACGAGGAGATATTTGCAGTGTTCCGGGGTAAATTTTAAACGTTACTGTTTGTGCATGCGTGTGCTTTGAAGCCAACAATTTCCCATGCATTAAAACAAAAATAATGGTCTCAGTCTCGGTTGGAATATGAAAAATGTAAAAGGAGATTAAATTGGAAATCACATTGGGGCTGTTCGATAATGGAGAAACTGCAGTACAATGCAAACCTATGCAGTTAGTCCAGTCTAAGCCCATTGATTTCTATGGGTTTAGAATGGAATAGCTGCATAGAATTGTAAAGTTAGTCGGCTTACTGGCTGCCCTCGTTCAAATGAAAGTTTTCCATGGCTACCACAGCAGCTGTCACCGTTGGAAGCTCAGGAGTACTGATAAGCACCAGGGTCAGTGTAGGGTTCCATTTCCCACCCCACTTTAGGTTTGACCAACAGTTGTCATGGCCTTCATTTGCAAAGCCCCGAGTAAGCTTTGTCCTAATCATAAGAGTCCAGAAAGCTGAGAGCTGTAGAGTGAGGGGAGATGAGTATTCCAGAGTAGAAGCCCACCCCCTTCTCCAGGTTTGTTGTCCTTGCAGTGGCTGGACCACACTACCAACTAGGGTTGCCAAGTCCAATTCAAGAAATATCTGGGGACTTTGGGGGCGGAGCCAGGAGCAAGGGTGTGACAAGCATAATTGAATTCGAAGGGAGTTCTGGCCATCACATTTAAAGGGACAGCACACCTTTTAGAATGCCTTCCTTCCATAGAAAATAATGAAAGATAGGGGCACCTTTTGGGGCTCATAGAATTGGACCCCCTGGTCCAATCCTTTTGAAACTTAGGAGGTATTTTGGGGAGAGGCACTAGATGCTATACAGAAAATTTGGAACCTCTACCTCAAAAAACAGCCTTCCTAGAGCCCCTGACACCCGCGGATCAATTCCCCATCATTCCCTATGGGAATCGTTCCTGGAGGTGCATAATGGCTGTGGGGGTGGAGATTCCCCCGACGGCCAGCTGGCTGGGGGAGGGGGAAAGCCTGTAAAACCAGGGGATCCCCTGCTGGGACCTGGGGATTGGGAAGCCTACTACCAACCAAAATACAGATAATAGTAGCCCTGACAGACCAAGGGCCACATTTTGAATACTTTGTGTGTTCTGCATAGTTGCTCTGCAATTGTTTTGCAAAGGGGGAAGTATTTTATTTAAAATATCTGTTACCTGCCTTTCTTAATACATAGCTCAAGGCGGATTACAATATTAATACATTTAAAATATAAAACCAAACTTTTAAAATCACAATGTAGGATTGCTTTAATTAAATGTATTCCTAAATAAAATATTGTTGGCTCCTATGGCAGCCATTTTGGGTTTGGTCCCACCTGTGGCAGCCATTTTGGGATGACATTCAACATCCACTTTCGAAATTCCAGAGATGCCCAGTCACTAAAAAGGTTGGAGACCTCTGTACCAGCAGTCGATCTGGTCAAGTGGAGTTGGGGGGGAGCAATGAATTCAGCAGCCAATGAAACTCAAATGCTTGGATGAACAGACCCCTTGCCTCTTTTATGTGCCATTTCTTATCTAATATAGAAGCTGAAAACTGGGCCAATATCAGGTTCAGAGGTGTCTAGATCTTGAGCAAACACTTGTACAAATTAACCAATCCATTTTGTGCAAGCATAAAAAATTAAAAATGAGGCCTTTTGCCTTGTATTTTTCTGCTACATTAAAAAAATATTGGGCCACACACCAAGTTGTATATACACCTATCCACTGAAATAATTGGATGACAGTGGAGGAGGGGGATGCTCCTAAATGGCACCTGGACTCTGGGAACATAGAAATCCATCACATTTGTATTCTATGTATTCATGCATTTCATGAAGGCATGCATCTTAAAAGTTGTTAAATAAATGAAGGTGCCTTATCAGGAGTCTACCAAGCTAATAATCTGGGCTTTAGTAAATAGTAATGGGGGGACAAATATGGCTGAATGGTATACCACCCACTTTTTCATGCAGAAAGTCACAGAGTCAATCCCCAATGTCTCCTGTTAAAAGGGTCAAATAATAGGTGATGCGAATTTTATCCACTTGGGACTCCGGAAAGGTTCTGCCAGTCAGAATAGCCAATAATGACCACAGCGGTCTGACTCAGCAGAAGACAAGTTTTTGTTCTGTGTGGAGTCAATTGTAGTCATACTTCTATGTTTACTAGAAAATTGAAGCTTTCCATTATCTATTTTTTTTAAAATATGGTCTGTTGGTTGTGTTGTAGGCAATGTCAGTCTAGATGCTCCGGTCACCTATTCTTGTGGGTATGGGAGGATGGACTGTGGCTATGACAAGAAATTCTACACTTATTCATTTCTAGTAACTTGGGTTTGGAACCTGGCTCAAAGAGCCAGTCAAGCCATTTTCTTCAAAGTAGACCCCATTTAGGAACTTAAGGTGGTACTTCCACCCCCTGCCCAACTTTGGCTTTGGAACATCAAGGCCTACCGCCCTTTCTTGGCCAAGACTTCCAGTTCTTCCTGAAGAGCAACAAGCAGTGCAGAGTTCCCCTCCATCCAGTCTGGCTCATTTCTCTTGCTTCCTGCAGGTTGGACTGAGCATACAGTAACTAGGATGGCTGCCCAGCAGCTTTTTCATAGGCTAGAAGCCTTACATTCTGATTGACAGATGCAAGCTTGGGAGCTAGTACTCCAGAAGACTCTTAAGATAAGCACCAAAGTTGCAAGCAGTGTAATAGGCCTGTTCCCCGCCTTAAAAGAATAGCAAATTCACCATGCCACATCAAAGAAATGGATGTGAAAGGGATGCCTCACCATATTGGTTAATTCAGCCCAGTTCTCTAAATGCAAGAAGTGGGGAGGTAAAGGTAGTCCCCTATGCAAGCACCAGTCGTTTCTAACTCTGGGGTGACATCGCTTCACAACATTTTCACAGCAGACTTTTTTATGGGGTAGTTTGCCATTGCCTCCCCCATTGTCATATCAGTTAATGCTACATTCACAAGTAACTACTGAAAAGACCTGGCCTTCATAGGTGCATGAGGTCAAGGAAATGGGATACTTTAGCCATTAGTGACTGCTAGTAGCTACCTCTGGGCCTGTCCTCCACACATCTATGCCTGTGGAGCAGCTTGTGGCAATAAATTCCACAGACTAATCTATAGGGGACACAGATTACGTTGTTTCAACATTAGAAAAATTGCACTCAAGGCCCCTTTGCCACAAAGCTCACAGGGCGACCTCCGGCCAATCAACTAATCTATTTTTAAGATTACTGGATTGAAGACACCACCTCAGGCTCTTTGCCAAAAGGGTAAAAATACAATCTTTAATTTAGGCATATAGTTTCAAATTGTCCTGTATATTTTTGGGGGGAGGGTGTCTTCATGGGCTAGAAGTTTCTACACCTGTTTGCTCTCCAGTTCTAAGACTCAGTGTGAAAGACGGGAGATGAGAATCCATTTTCAGCAGCTAAGTGCAGGGTTCAACACTGAGATGAGATGATATGGCTTTCCACTAAACCACTGCTGGCTCTTGTCTTAATGGCACTGGCTTCTGCATTGCCCACATTACAATTCCATTTTCAAAACACTGTATCCTCCTGGTCTGGAGAGCAGGACAAGAATCTGCACTGGGCAGCACACACATTTGGAACCACCTCTTAACCATGGATCCTCTCCAAATATCGAGAAGCCCCTTCCCAGAAATCCATTTCCAACCCAATACAACGCTGCTCCTTTCCTGCCCTACCCCCAAAGAATGCAGGAATCCAGCACCAACCCTCCATGTCCCGATTCCCCCCCACCCCCAGACAAACAAACAGTCAGGAAGCAAAAAGGAATCCAGAAGCACCAGTTTGGGGTTTAATTAACCAACCTGGGGAGGAAAGGGCAGTGGACAGATGCGTGGCACCCTCCTTGCTGCACCTTTCTGATCAATTACAGAAGGATGGGGGGGAAGAGAGGATGAGGGACTGGATACAGGTATAGAAAAGAGCAGTACAGTAAAAACAAGGAGAGCTGGAGGGAAGGAAAAGAGGGAGCAGTCACTTTTAAAATCACAATCTCAAACCTTTTATAAATGTACAAAAACCTTTTCCCCACCTGCCTGGGGCAGAATATATAAATATTTACACTGCCTGGTGGGGGGAGGTGCCCCAAGATAGTCCCCCTTCCCCTGAAAGCAGCCTTCCCCTCAGTCCATGGAGGGAGGGAGAACACACCCCAAAGTTCTTTTCAGCCCAGCAGGAATGCTGGAAGCAGTCACCAAATCTTTTAATAAGAATTCCCACAGTTGGGCAAAGGGAGCTTTAAAAGAAAGCCAGAAACAAAGATTAAGGGCATCCCAAGTCTGGATTCTTGCCCGCTCCTCCACCACCCCTAACACTTCCACAAGACTACTTTTCAAGTCTTTTGTCTGGGGCAGGAAGAGTTCCCAATGCTCAGAGCTGAAGGGAGCTAAGTCCTTCTGGGGTGGTGGTGGTAGCCTTCCTCTCAGGCTAAGGCGGCAGGAGGCCAGATGTCTATCCCCACTAATGCGGAAGGGGTTCTACATATCTGGCCAGGGCCCAGCTGGAGACAAGGGAAGCTGCTTGGCGCAGGTACTCATGTTCCAGGGCCCCGTCGTAGCACCATTATCTGGAGTCCCGGTCCTTGTAGGCGGCTGCCAGTTCCCGGATGTCAGGGGCACGCCTAGGAGAACAGGGTCGGGCATTTGAAGCTGGGATGAGAGGCGGGGGAGCACTCAGTAGTCCCACAGCGGCAGCCGTTGGGGTGGCCTTTGCCAGCAGCCCGTTCTGGTGTCGGGGGTAAGCCATGAGGCTGGGGTGGGTTGGGGGTGGCAGGCCATAGATCCGAGCCCGTTCATAGTCTTCAGCAGCAGTGGCAGCGGGTGATGGGGTCTCCAGAAAGCGAGGCAGGCGTTGTAGCGGGTGCAACTCCAGACCCCGATGGTAGGGTTCACGCCAGGCTTCAAGCGCGGCATAGGAGGCAGCTGAAGGTGGGCCGGCTACCAAGTATGGGGAGACACTTCCTCCAGTCCCAGCCTGGGGGCGCTCAAACACAGCCAGGGTCCCCAGAGGGTGGGAGACATGGAGGGTGCTGTGGAAAGGAGCACCTGCGCGCAGCGCTCCCTCAAATCCAGTCAGTTCCGGCTCTTCCTTCACCTTCACTTCTTTCTTCAAAGGTGGCTCTGGGTACGGTGAGCGGGAGGCATGGCTTGAGCTTGCTGGGCTTCCATAGCGGTGCTCACGCTCTGCTGCTGCATGAGGGCGGCCTGGAGGCTCTTCGTGGGCCAGGGCTGGGTTCTTTGGGGTGGGCGTGGCTGGAGAGGCACGCAGTGGATGGCGGGAGAAGAGGGCGTCTCTGAAAAATGCATGCAAAAGACGGACATTGGCTCTCTGCCCTCTCGTTTATCACTAATTGCACAGGTCTCCCCCATTCAAGCCTATTTTCCATTGCATCATACTGGCCCAAAGTCTTCCTATCCCAATCTTTGCTTCTTACCCAATCCGAAACATCAACAGTAGCAGCACTCATGCAATCTAGACATTTCTGTTGCCAGAATCAAGGGGAGGTTTTCACCTGCATTCTTTTCATTTCTCAGTATAATCCAGTCAAATCCACTCGTGCCCTGAAGTAGCCATTCCCCTCCCACTCCCAAGCATAACCTGCGTGAGAGAGGATGTCCATTGAACAGCATAAGCCCGGACCCCAACCTTCATGTCCTCCTCATGCCCTCCCTCTCACCTGTCCTTTTCGTCCTTGATCACTGGCCCTTCTGGCTTCTCGCTCTCTTTGTCATGCTGGGTACCCCCGCGTTCAGCCCCATCTCCAGTGCCACCTTTGGGCCAGGGTGGGGCAGTGGGGAAGGAAGGTGGCGTGCGGTGTAGGCGGTTCCATGTTTCATGGGGGCTGGGGTAGGCTGGAGCTCCAGGGCTATCCTTTTGCCCAAAGACAGAGGCTGGGTCTGAGAGGAAAGCAAAACGATCAAATTGGCTATGCTAGAGGCAACAGGTGGGTGAGGGAGGTGTTCTTTGGAGAGTGGGGCAGGCATTGTAGCCCCTCACAACTCCCGCCCAGTGATAAACATAGTGACGCCCTTAGACATCTGGAAATACCAGAGTAGCAGCCTTCCCCTTTATGTAATAGCTTCCCAAGGGTAGTGGTTCTGTTATAAAGTACATTCACAAGAAATTATTCCCCTTGTTGCAAATCCAGAAGATTCTACCCTTTGCTTTTCCTGAACCCGTGGGTCAGCCAAATCCTCAAGATTACAAAGAAGATGCAGGAAACCCTAAGAGAACAGCTACACAGCCAGGAGAGCAAGCAGAGAAATGTCTTTGATGTGGAGTCTCAAACAGCTTCTCAGGTAACTACATCCAGAATGGCCAAGGGACAGACCCATGGGTAATAAGTGTATCCCTACTCACCGCCTCGGTGAACATAAGAACATAAGAACATAAGAGAAGCCATGTTGGATCAGGCCAGCGGCCCATCAAGTCCAACACTCTGTGTCACACAGTGGCAAAAAATGTTATATACACACATACACTGTGGCTAATAGCCACTGATGGACCTGTGCTCCATATTTTTATCTAAACCCATCTTGAAGGTGGCTATACTTGTGGCCGCCACCACCTCCTGTGGCAGTGAATTCCACATGTTAATCACCCTTTGGGTGAAGAAGTACTTCCTTTTATCTGTCTTAACCTGTCTGCTCAGCAATTTCATCGAATGCCCACGAGTTCTTGTATTGTGAGAAAGGGAGAAAAGTACTTCTTTCTCTACTTTCTCCATTCCATGCATTATCTTGTAAACCTCTATCATGTCACCCCGCAGTCGACGTTTCTCCAAGCTAAAGAGTCCCAAGCGTTTCAACCTTTCTTCATAGGGAAAGTGCTCCAGCCCTTTAATCATTCTAGTTGCCCTTCTCTGCACCTTCTCTAAAGCTATAATATCCTTTTTGAGGTGCGGCGACCAGAACTGCACACAGTACTCCAAATGAGACCGCACCATCGATTTATACAGGGGCATTATGATACTGGCTGATTTGTTTTCAATTCCCTTCCTAATAATTCCCAGCATGGCATTGGCCTTTTTTATTGCAAACGCACACTGTCTTGACACTTTCAGTGAGTTATCTATCATGACCCCAAGATCTCTCTCTTGATCAGTCTCTGCCAGTTCACACCCCATCAACTTGTATTTGTAGCTGGGATTCTTAGCCCCAATGTGCATTACTTTGCACTTGGCCACATTGAACAGCATCTGCCACGTTGACGCCCACTCACCCAGCCTCAACAGATCCCTTTGGAGTTCCTCACAATCCTCTCTGGTTCTCACCACCCTGAACAATTTAGTGTCATCCGCAAACTTGGCCACTTCACTGCTCACTCCCAACTCTAAATCATTTATGAACAAGTTAAAGAGCATGGGACCCAGTACCGAGCCCTGCGGCACCCCACTGCTTACCGTCCTCCACTGCGAAGACTGCCCATTTATACTCACTCTCTGCTTCCTATTACTCAGCCAGTTTTTGATCCACAAGAGGACCTGTCCTTTTACTCCATGATTCTCAAGCTTTCTAAGGAGCCTTTGATGAGGAACTTTATCAAAAGCTTTCTGGAAGTCAAGGTAAACAACATCTATCGGGTCTCCTTTGTCCAATTGGGCCCTTTGTCAGAGCTTTGGCCATCTGCGGGGAGCTAATTATGATCGATAAAACAACAGAGCCTTGGAGTAAAAAGTAGTAACTGGGCTGGAAGCTACCACAATGGCACAGGATAACACTGCCATATGTGCCCAAAGCCTCAGTGCAATTTAGGAATAGCACATCCAGCTGCTGGCATTATCTTGGCAAGACTAGAGACAGACTGGAGTTATGAAGGTTTCACTGGTACCCAGTGACTGGTGGCCTGAAAAGGGATGGACTCCGCCAATTTCACTACAGACACCCCTCCAAGGGATCAGCTCCACTGTGCAGTGTCCCTGGACATCTTGCACTGCACCCCAAGGACCCTGTCAGGACTTTGCATGGCAGGTGGCACAAGCTGAGAGGCAGCTGAAAAGGCAGCACAGCACTTTGGATTCTTCTTCAGAATTCTGCCAAATTCCTTTGTTAGCTAGGTAGAGAAGGTGGAAAAGAACAAACTAGGAATCACATCTGGAATAAAGGCATAAGGCCTTGTTTTTGGAGCAAGTGGAAGGTGTAACTCTCTCTAGGGTAGTCTCCTTCCTGGATGGCAAGTGCCATGTTTCTCGCTCCAGTTCTTGGTAAGATGAGGGAGAGACGGAGACAGAAGGATAAGAGCCAGCAACATTTCCAGAGTGAGGGGAAGAAATGGGAGCCAGTAGCCCTAGTTTCTGCCTCTACCAGTCAAACAGGTACACTTTCCTCAATCCCTGTAAGTTGTCATACAAATCCCAAGAAACTACTTTCTGGCCTTTTAACAATCACACTCTGTCCTGTCCCTCAAGCAGTACTTACTGAAAGACGGATTGGCCAAGCCCCCAAAAGCTCCATTGGAGAGTGCTCCCAGGGAGGCAAAACTTGTAGGTCTGCCAAAGGGATCTGCAAAAAAAGACAAGCGGAGGAGTGAACAACCGCACAGAAACCTCTGGCACCTGCCCCACTTGACCCGTCTTCCACTCTTACCAATGTGGGGGCTGGGGCTGAGGAAAGAACCATGAGGAGTGCTGGCAGGGCCAAAAGATGAGCCACTCCCTGGGTGGACAGCACCTAAAGGAGGGAGGAGGGATGGAGAGACTAGTTAACAGCTAAGAGCTTTGGAGAGGCAGCTCATGCTGGGCTGTAAGAGGTGTCCATTACTTCTTTTAATCAGGGCCTATTATATTTGTCACATAACCCCAGGGCGTTTTTTGAGCAGGAACGCACAGGAATGGAGTTCCAGCTGGCTTGGCATCAGGGGATGTGGCCTAATATGGAAATGAGCTCCTGCTGGGCTTTCTCTACAAAAAAGCCCTGCGTAACCCCCTTAAGATACAACACAAGCTTAAACATTTTCAGAAGAAATGGAAGAAACAGCTTGCCTGGGAAACCTGATTTACCAGGGCAGAATTTCTAGGGAAGCTCACTAAGATTATAGTCCCAGGGAAGTGCAAGGCAGGAAAGCTGGCGGAATGGGTCCTGAGAAAATCCCTCCAGGGTGGGCCAGAAGACACTAACCAGAGGCTGTGAAGAGGGTGGCAGGACGGGCCAGCTCCTGGTTGTGGGGAAGGCTGCCAAAGGCTCCAGTGCCAGGCAGGCAGGTTAGGAGGTCGTTCCGGAAATCCAATTTTGGGGTGTCACCCTGCATCGTTGTGATGGGGGGGGGAAAAAAGAACCCGTCATAAACAAAACCACTGGCTCCCTCGAGCACCATTCACTTGCATGAAGCACAGCCCGTTTTGGTCAGGGATGCCTCCGGATCAGCCCCGCCCCAGACCCTTGCCTCCAATTTTCAGTTTCACAGTCCCCTTTTACCCACACTCACAAACCCTGACTTGCATCCAGAGGCCGGCATGGACATCAGAAGAGCAGAAGAGGAGAGGCCTCTCCCATTGCTTGCAGTGACCCTCTGGCGGCCACCAGCAGGAGCTGGGCCACTCCCCATCATGGTATGCAGGCGGAGGGAGGAGGCAGCACAGGCCCACCCTACCTTCATCTTCTCCTGGTGCCTCAGGATCATATATGCCACACGGACATGCATGGCGCACCACTTCCCGGGCTTCTGCGAAAGAAGGAGGAAGGGAAATGTTGGATTTACCACAAAAATTTCTTCTCATCTGTGGATGGCAAGCATCACAGAGCCAGTTCCTCTTCTCACTAGCTCTGAGGGCAGGGACGGATAAATCTGTTTGCCCCTCTCCCTTCTGGTGGGAGGAATGCCCCGTGCCACCCCCAAACCATTTCATGGTGCGTAAAGCTGAGACGACAAAAAAAAAATCTTTATTTTAGTAAATTACTTCAGAAAACAAGGTTGAAAATGCAAGCTGAAAATATTGAAAGAAGATGCAGAAGGAGACGGGACAGGTATCCCCAGCAGACAGAAAACACTCAACTGAAAACCGTAGCACGTCCGCTCAGCAAGATAACTTGAAGGCTTTCCGGTGGGGCCAGATACCCTTCATTCACTAATAAGAGAAACACTCTCGAGTGAGTCCAATGTTCCTTTCTCCACCAGTGGAGGAGGGTACTCTGGAGTGGAACGTGTATCTACATTACAGACACTCAGCTCTGTGGCTCACAATCTAAGGGGACAGAACCTATTAAGGCACTTGGATCCCTGAAAGCTATATAGAAAGAAGCAAAAGCACCCAATGTGAAATGCTCCAACAGAAAAAGCATGTGGGCACTACTGCACATTTCTTCCAATGGAGTGTTCATGCTGAGAACTGCACGAGTCCCAGGTCTTCTGACGGGCTGCAAATCCTCCAAATGCCGTACTTCTATGCCAAGGAAATCAGTGGTGGCCATGAATGGTGGCCTTACATAGCAGTAGACCTGTTTAGATTCTTATGGATGATTAGAGAAAGAAAAGGTCTAGGAAAGAGAGAGACAAACTGTGAAAGTTCCATCCTTGCAGGCTGGATGTGGACTAGTGGTCCAGCCAGATGAGGAAGCAGTGGCAATTTTTGCCTGCAGATCAAGGGAAGTATAACCACATCAGAAGGCTACCTTCTTCCACTGATGGAGAATTAAGGATCCCTCTGATTTCATGATGTATGGCAAGAAGTTATTTTGGACTGACAAGGCTCCTAGCAAGGTCCTTGTTACAGATGTAATTCCAAAGACTGAATCCAAAGAGAGAAAATTAACAGGTTCTGAAGACTCCTGCATTAACACCCTGTGCATGCATAGTATGTGGGAAATCTGTAAACCCTTTTTTGGAAGTTTGCTCAAAGACAGTTCTTGTAGGAATTCAACATCAGTGAGGATATAAGGAAAGTAGTCTCCTCTTTTTGCCTACAACTGTAGCAAGAGCCACTGACTGGTGTTTTAGTGTGCCACAATGGAGTAAATGAAGCTGTTTCTGATGGAATCTACCCCCTCACTTTTTGATGTAGCATCCTGTGGACTGAAGTAAGGCAGCTTTTCTGGACATTCACTAGAAGCCCACAGTCTGTTCAGTATCCTATAGTCCTCTAGACACCCACAAACCTCTACTTCAGAGATGAACACAAATGGAGAAAACCCAGACAGGGCAAAACATTAATGTCTCAAAGAACCATTAAAAATGATAAGCAACACTGTTAACTGGCTGAAGGGTTTGTAGCATTTCTTTACGGAATTGGCCGTTTCTCTACAAACTAGATGTCTGGGGTCCAGAACTGCCTGACAGCCACCATTCTTTCTGGGCTCTCTGAATTTTTTGGCTATGGTCATGATTAAGAGAGAAAATGGCTGCAGTGACCCTTCAAATGACTCGGGGAAATGAATAATATGGCTTAGAACTATAACCATAGGGGAAAGCCCTTGGGTCTCCCTGACTTGAAATGGTCTGAGAAACTCCTCCTGCTGCTGATCTTCACTCACTTCTAAAAATAGCCATAGTCTCTGACCAAAGTAGGAGAAACTGGGGCAGAAGTAGCCCCTCTCTCCACATGCATCCTCTATGCCAGGAGGGGGAAGGTTCATGCCTGAATCCAAGTGTGAGTGTTTGGTTGCCCCCTGGCAACCCCCAAAGATCTGCCCCTGAGCAGTCCTCTGTAGATCTAGGGAATCTCATTCCTCAAAGAAGCAATATTTTTTATCTGCAGAATCCCAGAAGAACAGGTTTTCTCGGAGAACTATTTTTATCCCCAGTCTGAGACTGAGGGAAGAGGGGACAATGCCTTTCTGGGCCCTGGCCTTCTGCTTCCCTTTTACGGCTAAGCTGGCTCCAATATCCTTGATGAGGATCAAAAGATCCTCTTGCAAACGTCTTGGTACAGAAGTCTTGATCCACTTCCAAAAGTCTTGCTATAAGGCACTGATGAGAGGGAGAGCAGTCCGCTGGATCCAATCAGCGAGCGTCTGTCACTTTGTGCTTCACGAGGCTGTCTGTGTGGCACTATCCCAAAATGGATGTCTGGTCATTACTGCTGCTCAGGACAGTCCAAGATACTCATGGGGGGGGGAGTGCATCCATCTCTCAGCTGGTACTGTTCCTCCCTCCAGGCTAGTGAGGGCCTGAAGCCTTTGCCCTATTCAGCTCTGAAACAGCTCTATGTCAATGTTTCTGAAGATGAGTCCTGGATGCCATATGAGGTGTTTCATTTGCACCAGTCCTAACCAGCTCGCTTTAGCAGCTGCTAAGCCAACTGCTCTTCTTGGAGCTGTAGGCCTAATAAAAGTCTATTTGCTCTCATTCCCTTATAACCAAAGAGGTTGGAAAAAGAAAAAAAAATTGGATATAGAAATATTAAGGTCAATTCAAAAAAAAATTTCTGGTCTCGTTCTCTTCCCTGGGAAAGGGGTGGGAAAAAACCTAGACTGTGTGTCTTGGGAAAGAACAAATCTTTCAGGAATAGACCAGCGGTCCTAATAAAGCTCTACTGACAAAGAACAAGCAGGATGGGTATTTGGGGTGGGGGGGAAGCAGTCCTCCCACCAGAAAGGAGAGGCTCAAGTAAATTTACATGGGTCTGCCCTCAGAGCAAGTGGGAGGAGCAATCCACTCCAGGATTCCCTCCCTCCACTAACGGAGAACCTTCACATCTTTCCAGCTGGGCACATGTTGCCCTCTAACATGATGCATCCTTCTCCTCCTCCTGTCCCCCTCCCCCTCTTCATGATCTCTCCTCCCGTCCACGCCAGGTTTGCCTCCACTAGTCCTCGATCCTCTAGACATCCACCCCATTGCGTTCTGACCAGGAGGGATCCCGGGGTTACTCACTCTCAGCGTAGGCCTGAAAGGATCTGTGAGCTACAAGGAGACAGAAAACCAAACGGAGGTTAGCTGACGTCTGTGTGCCACTCTGCTGACCTCTGCCCCCAACCTAGTTTGTACAAACAGTAGACTCACCTGGGTCCCTTTCTGAGACAAGTTGGGGGGGACGGCGCCCAGCCGGGATGGCAGGTCAGGATTAGTGCTCTGTGGGAGAAACAATATTGGAGGTTAATGAGACATTCCAAGGCCTAGCTACTTTCTCCTGTCTGCTCTGTACTACTGGATGCCAATTCCATCACAGAGAATCCTGGCTTAGAGCTGCCTCCCCAACCCCATCCAAAGCTCATCCTCCATCAAGTCCTCTCTTCTGTCTAGCCTCAAATTGTCTAATTTTTTCTTTATACAAGCCTGCGGTCCCACCCAACCACACCTCTTGGAAAACCTAGGAGTTGCCGTTCCTCTCTTCTACACAACTGCAGAAGAGACCACTACATACACACCAGGTTTCTTCAGATCACTTAAGGGCTGTTACACCAGCCTAAGGACCACGCTCAAACCCAATGGTCACTGTGGGCTTCCTCTCAGCCTTATCTCTACTCCACGGGGGGGTCCATTCTCCACAGAGAGAGCCCAAAAGACCTGGCCTTCAGCCCTCCCTGCTGAAAACTTTGCTAGCTCCAAGGGATGAGAACGACACCTAGCAGCCCTGACTCCTGAACTGTCCCATTCCAAAAAAGCCCATTTTTCTACTATGTCTGGAGGGTTCACCTTAGGTTGGAATGCCCCCTGCAAGGAGCCAAAAGTCACAGCGGGAGGCAGGACCGGGGGGATCCCCGACACGGTTGGGGGAAATGCGGCATAAAACTGGAAGAAGAAGAGAAAGCAATGGAAGCGCCACCCAGCGAAACTGGGAGGGGGGATCTGCCCCTTTCCAAAAGGTCAGTCCCCTCGGAGCTCCCTGCTCTAAAAAAGAAAGAAGCTGCACTTACATTATGCCTCAGGAGCCCATCCATCTTGCCAGGGTATTTCTCAAACTAAAGGGAAGAGAAAACAGGAAGAAATGAAATTCATGAGACAAAAAGCCAACACTCCTGAACAGGAAAACCAAAAAAGCTGAGACTGGCACCAGGGGCTGTAACACAGTGCCACAGGTACACACAGTTGCCGGCTTGCCCACCCCCACCCCTTTCCCCCAGCAAGCTCCAGAAAGCTCTCACCATGGCTGGGCTGGGCGCAGGCACCATGCCTGGGGGGAAAGGGGTGAAGTGCTGGTGGGTGTGTTGGTGGGTGTGCTGGTGCTGGTGGTTGTGTTGGTGGAACTGGAAGGCCAGTGGGCGGATGGCAGCGGCTGCCATCTCAGGCCCGCCTTGCCCAGCCAAGAATCGTGAGCTCAAGTCTTGTCGGATTAGTTCTTGTTCTGAAAAGGCAAAAGGAAACATAAGGGCAAAGGGGGGTGCAGGACAGGGGGAGGCAAGAAAGCAAGCAAGCAATACAAGAATGTAGTCCCTTTTCCAGACTCCCCTTCCACGCAACTTTCCACTTGCATAGAGCCCTATCCCCAAGCGGCCTGGATTCCAGATTTCTTTCCTTGTCAGCTTCTAGCATGCGGAAGCCAGAATCTTCCACAGCCCAGCCCTCCAGTTATCCTCCCCCACAGCTGTTCTCCCCAAATCTAACCTGAAAATCAAAATTTCTACCCACCATCATCTACTTGCTTCTTGAATTTACCATCATACATTTAAAAGACGACAACTGCAGATTTATACCCTGCCCTTCTCTCTGAATCAGAGACTCAGAGCAGCTTACAATCTCCTATATCTTCCTCCCCCACAACAGACACCCTGTGAGGTGGGTAGGGCTGAAAGGTCTTTCACAGAAGCTGCCCTTTCAAGGACAATTCTTGAGATAGCTATGGCTGACCTAAGGCCATTCCAGCAACTGCAAGTGGAGTGGGGAATTGAACCTGGTTGTCCCAGATAAGAGTCTGCACACTTAACCACTACCTCTCTTTAATACAATGAGGACCACAAACCAATTTATAAAATAAGATTCTAGCAAGCTACTACGGTCCACACCAACACAGCTTGGGTACCACGCTGCTGGCCACCCTGCCTGAGCCACACAATTACCACCCTGCCATTTCAGCCCTTGCAGATCTTCCTCAAAATCTGCTGGGGCCCAGTCCAGTCCCTCTTACCAGAGATGGCAGCGGCTGCAGCTGGGTGCCCAGCAACTTGAAGCAGCGGGGGTGGTGGTGGGAGGCCGGGCGAGGGGGTGAACATACCCGGGTGGTGATGGGAAGGGGGGCGAAGGGAGGGCGGAAAGGCGTGGGGAGGCAGGGCCAGTGAGGGGGTAGAGGGTCGGTGAGGGAGTTGAGAGGAAGAAGGGGAGCATGGGGGGAGTATGGGCTTGGGGTGAGCTGCACCACGGCTGCACCTGAAAGAGGGAAAGAAAACCCAATTTGAAGTTCAGAAATTACAGGAAGATTGAGCATAAACAGTGGAAGGGGAGTCAAAGTGCACCCCAGAAGCCAGAAAAGCACTAGGAAGGGCACTGGACTCGGATTATGAGAGACCTTGGGGTTCAAACCCCAGCTTAGTCATAGACTCAAGTAGGGAGTCTTTGATGTGTGACTTTCTCAACCTCAGGTCTCTCGTCAATGAGGCAAGAAAACGACGACACATCTCACTGAGGGACCATCAAAACAAATCTCAAACATCCTTTATTCAAAGTAATTCTACAGAAAGTAGGAATTGCATCTGGAATTTAGATCACCAGGGTTAACCAGTCACACATAACAATGTAAGAACAGCAGCATTTTAAAACTATCAAATCAATCTAACAAACTGTACAAGTATGAAAGGCATAGGGAAAGAATCAAGGAACAGAATTGTATATATAATATACAGAGGAATGTTTATAGTCTATACATATTGTGTGGAGGGGAATCACTCAAGTAAAGATGGAACATAAGTAGTAGAAGATAAATTTACAGGGCAAAGACCCAGGTGAGGTGTTTAGTGTCTGAGCAGTGAGCCAGGAAGCCTCTGGTTCAAATCCTGCCTCTGCCATGAAGCTATTAGGTATGGCCTTAGGCAAGCTATTCTCAATCCCCGCCTCAGTCCTCTGCCTGCAGTGTGGGGACAATACACAGAGCTGTGGTAAGGGCACATGGCGTACTTTAAACCATCTAAGTATTATTATATTTGAGCAAGGACAATGAAGAATTAGGGGTGGAAGAGGTTTAAATCCCCACACAGAGACCTGCAGGATTCCATAAGGTCTTAGGGAACACGAACAGGCCAGGTCTCCACTCTTTGCCCCTTTCCGGGACCTCCTAATTACTCTCAACGCTCCATGCATTCTGGAACATGTTCAATCCCCATTGAGCCATTTTGATACATTTTCCCTTTTTTGGCCAATTTATTTTATTAAAACATTTCTGTGTCCCCCATAAAGGTGATGAACATCAAAACATGAAAGCATTGCAACATTAAAATTTAAAATAAACTACATATAAAATAATTCAAATAAACACACAATGTTTAAAAGGTCATTGTTCTACATACGTGGCAGTCCCATGATTATGTGGGACCCCCTGCCTTGTTTGTGGAGTTCTGGTTTGGCTGCCTTTCTGATTGGCACCAGAAACTCAATCTAATACTTGACAGTAATACTTAAGACAAGAGATGGAAGGCAAATGTCTCACAGAATATAAACAAAGAGAATGGAAAAAATGGCTTAAGAATGAACAAAGAAAGAAGGGTAAGAAGACAGAGTGTCAAATTTCAATGAAGAAAACCAGAGAATCACTTGAAAGCAATAAGACAGAAGCTCAGCAGAGAGATGGACAAAAGAACCCCAGAGAAAATCCCACTGAGACTCACCCTCCGGTGCTGAGGTCCAGCCCTACAGAATACTGTGCCTGCGTCTGGCTGGCAAAGGTTGGAACCTTCATGTGCAGCTGGTTCTGTGTGAGGTTGTGGGGGGCTGATCCCCCCTGAGGCATTGGAGGCGGTTGGCCTTTGGGCTGGGGAGTCCCATGAACAGTATTAGGCGTCTGAGTCCGAGTCCTTGTGGAAGGTGGGGCAGGTGGACTGGGGGGCAAGGCCTGAGTTGGAACAGAGGCCACAGCTGCCTGAGAAGGGGGCTCCTTGGGCAGGAAAGGCACTATCAAGGGGTCCCGGTCGGCCTCGTAGTTACGCTCCTGGCTCCGCTCCAGGCCAGAGACTTTAGGGATCACAGAGAGTTTGGCTTCACAGCTCCCGTTTAATGCACCAATGGGTCCCGAGGCTGCAAGAAAAAACGAGACAGGAGGCAGAGAGACACAGAAGTCAGGGAGGTACAAACAACAGCCCAATAAGTAGTGCTGGATGCAGAATTTGGAGGGGAAAGCTAGGTTATTCATGGACTCCTCAGGTGGCTTTTGACAAGTTACTCTTTCTCATCTGCAAGTGCAGAACAAAGGCAGTGGTGTCCCACCTTAGACTGGCTTTAGGGGTGAATTAGGTAAATATTCCTAAGGTATTGGTCCAAAAAGCAAAGTCCTGTGTAAATGAGGTATGGAAGTAGAGGAGAGAAGCCTAATCCATAGAAGATGCCAAAGCCCAAAGGCCTTAATAGGCAGAGCTGTACAAAGCACTAAGCATTATAACTACGAAATCCCCTTGCCACTGGCGATCACTTGAGGAAATCAGAGGGCTTTCTGCCATTTAAAACAGAGTCAACAGAAACTACTGCAAGCGAACATAATTTGACTTAAATTCTAGTGCCCCCATACCCACATTCCGGTACTACACAACACTGTTGCCAACTGTGTTAAGAAGTCTCAGGAGATACTGGAAAAGCTTACTTCAATACAGCACCAGAACAGATTACTGCATATCAGAATATCTCCTTGTTGCGTGGCCAACAGATGTTTCTCTGCCACCAAAGTTAACCTGGTAATGTACATGTCTGTGCCAAAAATGCAGCTGTTGCAACACCATCTCTGGCACAGGCCTTGTTGTTTGTTCACAGCCCCCACACCCACCTTTGCTGGTTGAGACAGTGAATGACTGTTCGAGGTCATCAATGGAGGCCTGAAGAGATAAGAGAAACAGTGGTTCACTATTTAGCCTGGGGGGGGGGGGAATTCAAAACATATTAATCAAATCAAATCATTTTTACACAAAATGAAAAGCTGCCTACAAGCTTCTCATGGAAGGTCCGTTTTTCCTTCTCAAATTCCATCCAAATAAAGACCATTACACTAGTTGTATTAGTGCATGATAATGCCTTCTGCGTATGAAGTCACATGGAATGAAGTGTGACTTTTCATGCAATGAGATTGCTCTATGCCTGTCTCAACCCTTGCACTCAAAACTAGCAGCTGTCATATTCTATTCTGTAATATGAAGGGTATTGTACACAGACCACCTCGGACATCTCTTGGCATTCAGAGGCAATGCTCATGGCAGATTAATTTTCAGTGGGGCAGGCCTTTTAGAAGGTATGATGCCAGAGTTGAAAGAATTCACAGTAGCCACCTACGGCAAGCCACATTTCTGCACAGTAGCTGTAATTCCTGAAGTCCCAAATGACTTGAAGCCTATATATTACAGGTTCAGGATTAATCAAAAGGCTACAGCTCCTCTCAGAACCTTTCTCTAACTCTTCAGAGATGGATATGGCATTCACATTCACAGGAGCTGTGTGGGATATCATTGTAGAGGAGTTTTTCTTAACATTGGTGTGCACAAGAAGGGAGTCTCAGTGTCCTTCACACATGCAGTTGTTATTGCAATTCCCCCCCTTCCAAGTACCCTCCCCCCAAAAAAAACCTATATAGCTAAAGCAACAGTGAGTTCTGTAGAGACAAGTGAGTTCCAGACAGCTATAGGATGCGGGGGGGAGGGGAGGGAGTTACTGCCTACCTGCTCCTCTGGGTCACTTTCTGTATCACACTGCAGAGAGGAAAGAGATGAAAAGGGAAGTCAAATGGTGCAACCAATCAGAGCCCCTCCTTGTTAGATCACAGCCATGTCGTATTTAACTGGCCAGGTCTGAAAGGATGCAGCTCTGACAAGGACTGAAGGTAGATGCGTAGCTTGTTATGCAACAGGAGTATATGGAATACATGGTATCCAGAAGAAAAAGATGCTCAAATAAAATTGTAGAGAAAGCAACAATGATGTCCAGCTAGCATCCCCCAATATCAGAAACTCTACCCCTAGTTCCCAAAATAAAAACAATTTGAAAGTGGGGGGGGGGGGAGAGCGAGTAGACTCTACATTGTTGCAAACAAAGCTAGCTGAATCCGCTGGAGACTGAAGAAGGAGACTGCATGCAGTCTAGGGGTTTTAGGAAGCTAATCTAGCACTGCAAAGGGAGGTTTCCCAAGATCTCACTGCTCTCCTGGGGATACTGCTGCAACAAAACCAACTAACATACTGCCCTGACTTGAACAGCCCAGGCAAGCCCAATCTCATTAGATCTCAGAAGCTAAACAGGGCCAACTCTGGCAAGTACTTGGATGGGAGACCTCCTTGGAATACCAACAATTGTGAGGTTGGGGCAGGCTTTATTCAGCCACCTCTCTAAATATCCTCCATGCCCCCACAGTAGGGCCATCAGTCACCAGAGGTCATGACTTCCTGGTGCACGCACTCATGCACAAAAAAACAAACACCAACTAAAATACTGCTCCGAACTGAGGAAGGGAAGGAAGGATTCTACAGGAAAGGAACAAGAATTCTACCCTGCTGAAAGACACTAGCTGCCAGGACTCACTGCAAAACTATGACCACAACCAAATTTTGGAGGCAGGAGGGGGAGAACGGAATCAGGAAAATGTTGGATCCACTTACTATATATCCAGTTTCCAGGAAGGATTGGAAAGAAGGCTGGGGGACAAATTAAAAGGTAAGGGGAACAGACATTAGATTCATAATTATTATGGGGACTGCCATTCCTAATTTTTTTTAAAAAAAATTAAAATAAAGACAACATTTAGGGTCCACTTGTGAGATTTTAAAGATATATACTGGGGCGAAAGGAAGGAAACTGTCTACTTTACAAATACATATTCTATATTCCCAAAAGATGGGACACTCCATGGTCATATCAGCATACAACAAAAGTGCCCTATACAGAGTAAGAAATATAAGATGCCTTATACTGATCCATGCAGGTATTCTGACCAGCAAGGCTCTCTGGGGTCTCAGTCAAGAGGTCTCTATCAGTCTATACCTAATCTTTTAAGTGGAGACTGAATAGGGTTTTATTAGAAGCACACAATTCATGCATTCTCCCTGTGAGTTATGGCCCTTTCTTCTTCTCTCTCGGGGCTAGCTGGCACATTCTCTGCAGCAACGTGGTATACATGGGAATCAACTGCTCCATCTTTTGCCCTAAAACCATCTGTTTTCATAAACCCATTTGTCAGGCTGGTAATCTGGCAACTCTGAATGAGGTGCTATTTCCTTCAAACAATAAGCGAAATTTCATTCTGTAGCTCTTTTATATTTAAAGTCCAGGCACAAGCAGAAAAGCTGCGGTTATTCCATAGTAAAGCAAAGGCACCCTGTACCTGTTGAACTGAACTCTTTTCTCACAAGATTAAAGGCTTCACCTGGGCAAAAATCAGTTCAGAGAGCTATATTTTGCTTCAGATTACACCCCCTCCATACATTCAATTTATTATTTGTCCAGAGTTCTGTTTGCTGAACCATATTAAAATCTGATGAGCATTCAAGATACACCAGAGACACGTTCTCAAGTTAACATCATGTTCAGGAATGTAATTTCCCAAACAAATTACTCAAGAAGGCAAACACTAAATGAATATTAATCAGTATCACATCTTCCTGTCACAAGCCAACTTATTTTGCAACAAAAGCTAAAGGATTTTAATCATATTTTCTTAAACTAGGTTATCTATTGCTGAATACTATCAGGGCTTGGTCACCTGATTAGCTGCCTATGACCTCCCCTCTGACTGGACAAATACCCAAATATCAACTCACTGCTTTCATTCCGCCGGCTTCTCTTGAGCTTGAAGCAGACTTTTGCTTGTAACTTTCACCCTCCCCCTGCAATTTCTCTTGACCCCGCCCATGTGCCTCCCTTCATCTTAGCCCCTTCAGCCCAAGGCCTCACCTCTTTGCGCCGCCTCTTGTTACGTTTTCTCAGTGCTCTTTCCCCACCGCAGCCCCTGCGACCCTTTTCTGAATTCCCTTCATCATCTTCAGGCTCAGAGTTGTTCCCCTCGCCCCGCTTTCTTTTTCCGGACTGCTTCATCCGAAGCTCCAACCGCTCTGGGGTCTTCAAGGTTGCATCCTTCTGCGGGTAGCCAGCAAAGGAACACATGCATTAAATTATACTTATCTAGGACCCTTCAGGGAAACATTCCTCAAGATCTTCCCTGAGCAGAATTATCTACAGTGTCTCCCAGAGTTTTCAGCCACAATCCAAGATGCTGGTTTTGACCTTCAAACTCCTATAGAGTCTGAATCAACATACATGAAGAACCACCTAATCCCTTATGAACTTATACGGCCACTATGGTCATCTTCAGAGACCTTGCTTTGGGTGCCCCCCCCTCAGATATTAGACAGGTGGTGACCCAGGAGAAGGCCTTCTCAATCATGGCACCAAAGCTCTGGAACTCTCCCCCCAGGCAGCTTCATTTACCCCCTTCTGCCAGTGGGTGGACTTTTCTGTTTCAATTGGCATTCCCTCAGTGATCTCTCCTTACTGACCAAAGTTTTATTCGCTTTTTACTTCTTTGTACAAATTTTAACTCTATTTTCAAAGTGTATAAATAACGTGTATTAGGGGAGTGGTTGATTTCAGAGGTACTGAAATGTCGTGTTGTTTATGTTAATTAGCAGCCATTGTGAGGGTAGAAAGGCAGGATATAAATCTTGTAAATAAAATTATAATGAAGCTGTCTTAATGGTAGAAATGCAAATATTGAAAGCAGAAAGGAAACTGTAAACATTTTTTTTAAAAATTGAAAAATACATACAAATAATTGTTATCAGGTAATATTGGTCTCTGAAATACTGATACTACCACCTCAGATCTTCCTACCTCAAATGCAAAGGCACATTAGATCCTACAGTAACTTGTAGTAAGTGTTCAGCTTCTGAACCTGAAGCACCAGAAATGCAAAAGAGAACTGAATCTGGCAAAACAGGAGACTTCTGAATTGCCATACGCCTGGTTGCCTGGGACAAGCAACAATTACTTGCTTGGGGCAAGCAAAAGTCACCTATTGGCAATCCAGTACACAACAAAGACTTCTGTAGATCCAAAGAAATTGTATTTTCCCTTCTTCTAGGACTAGATTGTTGATGTGCTACTAAATGTAAAGGTAGTACCCCGTGAAAGCACGAGTCGTTTTCGACTCTAGGATGACGTTGCTTTCACAACATTTTCACAGCAGACTTTTTACGGGGTGGTTTGCCATTGCCTTCCCCAGTCATCTACTTTCCCCCCAGCAAGCTGGGTACTCATTTTACCAACCTCGGAAGGATGGAAGGCTGAGTCAACCTGGAGCTGGCTACCTGAACCAGCTTCCTCTGGGATCGAACTGAGGTCATGAGCAGAGGGCTCCAACTGCAGTACTGCAGCTTTACCACTCTGCACCATGGGGATACTAGTGACTAGCATAGGCAAGAGAGGGCTGATAAACATTTTTGGTGAATTACTTCCCCAAAAGTTAGATCTGCTTCACTGAAGGAAGCCAGAAGACAGAGATATGGGAGGTAAGATATGGGGAGACAGCCTGTCTCAGTAACTAGACCTATCACTCCCTTCCAGCTCTACAATTCCTCTGTGCGCTGTGCAGCTACCCTTTGGATTCTTTCAGTTTGGCCGAGACACCTGTGTTCACACCCTGCTCCTCACCCAGTCCTGCCTAACAGGAAAGGCAGGCGAAGCCAGTCCTGAATTGAGCTACAGACTCAGCCTGGAGCATTCCTGTGTTAAGCAGTCTTCTTTCCAGATTCAAACAGGCAAAACAGCTAGAACATTCATGTCACCTGTTCAACCTGTTTCAAGCTAGAAAGCTATATATCCCCAGCCACAAAAATCCAGCAAGCTGAGTTCTGCTGACTCCCAGCCTGAGGAGAAATGTTTGGAAAGAGGAGGAAAGGGGAAGGATTTCTTTGCTATAACAAAAACATTAAAACACACACTACAGCATGGTCCATTCATTTTCCATGCACTTTTTAACAAACATGAGACTGCAAACCACCCTCAAAGGCCAAGGCTTAACCCTATCTCCAGGCCTAATTTCAACTGGCTAAATCTTCCACTGCTTTATGTCTGGTGCCACATTCCATGGTGTGTCCCATGAAGAGTCCTGTGATCTCACCTCACAAGACAACATATGAGCTCTCTTATATCACAGACTACTAGCCCACTTAACCCAGTACCATCTTCCCTGATGCAGAGATTCTCCCAAGTGTCTCACACAGGTTTTTACCAAGTCCTGTTATCAGAGACCTTTCTAAACGGAGCTGACAAGAACTGAAGTGAGGTCCTTACCCAAGAAATGTACAAGCTATATCTCTTGAGCTAGTGTTCTACCCCTGATCTCATACCATCTCACTCCTTCTACTGCATTCCAAGAGATGGGACCTTGTTCTCACTGTCATGTTCATAGCTATTTCTAAGCACCTTATATTTTGCATGCATTATGACTGACCAGAAGAAAAAGAAAAGAGACCAGTTCCACCCTATGCACAAATTTTAATTTGATTATCTGTATGCCTCATCATTTGGGATGACTGACAATCTTTTGATACTCATTCCCAATGAAGCCAGAACCATGGGTTATTTTTGTTTTTGCTCCTGCTATGTTCACATTGTACTCAATACACAGGCAAAAATAAATTAGTTTTGCTTCAGTTTTGATGACCTGAACACACCAAGAACTCCAGCAGTTTCTAGATGTGGGAACTCCACAGAGAGAAAAACCAGCCGCATTAACGCATACCAGCATCCAAATAGGTCACCACTCCCAAGCACCATTACATCCTACTGTACCTCACTTGATCCTGTGGAACTTTGGATACCTATTATTTGGCCAAACTTAGTTCTAAGGCATATAGAATTAGATTCATCCTAATTCTCTTTTGCTACACCACCAGCTCCCAGAAGCCCCTCCCCACGTTATTCCCTAGACAATAGAACCCCTTGCTGACTGAGGTCAAGGGAGGTCCCCCCTCACCTCAAGTGCCTCCAGGCTGACAAAGCTGGCAATGGCAAAGCCATCAATAAGATCCTCTTCTTCCTCTTCCTCCTCCTCCTCCTCACGACTACAGGAAGATCCAGAGGCTCTCTTCCGCCGCCGCAGGGGCCGCCGGCGACGGCGCTGCTGCTGCAGGGGGCGAGCTTTGCCAGGCGCCACAGGGGCAGGAGGAGAGGGCCCTTCAGTATCCGATCCTGAAGACGATGACGACGAAAGTCCCCGATGAGAAACATCCCCAGGACGGCTTCCTCTGCGGTGAGTGCAGCGACTCTCACGGTCCCGCCGTGAGCAACGCCGTTGCCTCCGGGCTCTGCCACTGCTGCCTCCTCCCCCACTCCAACACGGGGCAGGAGCTGCTGCTGTTCCTTCCATGATGTCCCTCTTGAGGTACAGAGAATGTTTCGCGCTGTGTCCTACGGGTGTGGCAGATGCAGCCAAAGGCAGGGCACCCTTCACCCCTCACCAGCCAGTTTCATTGCAGCTGCTCTCAATAGGGCTGTTCTCTTTGGATGCCACTCAGCAGAGCACCAATTAAAAAGGCAATACGACCCTTTTCCAGAAAGAATGTTAAATCCTCCACCAGAAATTCCTTCCTTCCTCTTCTGAACCTTTCTTCAATTTACATTTACAGAACCTACTCAAAACAGAAGGATCTTTACTTCACAAGTCAGTGCACCTCCTTTTAATTCCCTGTGACAGGAATGGCAGCTTCCTTTTTTTGTCCTCCCCTTAGAGAGAAGATCCTTAAATTAAAGAATTAAATACTTTCAACATAATAAAAACTAGAAATGAGTTTGAGACTGTTCTAATATAAAAGCCTCTGCCACTGCCAATCTCCTTTATTACTGAACATCACCTTTCTGCCTTGAATAAAAATATCCCAAACACCAGCACACGCTCTTTTAATAAGGACTTTTACATCCCTCCAGCAACTAGAGATAAAGGATAGGTGCCTTTAAGAGTCTGCTTCTAAAAGCCCATTAAACAAACTCCAGAACTTGGTATGTGTCTAACAGCACAAAACAGACTTCCACTTTTAAGTGCCTATATTTTTGAAAAAAGAATTGTCCCCGGTCTTGCTCTTTTAAGAATCAGGCCTGGTATGTACCCAAGCAGTAAGAACTCAAACAACCTCCCCTTTAAGACTGCAGATGCAACTTCTGCCAACAATGGCAAATGGTTTCCGCTCAGAGGGCAGCCACTTCCTCCCCTTTGATGACGCGGGTTTCCATCAGCAGTTCTGCAGCGGCCTCCCTTCCTCCAAAATTCCTGCTTGGCCTTCTTTACCTGGGTCACTTCCTCTTTGCAAGCCTTTAATGTTAAAAGGTCTCCTGGATCCTTCCGTACATGCTGTGACTTTGCCTTTAAGGCCCCAGATCGGAGAACCTCGTTTCCTCTCAATCCTATACCCCCCCTTGGAAAATCACGATTTAATGTCCACCACGCATTCCCTGCCAGGCGCAGCCTCCCCTTTAAAGCGTCTAGATTTCTTCCCCCGGTTTCCTGGTCAGGCCTCGTCTTCTAACAATCGGAATTAAAAACCCTCCACGTATTTTCTCTCCAGCTCCAACTCCCCTTTAAGGCTCGAGCGTTCCACGTCCAGAGAAATCCAAATTTCACCTTTAAGAGCCACCCCTCCCTCCCAGCCACAATGAGGGCCGAGGAAAACTCCCCTTTAAGAAGGCCGAACTCCCTTTAAATCCATTGACAGGAGCTGGAGGGGGGGTTGTTGTCCTCCGGCTGAAAGGGCCCCTCTTCTCGTCGCCCCCCTCCAAAGCTGTACCTTTAAGAGCGCCGGCCGTTGAGGGTGCTGCAAGGCGCGTCCCCCCACCCTCGCTGAGGCTCGCGGCAAGGGGTCCCGCGCGCCCCCAACGCTGATTGGCCGCAGGGCTGGCACCCTCCGCTACCTCGCGGCCCCCCCCTCAGCTGATTGGCCGAAGCCGTGAGGTGAGTAAGGATGGGGGGAGGGGTGGCTGGAGCGGTCCGGCCTGAGGGAAGCTGTCGAGCGAGCGGCCAGGCGGGTGCTGCGACCCTTCCCCCAAGGGCGGGGGGGGCTTTTGGTCGCGTCGTCTTTTCACCCCCTCCCCGCTCTGTCTCCGCAGCAGCCCTCGGACTCTCCCTCTCTGGCTGTCGCTGCCGGATCCCCTTCCTCTCTGCGCACGGCACGCAACTCCGCCCACAGCGTCATATCCCTCCGCCTTGCGCGGAGAGACAAGTAATAAAATTCCTCCGCTGGAAGAAAGAAGTAGTCCCCCCGTGAAACTCCGCCCACGCGTCGTTTTGGATCTGGTGCGTCATTTTCAATCCCTGTCCTGGTTTACGATTATTTCCACCTCCGCGCGGTGACGTCATACCAAGCCACTGCCTCAGGTCGTGACGCAGTGGCCCACCCCCTCACAAGTCGTAGGCAGCCCGACCCGTGATGTCACACTGTACGGCAGCATGACGTAATAGCATAGTATTGCTTCCCCCCACCTAGCTGCCTCAGCTCACAAGGGCTAACCTAAAGCTGAATGGAGTGAAAAGGTCAACTGCAATTATTTTAAAATGGTAGGTTGGTAAGTAAGCGATGCTGACTCACAGCAAATCCAAAACCAAAAATCATCTCACACCCCCTTGTCAAAAAACATGCTCAGTAATGGAAAGTAGTAGGCAAGCTTTTTGCGTTCTACTACAAACCTCTCCAAGCTAACGAAGAGTTCCACAAAGCTTGAAAGCGCACATGCAAAGTATTGAGGTTGGTCTGAATAAAGGGCATTGACATGACTAGCGTTTGGTGAAATGACTGAGAGGCCGGAGCACTTTCTGTATAAATGCTAAGCCATTACATTGTTCAAAACATTTGGTCTCAGGGTTGGTTGGTTTTTGTGGTGCCAGTACTGAACCCCAGCACCTGTATGGGGCCTGCCCAAAGCCCTGAGGGAGGAACTGGTGGACATCAGTATCCTGCTTGCAGGAAATGGAGAGGTAGAAATTGAATAAACCAAATTAACCTTATGAGTACTGGCACTTAAAAAAACTGTGCCAAGGTAAATTACCTTGTGGTTGTAGAGAAAATAAAGCAGCAACACAATATCAATACTTGCGAAAGTGCTAAAATGTACACCAGATTTTGAATTGCTTAAGCCTTCGCCGTGCAGAACTAGACAGGAAAACTACTCTCACAGCCCAGCAGAAAGGGATCAGAGACAAATGGGAGTCAGGAAGCAACAAAGCCATAGGGTCTGCAGCAGCACCACTTATGAATCTGGATCCCCCAAGGTTAGCCGGATGACAAAACTGACACACACACATGCCAGACAGCATATTTAAAGTTAAATTTTGGGGGAGAAATATTGGGGCACACTTTTAACTAATTCAAAGGGTAGCCATGTTGGTCTCCAGCAGAATAGCTATATTCACGGCCAGGAGCATCTTAAAAGACCAACAAGATTTTGGGGGTATGAGATTTCAAGGATACTGACAAAAACAGCTTTGATTCTCCATAGCTTATACTCAAAAAATCTTGTTCATCCCTAACATGCTACTGGACTCAAATCTGACGCTGCCAACAGCAGCTTCCGTAGCAATTGGGAGGGACAGCCGCTTCAGGGGGGGTGAAAACAGGCCTACCTGCACATTGCAGTCACTTCAGGGCAGTCCCATGCTGTCCCATAAGACGGCAACTGCTGGAACAAGCCTGCTTGCACTGTGCAAGCTTGGCAAGATTTTGGAGTTCCTTTCCCTACAAACAGTTGTGGGGAGAGGAGGAATAGGCAATATAGAGCTCCATAGTGCAGAGTGGTAAAGCCGCAGTTCAGTTGAAACAGTCTGCTCACGACCTGAGTTCAATTCCAGCAGAAGCTGGTTCAGGTAGCCGGCTCAAGGTTGACTCAGCCTTCCATCCTTCCGAGGTCGGTAAAATGAGTACCCAAGCTTGCTGGGGGGAAGTGTAACGACCAAGGAATGCAATGGCAAACCACCCTGTAAAAAGGTCTGCCGTGAAAACAGCGTCATCCCAGAGTCGAAAATGACTGGTGCTTGCACAGGGGACCTTTCCTTCTCTACGAACAGTTGTGGGGAGAGGAGGAATAGGGCCAACCTGATTGTATGGCAGTCTATTTTCTTATCTTGCTGGATCTCTAAAGAGAAGCTATCATGTACAGCCTAGCCTCCATTTAACCACAACAGAGTAGAGGTAGGAAGCCTTTCTACAACTTTAAGTCTGGAACAACAGAACTAGACCCTACATATGGGTAGAAATGGCTGTGGACTGCTGTTCACCTTTTGTGTGCTGGCCAAAGGAGTTTACAAAGTGGGTAGGAAGGCCATGTGGTATTATTACCATAGTTGGAAGGGACCACCAGGGTCATCTAGTCCAACCCCCTTCCTTGTACAGGAACTACAACCATAAGGCAGCTCCTCAGGGATTGCCACACTGCATATTGGGCAAGAAAGGTTTTAAACTTCATAATCTAATGGGGCAAGTTACTCTGTTGTGGTACTAACTACAGGAAAGAAGGTGGCCTCAGCACATACCTGTCAAAGGTAGAAAGGTTTTCATCTTGGAAGATTTTAAAGCAGACAAAACTTCAAACTGTAGGATCAAGATGAGCTGCATCCTATTTGAATTACCGGTCACTGTTGTACCGCAGTGTTACTCATGTAAAAATATTGTCATACAGCAGAACTGTCCACCATTATCCCAGTTTTTCTCATTTTATATTGGTTAACAAACTTGTCACCATTCCTGAAAGTAGACAAATTTGGAGCAGCAATTCAATTGTACATATCCCAGGGCTCACAGCTCATTTCTATTCTCAATATACTGGCCGAAAGACTGAATGAACCCTTCACACACTCTAGCCCCCTACAATTTGGGAACACAACAATGCTATTAAAGGAAGCAACATGGAACATACTTCTTTTTAAAGCCAAAATGTTTATTAGAAATATAGATTAATACAAAAATGCAAACCAAAAACAACTGCCTAGTTGCACACCTTCCCAGAAAGTCAACATGAAGTGGGAATAGCGAGGCCCTGATCCTAAAAGAAGAGCCAAATAAAAACCTGCAAAATTCTCAGCTGTTTGTAGCTTTGCCCCCCAGGATGGATGGATGCTCTTTTTCCAGGCTTTTGGCACCTCTTCACTTTGTCCATTTAATTTCATGTCCCATAACGACCCCGCTGCTTTCTCTTTTAATCTTTCTTTGTCCTTTCTAACCAATAGGCCTGGAAATTGCTTTACATTCATATTTTGTTTGTGGGGGAGATGAACCCCAGAATGTGTATTTGTTCCCCACATCACTTTCTGACATATGACACAATATTATAGGGCACTGGATGGAATATATCTCTCCACCACCCTGCCCAGCAATGAGAGGCACTGACAGCCTAATTGTGCGTAGGAAGAGCTAAGAGATGGGACGGCTTCATGACACCACAAACGTTCTTCCTCTTGCACTTGTGAAACAAAGAGCTGAGTGGGAGGGGTGTGACATGGTGCCAATTTAGGCAGCTTGGTGATTGGCTAAGTGGCACTGAATGATGCCAAAACTCAGTTTTCATAGAGACATGATCCATGTTTTGAGTCTGATCTAGGATCCATAGAGGATGAGACAGCAGTAACAGAATACCAGTTTTGAGGGTAGAGCTGGGCTTTGGGAACGACAATAACCACAGATGAAGTCTGGAGTGGTGATGGCCATTTGAAAGAAACTCATTAGTTTGGAGAAGCAAGTACTTCTGGGGAAAAACAGGAGTGCAAAGGATCCTAAGGCGGCTACCCTTTCTTGTTACAGATGCAAGCTCTGTTCAGCTCAGCAGTCTTCTTCCTTAAATAAGGCATCCAACTCCGCCAGCCTCTGCTGCAACATCTCCTCCAACTCAGGTGGCTGCGGCTGAGCTCTCCGTCCCCCTGTTCTGCGTCCTCCTCGGGAACGGGCTTTGCGTGGTTTACGGGGAAGGCCTCCCTCCCGGAACTCCATGGCTCTTTTCAGCTTGCGTTGGCTGGTGAAGATGAGCGCCCCATTGCGTTCCAGTGGTACCTCAAAGATGGTCTCAAATGACCTGCAGAGACAGGCACATCAGCTAAGGGGCAGGGAATCTCTGAGAGACTCTAGATGAAGACTAGCTTGGCCTCTATGAAGAACTAATAAGTGATCAGCCACAAAATGCCCTCACAAAATGCTGTGACTGGAATAAATCAAATATATAGACACAATATGTATAACAGGTTCTGGTCACAATACTTGGGTTTCTGTAAAAATCAGAATACGCTAGCAGCATCTAACAGCAGAATAAAAAAAAGTTAAGCAGGAAAAGGAGGGTGTCAGGATAAAAAGTCATGGAAGAATTCAGAATGCCTTTGTCGTAAAAAGAGATGTTCCCCTTGGATTCAGCACCTCCGGTACTAACTGTACATTAAAAATTTGATTTATCAACCTTGAGAACTAGAAACTTCTAAATGAAAAGCAGCAGATTCCACAGGTCAAAGAAAGTAGATTATGCACAACCTGAAGGACCAGGGAACCCCTAAAAACCATGAAGTATGGAACAAAAGTGAGTGATTGCCTCAGCATGGAATAACTATGCCAAAATCTAAACTGTGACAGCATGTCTGCATATTTTTGTATCAAATGGAAGCAGCATAATTTATATATTGCTTTTAGGTATACCGCATGCTGTATTTGAGACAACTGACACATTATTTTAATACCAGCACTTCTCCAAAATGCTCATTCTCAAATATTGACACCCTTCCTGACCTGTACTACTAGAGGCTCAGAAATTAGATAAGAGTTTTTAGAATTTTTACAGCTTTTGTCTTAAGTCCTACCCCCATGTATCTCCCTCCATCCCTTTTTTGGAGTAAGTTTTGCAGATTCACAAAACATGTTTAGATTCTGAAATTAGCGTTCAGTGCTCTCCGTTCCTGAAGAAAGAATTCTGTGTTCCAGGCCAACCACTGTTGGACTGTTTCTGGCTGACAGGGCATGTCCACACACGGACAACAGTAGGGAAAGGGCAGAAGCCTGTGAACTATGAAGGCCTCCTCACCTCTTCTCCGTGGGTGTGCGATAGTTCTTGTTTGTGTAGATCTCCTCTAAGCTGAATTCCTTCTTGTTCAGCCTGATAAAAAAAGAACATCATTCAGCGGATTGCTTGCTCAGTGCCAAAAATGCATATTCTCAAAAGCAAGGGAATCGGTACCTAGCTCTGCTGTATGCCAATACCCTCCAAACACCACTTCCCACGGTTACTGGACTCTCAGCTCACATTTAGTCCTCCAAGGGCAGCACCATCTCAATAGACCAGGAATCCTGGTTCCCACTCCTTCCCCTTTTGCAACTGACATTCTCCAGAACTCTCAGAAATGCTCATCAGTAACCCATGAACTACAGTACCCAAGAGACCTTGTTACTGGCCTCCCATCAGAGAGCCAGAATGCTGTAATGGTTGGGCTAGGATCTGGGAGACCCAGGGTCAACTCCCTACTCTGCCATGGAAGCTTGGTGGACAACCTTGGGCTAGTCACACACAATTTCAGTTTAACCTACACCTCACAGAGTTGTTGTGAGAATACAATGGAGAGGAGAAGGCCATAAGCCATTTGGGGCCCCTGTGGGAGAAAGGCAAAGTATAGGCCAAGAAGGTAACCTGGATCTCTGTGTCCACTCGTGGCAAGCAGAACTCCTCTGAAAATAAAGCAAGTCACCTCAAAATTGGCCAGCAGTTTCAGGATGATGGTGGGAGTTCAGTACCAAATGTGAAGGCCAGCATCCTGGCCCAATGCAATTGCCAGAACCTACCCACCCTGCCTTTTCCCTTAGAAACTACGTTCACCCGTTAAGAGTAAACAACTGTTAAGAAGTAGAGCTAATAACGTTTAAGGTAATAAGAGATTTAACATTTTTGTATCAGACTTTCAGAGATGCTTTAAGCAAATTATGGAAAATATGGAGATGTATTAAGTATGAAATGATGTAAGAATGGAAGAGTGTAAATGTTGACTGATATTCTCCCCCCACCTTGTCTCTACCTCCCTACCCTTCTAAACCAATAAAATATTGTTATACACAAAAGGCAGTATGGGCGGCCAGAGCCAGGCACAACTCCACTGAAATTAAAGCCAGGAGCCTCAAAATTGACTGCCACTTTCAGGATGATCTGGAAGTTGCAGTGGCAGAAATGAAGGGAGCGTCCTGGCACATCCATCCTGTATGGCAAAGGTTTACTCAAGAGTGGCCAGCAAGGGAAGGCAGCACTGACAGGGAGGGTAGAAAATATCCCCTCTGTGGCAAAGGGTTCATCGATCAGAACTTGTGTGGTACGGTGGTAAGAGGAGATCCAAGTTCAAATCTCCATTCTGCCATGGAAAGCTGCTAGCTGACTTTGGGCCAGTCACACACCTAACGAGACCTACCCCACACAGGGTTCTTGTGAGGATTAAATGGAGAAGAGGCAAATGACGTAAACTGCTGTGAGTCCCGTTGGGGAGAAACTCCCGTTGGGGAGAAAGGCAGAATATGACATTTACTATACGTTTTATTTTGCCTACAGCTTGCCAGCAAAAGATCACTCCTGCTTTCGCTTCATCAGGTATCGCTGTACATCTTGCAGCAGGAGATGGAACTGCTCATTCAGTATTCAGACTACTGTTCACATTGCAAGCAGAGCAAGCTACGGAGTTGGAGGGTGGAGCAAATGGGTGGAGCCCCTCGTTCAGGGGTGGCCAAACTTGTTTAATGTCAGAGCCACACAGAATAAACGTCAGACGTTTGAGAGCTGCAAGACATGAACATCAGATGTATGAGGGAGGGAGGGAGGCAGGCAGCCAGGCAAACAGATGTGATGGGGAGAGGAGGAAAGAAAGTAACTTTAAATGCATTCTCCAAGCCGCTGGCTGGCTTGGCTTGGAGAAGTGATTTAAAGAAACAAATGCCTTCTCCAAGCTATCAGGGTGGGAGGGGGCTTCAAGAGCCACACAGTATGTGTGAAAGAGCCACAGTTTGGCCACCCCTGCCCTAGTTGATAATAAAATGTTGAACCCCCAACTTCATCCATGTTTAACTGAAACCCAGATGATTAGCTTTAAAACTGGAGGACAGGACATCCTTTGTTTTTGCCTCCACTCCTCTCCTGCACATAATCTGTCTGCCCTCCCCCACTACATACACACCTACCCCAAGCCTATAAACTACCAGCCCCCATCTCTTCTCCCTGCACTGCAGACCCAGAGTTCTTCCCAGGCCGTGCCCCTTCTTTTCAAAATCCCACCCCTCTTCCCTGAGCAGTTAAGCCTTGTTCATTCCATTCTAGTCCTCTTGTAGACATTCTCACCGGATTGGCCGGGGAAGCCCCATGGGGGTGAGGTTTGCTTGCTGCCTGGCAGGCGTCCTGCGGATCCTTATGCAGGAAACTTTCCCTACGGTGTTCTCTTGGGAACCCTAGAGAGATAAGGGCACCGTCAGGCAAAATGATAATAAAATCGCCCTCAAACAGAGCCCTTTTCTACCAGCGCCTCCCAGGGTGGTTGACCTTCATCTCAGACTCTGAAAGCATCATCTGGTCTGACGTGAGCATCTCCGAGTCAGCTGCATTCAGGCCAATGCTGGGTACTCTCTGTCCACCCTCAGGAGAAGGGGAGAGGTCCCTAGAAGGGCACAGGAGAAACAGGGCAATTAGAGAAGCAGCTCTCACTTGCCATTTTGAGGTGGGGGAGGGCAAACAAGACTAACTGTTGAAACAGGGATACAGCACTGGCGGCACAAAGAGGCAGGAGAACTAGTGCCTTCGCTTCAGTCAAAGAACATGAGGCCCACCCCACCCACCCCCACTACGCTCCAGCACTGATCAGCACAAAGAAGCGCAGGAGCTGTGCGTATTACACAATCCGACTGCTGGTCCTTCTAGCCCAGAGATGCTGCCCGGGTCTCAGGAACAGCGTTTTCCCCAGCCCTGTTCTTGATCCTGTAAAGAAGCGGCAGGAATACAGCAGGGGAGCTTTGGATATGTTTTCTGCCGAAGAGGGCAACTCAGTAGTATACGTGATTTTTGTAGAGTGTCTTACTAGGATCTGGAAGACCTGGGTTCAAATCCCCACTCTGTCATGAAGTCTGCAAGGTGATTCATTCTCTCTCAGCCTAACCTACTTAGCAGAGATGTTGTGGGAAGGGGGGAAATCATGCCACCCTGATATGCTTGGAGGAAAAGGTTGGATAAATATCTACTGGAGGCTTATGTCCAATCAAGGTTTATTTTTTAAAGCATAAGCCATCCTATCAGAGAGGAACACACACTTGCTTAAGGGCTTGCTCATACTATGCTCAAGGGACCTTCCTTAGATTTTGAAAGGCAGGGCTCTACAAGACTCCCAAGGAACAGCATACATGGGGCAAGGCAGAGGGTAAGGAGGAAGGTTTTACCTGGAGCGACCTGGGTTGGATTCAAGGCAGCAGGAAGGCACAGGGGAGGAGTAGGAGGACCCGTCACAGTGGGGAGTGTGCACAGAGGGACCAATCAGGAGGCGCCCAGGTGGTGTACTGAAGGGATACACCTCCTTGCGTAGGCAGGGCAGGGTGGGACAGCCCAACTCTCGGGCTACCTCCAGGCTGCAGACTGTGTGCCGGCGCTGTCGCAGCTGCGCAGAGAGGGAAAGAGAGGTCGAGGACGCTCGCCAAGAACGGGCCCCCGGAAAATCAGGGCAGGAGTAGCTGCGTCCGAGGCGGTGCTGGGGAGCCAGATCCCCTTCGTTCAAGCGCCACTGGCGGATCGGAGGCCGCCCGCTCACCACCAAGCTGCCTGCCGCCTCCTCCTCCTCTTCTTCATGGTGGCAAGTCCTCTTCCGCGAACGAGGCTCTGAAATTGCAATTTTGACTTCAATGTTGACTCTTTGGCGTGGAGTTTCTGGTTGGGCAGCCACCCGGTCCTCTGTCTCCTCGGGACATGGTGGCAAAGAGGGTGTCCCCTCAGTGGACGGAAGGGAGGGCTTGGATGGACTAAGGAAGATATCGGCAAAAGCCTCCAGCTTGGATCGCATGCTCTGGAAGACGGGGGCCAGGCCCCAGTGCCGAAAACGGGGGACCACAGTCGGACGTAAGAGAGCTGACACTGAAGGTGGCCAGGAGGAGAGAGGTTCGGCTGTTTCAGAAGAGGCATCTGATGGGAGGAAGAGCAGAACAAAACAGGGAAGTCCAAGAACAGATGGTCATTCACAAACAAAGTTATCATTCCTCTTAATCCTTATGGCCTGGTTCATCTTTCTCCCTTTCTTGCGCAGTTGCTTAACATACATATCCCCCTAACACCCTCTGGTGCACTCCAAACCTCTTGTCAGAGTTGTGCATGAACGACTCCCCTCCCACGTGTGCAGATGCAAAGTAAACCCAAATGATGCTTTCAGTACACAAAATTGGCTCATGCCCATTTTGATGGAGAGAGTCAGATTTGCTTTTCAATGAGGCTGCAAGTTCCTGCAGCAGGTACGATTAGCCCAGAAAACCTACTGATACAGTAACTGTCCTCGACATCGTCCTGCCCCCAAAATGCCACCTTACGCAAAAGAATGGGCTAACAATGCACAGGGCCAAATCCAGAAGCCCTTCCTACCTGTCTGATGATCCTTCTCGTGTTTATCGGAAAGGGTGGGCTTTTCCACGTCAAGAGCGGGTGTCGGGTGAGGCAGAGTCACTTGATGGCTACTGTGCGGGAGCAAAAACACAGGGGAAATGATGGGCAGCCTTCCTTGGCCCTTCAGAAACCAAGGTGCTCTAGGGAAACCAGGAAGCCAAAGAGACCACCCCTTCGCACCACAAGGGAGCACAGGAGCATGACACACAAGGCATTGATGCAAAAGCCCTGGAAGCCGGTGAGTTTTCCTGCTTTATCAGCGAGCACCACCCTGTTGGGGAAAGGCAGCACAGCCGGTTCTGAGCCTCGGTTTGTTTTGTGGAGGAGCACTCACCTACAGGGGGACAGTAAGGTCTCCAGTGGCTCCTTGCCAGCACCGCCATCCTGCCGGCAAGAAGAGACGTCTGAACTGAAACTTGGACCCAGGCCACTGCCCTCCCGGCTCCCTTCACACCTTTCCCCTCCTTCCCCTCACCCTCCCCACTCACTCTCGCTGGGCTCAAGGAGCAGTCTTCAAGGCTGATGGCCAGGATCTGCTGCCGGGCCTTCTCCAGGGCGGACGCTTTTATCTCCTCACTGCCGCTGGGCGGGAGTACCGTCTTCTGCAGCCGCTGCCTTTTGGCTTGCAGGCGCTCCGACTCGTGACCCTGAGAGGGAGGCAGCCTCTGGGGCCACAGCTTCTGGCAAGCATGAGCCAGCCTCTCCCGAGGCTCTTGATGGGAAGGGGAATGCCCCTTAGGAGGAGATGATCTGGGAGGGAAAGGAAGGAGCGGAAGACAGAGGGCTTTGAGCTGGGCACCCAAACCCCAGTCCCAGCCCTCTCTCTCTGGTCACGTGAGTTGCTGCTCACCTGGAGACAGTGATGCTTTGACCGTTAGCCTGGCAGGAGGAGGATCCAGCTTCGTTCATGCGGGTTGATGGGAGAGGATTTGCACAGGGGGACACAGGCGATCTCTGCAGAGGTGAGCAGCCTTCTGGAGCTTCCTGGGGAAAGCCAGACATCCCCCGACAGCTTAAGAACAGGCAAAGTCACCCTGGCCTGGATAGCCCAGGCAAAGCTGATCTCGGAAGCTAAACAGGGTCGACTCTGGCAAGTACACAGATGGGAGACTTCCTTGAAATACCAAGTTGGGAGGACAGGGGCAGGCTTTATTCAGCCACCTCTATGAATATCCCCCAGTAGGGGGTCAGTCACCAGGGGGGGTGACATGACTTACAGGCGCATACACATGGAGGAGGAGAAGTAAAATTGGGTCTGCTCTCCTCCTCTTCCTTCATCCTGAGAGCTGACTTAGGCGGGACACAAGTAATACATAATCCAAGCATCTTGAGACTTCCCACCCCCCACCCCTGGGGGAGAGCACAATATAACACAGGGCCCCATTCTCCTAACTGGGAGGCACAAAGCACCATGAGAGCTACACAACCTTACAGCTCAAGAGCCTGTGGCTTCACCCCTCTGTTAACTCTTGAGAAGTGGGTGGGGAGTTCCTATTCACTGGTAGCCAGAGCTGAACCAGCAGTTACAGAGAATTTTCTGAGGCAGCCAAGCTGCTGGAAACAAATGTATGAGGCGAATCCCACGGTGTTCAGATGAAGGCACAAACCCCAGAAGGTTTTGCCATAGTGGTTCTAGATACATGGAGAAGAGCCGGATTTCCCCTGAAGAGGCAACTGGGAGCCGTGAGGAGGGGGTTATGAAACTGCTTCCTTGGTCCTTATTCGGTTGAGGTCCCGTTTCATCCCGGCCCTCCCCGTATCCCAGCTGCTGCTCTGCAACATCCCACTCACAGGCACTTGAATCGTGGAAAAGTCCTCCAGGCCCACAGCCAGCACTTTCCGCTGTTT
Organism: Heteronotia binoei; assembly: GCF_032191835.1. Taxonomy (NCBI): domain Eukaryota; kingdom Metazoa; phylum Chordata; class Lepidosauria; order Squamata; family Gekkonidae; genus Heteronotia; species Heteronotia binoei. The sequence goes on from NC_083237.1 coordinate 22,487,382, forward strand.
CTTTTCCATAGGAGATGCCATGCGCCACAGGGTCTCTCCCACTGGGTCACAAGTGTCCCCATTGCTCTCCACCACCGGGGGAGGTCCCTGCTGCAGCCGTTGCCTCTTGCTGGGCGACCTGTCTGCATCCACACACTGGAAGGAAGGTGTTCGGCCTTGCTCAGGCGGTTTCTGGCGGACGGTGGGGGACTCTTGCTCCTCAGGGGAAGGCCTGAAAATGCGAAATAATACATAAAGGCTCAAGGCTGCAACACAGCTGCTCCCTTACTTGAATTTCTAAGGCAACTGACTCCTCTCTCACCTGTATACCATGATTCTTCGTCGCCTAATCTGCTTTTGACAGGCAGGCACTAGCTGAGGGTCTCCCTCTGAGGCTTCTGCCAAAAGGGAGCACTCCATGGCTAGCTCCAGGAAGCAGAGTTCTCCCCCCGCCAGTCCCCTGAGATCAGGGGTTTGGAGGCCGGCCCAGGATGGCCCACCGGGTCCTCATCTCTCACCTTTCTGCTTCGGGGAGAAAAAGAAAAGAAGAAACCCGACTTCAGCCACTGCCTCCTTACAGACCAGAGGCAGCTCTACCTCATCCATGCAAAGTTCCCTTTCATTTCACATTTCTCTAGAACATATTCAACCACCAGCTCTATTCTTGTAATTCATAAGACAGACTGCAGTCGTAGTTCTATCTTTTATAAATGGGAGGAGGTACCACTAAACTAGTAAAAGGATAGCGTGTTAGGTAAGCTCAGGGTATTCAGTTCTTGTGAGGTGCCCCCTTTTTGAATGCCCAAACATCACATTCGAAGGCCTCGGCAGCTCACAAACATGTCTTCCCCATAGCTCTAAACACGCGCAGTCTTCAGAAGGAAAAGAAGGTACAGAGGCATGTGGGGGATTAATTATGCCTCCCCTCAGAGAAGATAATTATAAATCATTAACTGCCATGCAAACAGCACTGTTAGTGACAACAGAAAATCCAGACGCTCTCCACAGATTCTCTTTAGGATAACCAAACTGGAATCCCAGCTCACAAGGCAAAGGGGAAGTTTCCCAGCACAGATGTGACTGTATTAAGCAGAGTGAAAAGCATAACGCTAGAGTCAGGCGGGCAGCCATGTTGGTCTGAAGCAGCAGAACAAATTTTTTCCAGTGGCACCTTTACAAGCACAAAGCTAATCAGGCATCTGCCAAAGGCAGGTGAGCACCAATGAATTCAAGGAGCAAATAAAAAGATACAAAAGCCACCGGAGATACACACCAGGGCAACACAGAAGAAAACAGGCTTCTTCTAAAAGGTCCCAAAGGAGACACAGGATAGGGGCAGGCCAACATGGGCCCTTGCATGATAGAAGCATTGTCCAAACTCAGCTTTCATTATCCTTTTCGTTATGTTAGAGCAGAGGTGGCTAAACTTGCTTAATGTAAGAGCCACACGTGAACCAAGACATGAACATCAGATGTTTGAGAGCCACAAGGAAGGAAGGAAAAATAAAAAGCAAATAGATGGAGGGGAGGGGGGAAGAAGAGAGAGGTGGAAAGAAAGCAACTTTAAATGCATTCTCCAAGCTGCCAGCTGGCTTGGAGAAGTGATTTAAAGAGACAAATGCCTTCTCCAAGCTGCCTGATGGGGCAGTGGGGGCTTTGAGATCCACACAATTTGTGTGAAAGAGCCACATGTGGCTCCCGAGCCACAGTTTTGCCACCCCTGTGTTAGAGGTAAGTGGACTAGAAGTCAAACATGACCATTGGAAGTAAGTCAAGGCATTACAGAGATGCTGCTTCTTCCTATCACATGACAGAAACCAAGGCACCCAAAATTGGCCAGGCAGACATATCAGGCTCCATGCCAAAATGTAATAAACGGTCTGGTAAGCACCCAGGCAGAGGCAGCCGCTGACACCAGTGGCAAGATCAGGCAGTCACAAGCCACAATGAGTCTACAGCAAATTAAATTAATTAGTTGCTCCTTTCCGTAAACAGCCCTTCACAGACCACACCTAATAATGTCTCCTGTGAAGTCAAACAAAACAAAAATCCAGGGGCACTTTCAAGGCTAACAACATTGATTCCAGCATGCGCTTCTGAATTAACTAACCCTCTCGTTTCAATGAAAGAAGCTCCTCAATAAACACTAGTAGGACTGTAGCCTCTCTTCCACTCATACACTTCCTTCCTCGAAATCTCACCCTCCAACTTGGTACATTATTCTCTTCCTTCCCCATGCATTTGTTTTTTCATTAGGAACAAGGTGCTAGGTGCTGTACAGAATAGTGGTATGACACAATCTCCGATCGAAGGAAGGTTAACAAGCCGAGGGCTCAAGGCCAAAGAAAATTCCAGCCCTCCAGGGTCTCACCCTCCCATCCCTCTCTACTCAACTAAGCTTCATAGGATTAGGCTCACTCTTCTCCATACAAAAAAACAACACTTAATGGGATAGGATGGCTCTTCGTCATACGAAACATGCCTTTCTTGTGGTGTATTGTACCAAATGGAACAGGCGGTGTAAAAGGCAACCTATTCCCAAAGGGAAAGATGGATTTGGGCCACTCAGGATACATCCCACCACTTTGCCCCACCTGACTTCCCCATAGAGTTGCCAAGTCCAATTCAAGAAATATCTGGGGACTTTGGGGGTGAAACCAGAAGCATAATTGAAACAAAGGGAGTTCTCGTCATCACATTTAAAGAGACGGCACACCTTTTAAATGCCTTCCCTCCATTGGACATAATGAAGGATAGGGGTACCTTCTTTGGGGGTTAATAGAATTGGACCTCCAATCTTCTTAAAACTTGGAGTGTGTTTTGAGGAGAGGCACCGGATCTTACATTTAAAATCTGGTGCCTCTACCTCAAAAAACACCCCCCCCCCTCCCAGAGTCCCATATACTCGTGGATCAATTCTCCATCATACCCTATGGGAATCGGTCCCTATAGGAAACAATGGAGTTCCCGGCAGACATTTCCCCCCCCCCCCGCTTTCTGATGACCCTGAAGCCGGGGGAGGGCCTCCAAACCGGGGGATCCCCTGCCCCCACCTGGGGATCGGCAACCCTACTTCCCCAGATATAACAGACATTTGAGCCTCTTCATTAACGACTCAACTACTTTTACCCTAAAACCTTCTGCCGGAGTCTCTCTTTCGCATTGTCTCCAAACTCTGGGAATTCTCCACTCCCTTACTTCTCCCCAACGTATCTTTCCATGCCCACCCCTCCATTCTACCACTCCCTGCCTGTCTCCCCCCAACCGATCCGTCCCTCCAAGTCTTCCACCCATGAGTTTTCCACCTCCCTCTCTCACTCATTGCCGGCATCCTCTCCCGCTGCAAGGCCTTCTATCTAGCAGATCTCTGCTTCGCCCCAATACCATCACACGCCTGGCGCATCCTTCTTCATGCCCACGGGATACAGCAACCGTTCCCCACCCCTCCCACACACACACACACACACACACCAGCCCCGGGGAATCTCACCTCCAGCCCCACCTTCTTCAGGCACCTTACTTATCTCAGTAAAGTTAAGTACAGACATAAATTCAAGTCTCTCCGATTAAATACAACTAAATTCAAAAGCAAACACACTCCCGGGTGTCGTGCCCGCCCTTACCCCCTCCCTTCGGCTCACCAACACTCCCTCGTCCTCCTCTTCCCCCCTGCCACTACCGCCGTCTGAGCTTCCCAGACCGTTCTCCAGATCCAGCTCACCCAATAGTAGGCAACGTTGCTATCAGCCACAGCCAATAGGCAACCTCTTGTTTGCCAAAGTCGGGCGGCTAAAGTGCCGCCATCTTTGCTGAGGGCAAACGGGGGGGGGGAGGCCTGGTTGCGTTGCAAGAAAGGAAGTGTGGGTGCCATCTTGGGTAAGGGAAAGAGCACCGCTGAAGTTAATAGGTTCGTCATTTTTAGCAAAGGCAAAAAAAAAAAAAAACCAGAAAGACGTATGAGTGGGCGGCCATCTTGGGTCAGGGCAGATGAGAGTTGACGCCGGTTTGTTCGCCGCCATTTGAAGGGAGGCTCAGAAATGGAAAACTTTTAAAGGGATCCGCGGTAAAGGTGTTTTCCTGCTTCAGAAAGATTTCATTACGCAGTTGAAGTCACTCCGATTGTTGCGATAAAAACCTGGATTCCTCGCTTTTATACTTAAAAGCCCATTCTCAGCAAAGTTTCAGTTAAAAGTTTTTAAAATATACAAAAGCCCGATTCTGGGATAATCCAGGATTTTATTCAGCTTCGCTGCTATTAAATCCCCAACCCCTCCTTGTTGGGAAGTTTAGTGAAAAACCCAGTGAAGCATCAAAATATATTCCTAGATTGCTAAAGTCAAAAGCAAAAAAATCAATCTCGTAACACACTGACAATAGCTATCGAATGAAGTTCTTGCTTCCTAGCATGCCTAAGCACGGAAATCTGGTCAGTAAAGGTGAAAAATAGTTTCAAACAGCGCGGGGGGGTGGGGGAGAGATATAGCAGTTTAATGTTTACACCATTATTAAGCCGTTTTAATAAAATAACATTTACACGCTTTTGACTGCCCTAAAAGGCAGGGATATCCTTCACAAACAATGCAACCTGCACTTTAACTTTTCATTTCTTGTAAGGAAGCTTAAACATTTACCACTACGTACCCAGAGCATTCCAAGAGGCGCCCCTGCAACCGACCACTCGATTCGGATGATGCCAAAAAAACAACCTCCTCTTGGGCTTCTAATGTTATGGATGCATTTTATATTAACAGCCTTTACCCTCTTTAATCCCTGGAGCCCATTCATTCTTTCTCTTCTCTTTCCCCTGAATCCATCTCGTTTTCTTCTCTCCTTCTTTCCCAATTCACTCGCCCGTCTGTTTTTTTTTTTTATTGTAAACGCCTTAGTTTGGGAAACTACGTCTCCCAGGATGCTGTGCAAGGACAGCGTTCTTCCCCGCAGTCCTTTGCATTGTGTCTGTCGGGTGGGAATCGCTGCTGCAAGCGAGGCATGCTCGGCTACCTGTCTATTGCTATGGAGGCTGCGGCTCCTTCAGCTTCCGCTGCCTCCTGCCCCTCTCTGTGGCTTGGAGGTCTAGCTGAGAGTTCCTTATATTTGCTCTTGCCTCTCGGCATTTCTGCTGGTGGATCAATGGTGCTTAGCCCAGGTAAGCTTAGGTGGATCAATGGTGCTTAGCCCAGGTAAGCCGCCCTGAGCCATTCGTGGGAAGGGCGGGATATAAATCTCGAATAAATAAATAAATAAAGGTTGTGAAATGTGTGGAAAGGGGGGGCATAACACGTTTTCCTGCTTCCTCTTTTCTTTTTCTTGGCTGAGCTTCTTCATTGTTTTTCTGTCTCTCCCACCCAGTTGTTTAAATGTATATGGATATATACTGACCCAGCCTGGAACTGAGGAACCAAGGAATTCTTCTTTAATAAATGTCAAATTATGGCACATTAGAGGCTAATAGTAAATCAAAATTTATTTCACTTTTATAGGGGAAATGGTCAAGTACGGTAGGTGTCAGATTTAAATCTGGCAAATGAACAGGCAACTAGAATGAGGTAACTCTGTATAACTATAAACAACAGGTAAGTTTGTCACAATAAAATTGCAGTTTGCGTCTACAGATTGGGCTTTAAAACTGTGGAGAAAGATCCCGTGGCAGTCACTGCTTAAATTAACAGGCATATGCATCTTTGTCTCAAACCTTCTTATGTCTGTGAAGGAAGGAACATAGCAGCTCCAATTTTCTTTCTTAAACACCTGACAGGGATTACCCCCCACCCTTTACTTGCAGCTATTTCTCTCAGGGCAGGACTACTGGTCCCACTTCCTTAATTCAGGATCCTTCTTGATCCTTTCACTCTGCTTAAATGAACTAACTGCCACCTCAACTGCACTCTCAGTGGTCACCCTCAGCTGTCAAATTCCATTAGAATCCCCTGTCAATTGAGGTTCTCTGACTGGACCAACACGTTTAACATTTACTGTCCATTACAGGGAGTCATAGACGAGGGCTTAATGTCACTTGTAGAGCTGCTCTGTAGAGCAGGAATCTATCTCAGAATGTGTTTCCCTAATGCCTTATCTAAAACCTAGAGCTTGAATTAATGGTCTCCTATCATTTGCTCCTTGGAGTGGGGAATGGGAGGTATGTAATCATAAGTGTGTGTATGATGAGAGGGAGAAATATCCATGTAAAATAGTGATGCTGTTCTGGGTAACACTGATAAAAAAAATTAATACTAACTAGAGGCTGCTCAGTATCCACAAAAACGATACCTTCTTCTCAGGTATTAGTTGTTCCAATTTTCTTTCAAAGATCTTTTTTTTTTGTCTTGGAAGTTTTAGTTTAATTTAGATTATTTGATTTATATCCCGTCCTCCCCACCAAAGCAGGCTCAGGGTAGCTCACAAACACAATAGAACAACAATAAAATAGTTAAAATAAACAGTTTAAAACAGTTTAAACAATTTGGTGCTAATTCTGTATTTTGTATCACATCACCAATGCATGAGTATGCAGAAAACAGTATCTGCAAGAGGATGGGATTATGCTCTGTTTCAATGCAGGAATTTAATAATTTGGTGGCCGAATCTCTTTTCTGTTCGCAGCACATGGAACAAATCCTGCCTGGATTCTGTCTCTCCCAGCTGAGAGTAAGAGCAAAGCGGAAAGTTCGCAGGAAGAAAGTGCAGGGCATCTTGGGATGCCCTTGAATGTCCCCCAATGGGAAGGCGATCATGGGATCCAGCAAGGAGACCCTGCAGAAGACCAATCGACTGTGCGTAAACAAAAGTTCAAGGATCCCACTGGGTCCCTGTGTGGCAAGTCTAAATCCTACAGATGCTCTGATTGTGGGAAGAGTTACCGCAGGAGCACAGATCTCTTAAGGCACCAGAGAACCCATACTGGAGAAAGGCCTTACCTGTGCCTGGACTGCGGGAAGAGCTTCAGTCGAAGTTCAGTCCTCCTTGAACACCAGAGGATCCACACGGGTGAAAAGCCGTACAAATGCAGCCATTGTGGGCAAGGGTTTAGCCAGAGTTCCAACCGGAACCAGCATGAGAGGACTCACAGCAAGGAGAAAATGAGTAGCCCGGCATGTTGGGGAAAGAATCAGCAAAGGACAGATGACCAGAAGAGCAGCTCTACAAGTGCGATGACAACTGACAAGGTTCTGGGAGCTGAGCTGGGACCTGGAGGGGGCTCTCAGTTGCCTGGGGGAAACTTCTCTTGGAGCCTGAAGATGTTGAAGTACCAGAGGAACCACTTGGTTGAGAAGCCCTACAGGTGCCCACAGTGCGGGAAGTGCTTTGTGCGCAGCACAGATTTCATTCGGCATCACATCACTCACACAGGAGAGAAGCCCTACACCTGTGGGAAGTGTGGCAAGAGTTTTACACGCAATTCTGTCCTCACCGAGCACCAGCGCATCCACACAGGCGAGAGACCCTACAAGTGCAGGCTGTGTGGAAAGGGCTTCAGCCAGAACTCCAACCGTAAGCAGCACGAGACAATCCACCAAGCCAAGAAACCTTTCAAATGCCTCCTAAAAGGCAAGAAAATGTTAAACTGGGGACTGGGATTCATTAGGCAACAGAAAATCCACTCTGCTGGTAGAAAAACCTGATAAGTCCAAGAAGTATTCAGAGTGAATTTGAGTCCACTAGGAATCCAAGAAACTGAAGTGGGAAGGAAAGCCCACTTTTATGGTTTTATATGTTTTATGGAATTGATTGTTTTTATGATATTGTAAGCCGCCCTGAGTCCGCTTGCGGAGAGGGCGGGATATAAATGTAGAGTAATAAATAAATAAATAAATTATAGTGTGGGGGATTTTCTCTTCTTTTGGAGAGGTAGGGGGCAGGAGAGAACTGCCATTATTTGAAAACAAAGTATTCTTGTTACAGAAATACCAGGCAAGAAACCTGTTTGGCCAGCATTATTTTCAAGGAGGAAACAAAGCCATTATTCCAGTTACACTTTTTTTTAACATCGTCCTGAACACAACATTGTCTTCTTTTTAATAATATGTTTGGGAGGGGCTGCTTTCATATACTTGTATGTATTCCAGTCCTATGCATTTACTCAGAAGTGAATCTCACTATCTGGCACTTATTCCCATAGAACTGAGCTTATTAGAAAACAGAGCCAGGTGTCACCAGAATGTATGTGTGTGTTTTGTCTTTGTATCTGGTTATGATTACTGAGGCATAGGACGGGCACAGTGAAATTTGTTTTTCAGTCACATTCTTTAAAAGTTGAGGGGTGTGTACTGCTTGGCTGTTTTTACACAACCTTACAGAAGATTGTCCAAGATGGAACAATCACAATTAAACAATCATACGTTTGGTGCTCAATTTCTGGGGTTTTTTTTTGGGGGGGGGGGAGTAGCTAAAGAATCATACAAATTTTTGCATCCTCAGCTAGGCTAGGAGTCTCACTTCCTAGCCACTGTCCCTCCCTCCCTCTTACTAGAGCCTCTTATCTCACTGTGAATTTGTACTCCGGAAGCCATGCATTTTGATACTCAGTAATGTATATATTATTCAATTTTAACTAGCTTACTTTCAATGTTTAAAAAGCCCTAACTTACTTTCAGTGTTAAAAAAGATAAGACAAAGGCCAACAGGGCGAAATATATATATATATATATATATATATATCTCAGTTAAAATTCCCAACATTCCTTGTACATTTTGCCAACAGGCTTCTTTAGGGGGATCTATTAGACTTGGAGAGATTCTTCAAAAAGAGTACAAGATCAGTGACTCTTACAGTCTCCTGCCTGCTTTGTGGCCACAAGTCCTCAGCCTCAATTCAATTCATCAGAACACCATTCTCCACCACCACTCCCATTATACATTTTCCCATTCATGTGTCTGCATGGTGCATTTTTTCCTCTCTTGGACACATGACCTTCTGATCTGCAGTGATGTCTGGGTAGGATGTAATTGGCTTAGCCCTATCTCTTGCTGCCACTGCCAGCGGTCAATATCAGGTATGAGAAATGAGATACATATTTGCTTTGGATTGTCCTGCTGAAGGCACACTTGATAGCAGCTTGTCCAGACACGTCTACATTGATTTTATGCTACAGTACCAACAGAACCTGAGGGGCTGTGCTTTCCTGCTGGTCCCTTATATGCCCTGCATTTAAAAGATGCTGTCTCTCAGATGAATGGTCCTGCATCTTATAGCTCCAAATGCAACAGTAAAGGTAAAGGTAGTCCCCTGTGCAAGCACCAGTCGTTTTCGACTCTGGGGTGATGATGCTTTCATGACATTTTCATGGCAAACTTTTTATGGGGTGGTTTGCCATTGAGCCTACAAAGTCTTGGTTGAGCATCCAGTGATTTTAAACTCATTTAGGTCACACCCCCTGACCACCATTGTTTCACACAGGGCTTTTTGTAGAAAAAAAACCAGCAAGTACTCATTTGCATATTAGGCCACACCCCATTATGCCAAGCCAGCTGGAACTATGTTATATATATAATGTATTTCTCCGATGGGATCCAGGGAACTGGGCAAAGGAAGCTCTGGCTCTTTCCCTCCCTCCCTAGGGGACCAGGAGGGGGAGTGGCCTTAGTCAATGGAGAAAATCGAGGTTTTGCTCTGTAGCTCCTGTGTGATTGAGCAAGCCTTGGAAAGTAAGTTGAGATGCAGGAGATGAGAGAGGGAGAAGGAAACAGACAAAAGCCAGTTGCTCAGGGGCCTGATAGGAGCTCTCTGGGGGCATGACTTGTCCTCCGGGCCGCATGTTTGACACCCCTGCTCTAGATTGATTGTTAAGGTGTAGTAAATAAAAAATTATTTTCCTTTTTTAAGAAAGCAGTTTGCATTCCAAGCATCTCCCACAGCGAAGCTGCTTGCAGCTACGTATGCATGTGGTTTACATGTGCTTAGAGAGCCTTTTACTGGTGCCCCAACCACACAAAAGCTCACACCTTGAATAAAACTTTGTTGGTCTTCAGGGTGCCACTTAACTCAAGAGTATATAGTCCTGACTGTGATGGCCAAGAGCACATGGATAGCTTTGTAAGAGGGTTAGACAGATTAATGGAGGCTACGTCCATCTGTGGCTACCAGCCCGGTTGATTAAAGGCCATGGTCCTAGGCTGCAATCACACACACTAAGTAATGCACTTTCAATTCAGTTTCCAACTGGATTTCGCTGTGCTAATTGTCAAAATCCGGTTGGAAAGGGCATTGAAAGTGCATTGCTTATTGTGTGTGATCGCAGCCGTACTCTCAGCCTAACCTACCTCAACCAGGGTCCCTGGACTACCAGGGATAGAGCAAGATGGATAGTTGAGTTATTCTTTTCTGCCGCTACAGGCAGACTAAGATTCCAGTAGCATTAACACAATTTGTGGCAGGGCAGGAGCTTTCAGGAGTCACTTCTGAAGGGAGCAGTTACTCAGGAAAGCTCCTACCCCACCACAACTGTTGTTAGTCTTTACGGTGCTCCTGCTATTTTCTACCACCTCAAAGGGCCGTGAGGAAAAAATGGATGCGAGAAGAGAATTATGTAAGCCGCTTTGGGTCCCCATTGGGAAGAAAGGTGAGGCGTAAATGAATTAAAGAAATTTTAAAAAACAAATATTTAGAGGCAACATCAGAAGGCAGCCTTGGTTTGCTGGCAGGCGCTGGCAATCAGTTGGCAGCTATGTGAAATAAGATGGTAACTGGTACCCTGCACGTGCTCTACTACGACACTCTCTTTAAGTATCCCTTCACTTGTTTCAAGCTGGAGTGGAACGAGTGAAGATGGTGATAGCTCCAGGTGGGCAGCCATGTTGATCTGAAGCAGTAGAACAAAGTAGGAGTCAAGTGGTAGCTTTAAGGCCAACAAAGTTTTATTCAGAATGTAAGCTTCCATATGTGCATGAACACTTCTTCAGACTAGGAATTAGGTACAGTGAGCAGAGCTACATATAGCTGGTAAGCAGTGGTTTAGAATGCAATTACTATTCAGTCACTGGATTTTAAATTTGTACCATTTCGCATTCTAAACCACTGCCTACCAGCTATATGTAGCTCTGCTGACTGTCTGCACCTGATTCCTCGTCTGAAGAAGTGTGCATGCGCACATGAATAAAACACAGATGGTCGTGAAGGTGAAACTTGTCTCCTATTTTGAAGATGATGTTCGCGGTTCAAGGCCGCTATGACCCTGGAAGCTCAGATTCTTTGGAAAGGCGTGGTTACTCGACACCGGTGGCTCAGTGGTAAAGCTTGGTAAGCAGAAGGTCCCAGGTTCAATCCCCGGCATCTCCAACTAAAAATGGTCCAGGCAAGTAAACGTGAAAAACCTCAGCTTGAGACTCTGAAGAGCCGCTGCCAGTCTGGGTGGACAATACTGACTTTGGTGGACCGAGGGTCTGATTCAGCACAAGGCAGCTTCATATATCTATGTTCCGCTTCATAGGAAAGGCACTTTGCACAGACTCTCTTCCGCGCTACCCCATTCATCTCGAGGGAGTCAACGCATCGCGCCGCCAGCTCAGATGACGCTCCGACTGCGGGATTCAAAGGGCAGCAGCGAGCCCCGTAGTGGGAGAAGGCAAAGGGAAGTGGGCGGGCGCCGAGCTCGCGAGTCCCTCCCCTGCCCCGCTCTGACAGCCAAGCGCTCTGCCTGTGCCCTTGCCACTCAGCCCCGCTGCCCGGCCTTTCCGCCAGTGAGAGAGAAGCGGGGAGAGACCCGCTGGCCAATCTGCACGCGGAGCCTTCCCTCTGCCATCTGGCCCCCCCTTCCCCCTTCCCCAGCAGCTCCCTCGCATTCCTCCCCCTCCCCCCGCCTCCCAGCAGGGTCTCCACTTGGGGGAAGAGAAGCGCAAAAAGCGAGGCGAGCGCGCACCGAGCGCCCATTGCGCGCTCGCCAAAGCGAAGGGGGAGCCTCCGGATCTCGCTCGGCCGCCCCTCGTGCCTTCCCCATCCACTCGGCTCGCTTCTCCTCCGGAGGCCCCGGTGAGTGGGGAAGACGAGCGGGGTGGGCGCCAGGCTAGCCAGGATCGCAGGAAGCAGTCACTCCCTCGCCCAACTTCCTTCCCGGAGTTGCTCCTGCGGGGCGAGAGGATTTCCAGCTGTCCTTCCAGCCTCCCCAGACAGCCCAACCCCGGAGGGACGTCGTGGCGGCTGCGGGGTGGGGTGGGGAGGATCCGGGCGTTCCTGCGCGGGTTGGAGAAGCAGCTGTTGCTTTGAGTAGAGACCGGGGGAGGGGGAATCTCCATACGGCCCCCTCCCGTATTTATTTCCCCTCTTCCTTCGTGCGGTTTAGGCTAGATTAAACTGGATGTTTAGGTTCCCCAAGAAGGAGCTGAATTCAAGCAAGCGTGCCTCTGGGGGTGGGCAGAGTGCATTTCTTTTGCTGCTGAGGAATATAATAAGCCAGGGCTGTTATGAAGCCAAGAAGCCCACACATCTGGGGTGGGGGCTGGCCTCCCAGGCAGGTCTGAGCTCTGGTACCACACTGCCCTCCCTCCCCAGAACCTAAATTTACTCAAAAGTAAACCCCGTTTGTCAGTTTGGGAGGTGCGTTGGGTAAAGTGATGCCTTTGGAAGGGAAATGGGAGGTCTTGGTCCCTGCTACTGCAGAGCTAAACGGGAGAACAGCTTTGGCCAAATGTGTTTCTTGAGGCAGCCTCCTCACACATCTAAAAATCTAGCACATCTAAAAATGTGTCTCTGGTTTCTAGGGAAGGATATGCCCTGGATGGTTAGATTTCAGTTGGATTTGCTTCCAAATAAATACACCTAGGGTGGAAGTCACTGGTGTTTCTCTCTCCTCTTCCTCCAACCCCAGCCCTTCATTTCTGCCCTTAAATTCACAATGGATGAAGACAAGGAGGATGTGGAAGAAGAGAGCCCGGAGGGGATTCCTGCCTCAGGCACAGCAATCCTGGTTCAAGATGGAAGTGTGGTGAGTAACAGAGCTACTGACTGAGTGCAGAATGCTTCCCCTGTTGACCCCTTAAGTTCTTGGAAAAGGCTGTTCTGTGAAAGAGGCTTAAAACATATCTTTTTCTAGTCAGACTTATAATCAGGCCTGTACCTTTCTGACGGTTCCCCCTCCTCCTCCCCACCTTGTCCATTGAATAGTAGGTGCAGCTGCATCACAATCCCTGGGTGAGCTCCACCACCTATTTTTCTACAAAACGACCCCTGGTTATAATTAAAGTAGCCTCGATGCTATGTGAGCAACACCACAGGAAGACCGGGGCAGGACCAATGGAAGGTGTTTACACCATCTGGAGATAGTATTTGGTCTTAAGGCATATTGTTTAATTTTTTTTCTCCCTTGTTCTCTCTTCTTGCAAGCTGGATGTGGATGGATCACTGATGAAAGATAAGGAGAGAGCCTCAAGGACACGAAGGAAAAGGCTGAGAACTAGAGCGAAGAAAGGCATAGGAGTGACCCAAGGCATTCAGGTGCAGTCATAATTGATCGCAGAGGACAAAGTATTGTGTTTGCAGGGGCGGAAAGGAGAAGCAGGAGCACAAGTCTGCCTGAGGTGTAATTTGGTCATTATTCTCCTTGAATGTTCAGCAGCCTAAAGGCAGCTGTGCTTTGGGGGGGGGTGAGCCTCAGGCTTTGTAAAAAGGTGAACCAATATGTAGCATTGGGTTCACCCAAGACATGAAAAGGACTGTCCAGATTTCCACAGCATGCCAGACCAGGAAAGGACAAGGAACTGAGACTCTGTGTACTTCTGTTGTATGTATAGATGAGGGTGAAAGGACAGGTTCAAGCTTTTTGTTGTAGCAGGAACTCCTTTGCATATTAGGCCACACACCCCTGATGTAGCCAATCCTCCTGGAGCTTACAGTAGGCCCTGTACTAAGAGCCGTCTAAGCTCTTGGAGGATTGGCTACATCATGGGTGTGTGGCCTACTGTGCAAAGGAGTTCCTGCTACAAAAAAAACCCCCTGAACCAGATACTGTGAGTACATCTCCGATCTTCTGACATGGAGAGGTGTCCATCCTGATATCACACAGTTGGTTGGTGTTCTGCCTCACCCCATCCCCTCCCTCTGCCTGTTCTTTCCGCTTCAGCCCTCTCCAAAGAAGCAGAAATTCCGCATCATGCCAGGCAGAGGAGATGATGGTGAGGGTCCTCAGTTCAAGGTGAAGATGGTCCAAATCCCAGGAAATGACGACTGTGTGAGTAACTATGGCGTGCTGGGAATAGCTGACATCTCTGTCATCTGTCTGCTAGTAATGAGTAGTTCCACCGTGCGGATAAAAAAAATCCATGAGGGAAGCCAACCAGATGAGGAAGCACAAAAGGGAGGTTAACACTAACACTAGCCCTCTGACCTATGACTTTGCATGTGCAGATGTGGTAAAAGAAAAATACCAGTGGGCAACTTGGGTTGCTTACCAACCCATGTTACTTGCCCTTTGTTTTTTTTAACAAAGTAAGGATCAGCCAAGGGGAGGAGACAGCAGGAGGGTGTGAAGAAGGGGATTTTTGCTCATCTTTCCCTTCCTTTAGCATCCCATTGTGCCTCCCTCAGTCTCTTTGAATGTCCAGCAGGCTAAGGTTTTTTTGTAGCAGGAAAAGAGCTTACAGGGCTCTTAGTATAGGGCCTGCTGTAAGCTCCAAGAGGATTGGCTACATCAGGGGTGTGTGGCCTAACATGCAAAGGAGTTCCTGCTACAAAAAAGCCAGTTTGGTGCAGTGGTTATATGTGAACATATGAAGCTGCCTTCCACTGAATCATACCCTGGGTCCATCAAAGTCAGTATTGTCTACTCAGGTTGGCAGCAGCTCTCCAGGGTCTCCAGCTGAGGTTTTTCATGCCTACTTGATTTGCTCATCTTTCCCTTCCTTTAGCATCCCATTGTGCCTCCCTCAATCTCTTTGAATGTCCAGCAGGCTAAGGGTTTTTTTGTAACAGGAAAAGAGCTGGGAGAACTGGGTTTGATTCTCCACTCCTCCACTTGCAGCTGCTGGAATGGCCTTGAGTCAGCCATAGCTCTTGTAGGAGTTGTCTTTGAAAGGTAGCTTCTGTGAGACCTCTCTCAGCCTCACCCACCTCACAGGGTGTTTGTTCTGGGGGAGGAAGATAAAGGAGAGATTGTAAGCCACTCTGAGATTCAGAGTGGAGAGTGGGATATGAATCCAATATCTTCTTCTTCTAAGGGCAGCTTTGCTTTGTGGGGGATTGGGCTTATTAAAAGGGTGAACCAAGATGTAGGTTGGGGGACGGTCAAACAAAATGCACTGCGGTAGGGTGAGATGAGATGCAGAAAGGAGGGGCAATCTCTTGGAATCATCTCTGCCACATGCAGGGGTTATTCTCCCCCTCATCCCCCCGTCTTCGTTCCAAGCTCCCCATGCTGGTGTCATGGTGCAACTTTCAGCTGAGAATTTTCAGGGCACGGAAAATTCTGCTGGGGAAGAGCTGCCTCTGCAAACTCTGCCTGCTTGCTTTATTGTGAGATCCAGCCCTGTATTTCTCAGCACACTGGAATCTTTAAGGCAGGCTGGCTTCTTGAGAGCCAGTTTGGTGTAGTGGTTAAGTGTGTGGACTCTTATCTGGGAGAACCGGGTTTGATTCCCCACTCCTCCACTTGCACCTGCTGGAATGGCCTTGGGTCAGCCATAGCTCTGGCAGCGGTTGTCCTTGAAAGCCAGTTTGGTGTAGTGGTGAAGTGTGCAGACTCTTATCTGGAAGAACTGGGTTTGATTCTCCACTGGCACCTGCTGGAATGGTCTTGGGTCAGCCAGAGCTCTGGCAGAGGTTGTCCTTGAAAGGGCAGCTGCTGTGAGGGCCCTCTCAGCCCCACCCACCTCACAGTGTGTCTGTTGTGGGGGGAGAAGATATAGGAGATTGTAAGCCGCTCTGAGTCTGGGGGCGTTTTCACACTCACCTTAATCAGCAGCGACCCCCTCTTCACCGCGGAGCACCCGGAAGAGCTGGAAAGTCCCGGCGCTTTTGCGGCGCAAACGGAAACCGCCAAAAACCAGTTTCCATTTGTGCTGCAAAAGCGCCGGGACTTTCTGGCTCTTCCGGGTGTTCCGCGGCAATTAGTGCGAAATCCGCGCAGATCCTGCGCGGTGAAGAGGGGCGTCGCTGCTGATTAAGGTGAGTGCGAAAACGCCCTCTGATTCAGAGAGAAGGGCGGGGTATATATCTACAGTCATCTTCTTGTGAGGATTTTTGTAACCTTAAATCAATGGCTGCATGTGTTAGCTTCAGGACACACCTTACTAGGCGTTATGAAGAAGGCTGTGGCTTCATTGTTTGCACTTTCTTAAGACTGGCCTGCATGAGCTGTGACCCACCAGTGGTTGCCATGATGGCTCTGTGGCATCTCCATAAATTTGGGGTTTGTTTTGGCATTTTGCTCTCCTAGTGGGCTATAACACACAGCTGCTGTCTGTACTGTGCTTGGCTTGGTGCCTCCCAAGTTGCGTGGTTCTTATAGATGCCTCACTCTTCTTGGGAAACGTGGTCAGCTTCTAGTGTCCTGGCCCCACTGGTGGACCTCCTGATGGCACTTGGGTTTTTTGGCCATTGTGTGACACAGGGTGTTGGACTGGATGGGCCATTGGCCTGATCCAACATGGCTTCTCTTATATGCTCTTTGGTTTCTTTTTCCAGCTAGATTCTTTGGCCTTTCCAGATGGGCTGTCTGAGGAAGCAGATGGTGGTGAGAAGGAGCTGGTACTTAGAAAAGTGAAGAAGGAAAGAGATGTGGATCAGGAATTCGAAGTGGAGGTGTGTGGGATAGAGAGTCAGCTAAAGAGAGTAGGAGATTCATTTGGGTGGGCAGAAGGACCAATTTACAATCTATCTGTTTTGTATATTGCTGTTTTCATGTCTTACATTTTGTAGTTTTTATCGGTTTTAGCCCCCCTGAGCCCGTAATGGGGAGAGCGGGGTATAAGTTTAAATAAATAAATAAGGATGTTATTAACTATTTTTTTCAAAGACAAACTTGGCGTATCTTCCCTTTGCTGATCTCTTGCAGCTTGATCCTGTGGTCCTTCAAGAATTGCCTTCCAAGGAAGAGGAGGGCGAGATGAAAGCAGAGTTGGAGGAACAGAAGGCCGAAGAATTCAAAGTTCAGAAAGTCATCATCCCGCTGAGTGGAAGTTTGGTGAGTAAAGAGCACTTGAGGAGACGTTTGTGGCAGAGGAGTCTGTTCCAGGGGAGAACCTCCAAGCCCTGTGGTTGTTGTCTCCATTATCTCTGGGAACGCTGAGGGTCCCAGTGTTACTAAAGCTGCATCCTAGTGCTAGCTTTTTGGTCAGCTTTGACAACAGGAGGTCTCTCTGGATTCAGCACGTGGCCTCTTTGATGTATTTTTCCCACCATCGTGCTCCTGCAATTGGCATATCTAACTTTCCAGGCCCTTGTAGTGCTCAAAAGTGGCACAGCTACCAAATGATCCCTTCATTTCAGCCCTCAATACTATGACACACGTGCCACATGGAATTTGGTCTGGTGTTGCTTTTCCTTTCATTGTGATTCAGCAAAGAGAGAAGTTGCACCTGGTAGATCTTCCACTTCCGAGCAACCTGAGGTGCAAGAAACATTTTCAAGGCAATTCTAAGGTTAAAAAAAAAGTAGACCTATTGACACCTTTTAACTGCTTATATATTTTGGTCCCTGCCTTGTACCCCAGACCCTTCTATCCACCAACAAAGAGGAAGAAGAAGAGGGTTCATCAGAGAAAGGGAAGGCAGTGTAGGTGAAAGTGGGGTGCAGGAGCAGAGCGGTATCTTCACAGGCACCTGCACTGGGATAGCAGAACTGAAGCAGAATCATTCACACATTCCCCTTTAGGCAATCCCACGGGGGGAGGGGGGTGGTTGTGGGGTTGGAGGCATTTGCTGGAGCCCAGTGAGATGGGGTTCTCTTTATACCCCAAAAGTGTAAAGATAGGTGGGGGAAACTGGAGGTGTTGATTTCTTCTTTGATGAGGGTTATGGCTCAAGTGGAATAACAAACTAGGTTATATGGTCACCATTTGGTTGGATCGAATTCCAGCCAAGTGAAGGGGAATAAACATCAGAGATGGATGAGTTTACATGTCACTCTTAACAGATCTTCTTGGTAATAGAACAAAGTGAGAGTCTGGTAGCACTTTAAGAACAACTAAGCTTTATTGAGAATGTAAGCTTTTGTGTGCTAGATGCACACTTCATCAGACAATAAAATGGGGTACAGTTAGCAGTGCTACATATAGCTTGCGGGTAGGGCTAAGCATGCAAAATGCTTCAAAGTTAGAATCCATTGGCAAAGTAGTGAAATTAACAAATTGAAAGAATACAAGTTCGGTTTGGATAGTATAAGTTGCCTGGAAAAACAGCAAAAGCCAATAAACATGTCGGAATTGGAGAATGATGGTGAGAATTTCACTAAATGCGGAGTCTGTTAATTGTTCTACTTCTCCTCAAGCATGGGTTAAGTTGATAACATCTTTTTCTCAGGTGTTTCTGTCCACCCAATATTTTTAAACATGTAGCATAGCATTATAAATATTCCAGTTTGCCAATGCAAAAAAGAATACATTAAAATACACCAGTATGTAATGCAAAACGAATTAACTAAGACACTAGCTTTTGAATGAGGAAGGGGGTGAGTGAGCTGTCTTGCTTTTGTCCCCTTCCAAGCATGCTCAGTAATTGCTTCGTATCCTCTCTTTGAAGAGGAGAAAGTGCTGGCTGCACTGGTATTCCCTTCTGCACCCAGATTAGAGGAACACATTCATGTACACACAAAAGCTCATACCTTGAATAAAACTTGGTTGGTCTTAAAGGTGCTACTGGACTCTAACCTTATGACCTTCCCTTCTGTTCTAAGTGTTGGGTGAGGCCAAATTAAGAAATAAAATAGAAAGGATCTGGAGGGTCGATGGAGGGATCTCTGCCATGGACTTAAGCACTGATGGGGTAATAAGGGAGAGCCTTTTCCTCCTCCTCCTCCTCACTCTGCCTCCTCGTCTCTCCTTGCCTGATCCAACTGAAAGAGATCCTCATGTTGGAAGCATCTTTCCACCAACATAATTTGTGTATGAGGAGCCACATACCACAGCTGGATGCCATCTGAGCATGGACAATGTCCATTCTGCCAGCATTGTTTTCAGTGGAACACTCAGTGCACCCTGATGACGGAGGACAGCGTGGCCTCTTAACTGATGGGCCCCATCCCATCTTTTCTTTTTTTTAAGCTACTTTTATGGTCAGCTTGTTGCTTGAGGATGGCTCTATGAGTATCAGTGTAGGATACGGAGTATTTTAATGCTGTTCTTATACGTTATTCATAATGGCTGTTCATAATTTCTCATGCTTTTATGGTTTCTTTTAAACTTTTGGAGCCCTCTGTAGTGGGTCTCTGGAGAGGCAGCATACAAATTTTTCTCAATGAAAAAAATAATCGAAAGCCAGTGCAGTACATATAGACCAGGGGTGGGCGAACTTGTTTAATGTAAGAGCCTCATAGAAGAACATCAGATGCAGGAGGGAGGAAGGAAGGAAGAAAGGAAAATAGATGAGGGAGGGAGAGGTGGAGAAAGCAACTTTAAAATACATCCTCCAAGCCGCCAACTGGCTAGGTGGGATGGTGGGGGCTTCGAGAGCCGCACAATATGCGTGAAAGAGCCACAGTTTGGCCACCCTGATAAAGATACTCATGAAGGGGCAGTTTAGGACCCAGGCTGAAAGCAAGCCAGTAACAAATTTCTTTCCACATGCACTCGAATGCGGTCAGAACTGCATGCTTCCATGGTGCTGTCTGTGTGTGTGTGTGCAAACCTGGCTTTGTGAACTGGAAAGTGTTAAAGAGATTAGGGTGCTTTTAAGGATTTTCCTACATTCCTCTGGGGTCCCTCCTGTCAGCCCTGTCCAGCACTTGGCTTGCACTTTACTAATACAGAGAGTGATAGTCTGAGAGGCCCACTAAGTGGAAGGAGAGAGCTGTCAAGCACATTATCTTGTTTTTCAGTTCAGCTGACCTGCAGCACCCTTTTGTTCTTTTCTCATTGCAAGAAGAGCTTTTAAGCACCCAGGGAGGAGAAGGAATCCTCTTTTAAAGATGAGTTTGTAGAGTCATTGAATGTTTGGCTCACAGGATGATACATTCTGGAATAGCACCTCTTCCAGCCCTCCATTGGTTGCCTCTGTCCACCATACATACACAGTGGTGGGCTCTGGTCTGGAAAGCAGAACAGAATTATGGGACTTTTAATGTCATTTTAATGTGCCTTTTTGGAGAAAAGGGAGAGATATAGATTTAGAGAGTGTAGAAGCAGGGCACAGCATCGTAAGTAGTAACAGTTACAAAAATACTGTCCGCTGTTGTCTTTCGTTTATGTATACAGCCTACGCTGCTTTTAATTTTATCTCACTCACTGCTATCCCTGCAGGTACCCTCCTCGCGCTCAAACACATGCGGCATCTGCGGTAAGAGTTTCAGCCGCCGCTCCAACCTGGCCAAACACCAGATCATCCACACAGGTGAGAAGCCCTACCGGTGCAAGGACTGTGGCCGCAGTTTCAACCAGAGTTCAGCCCTCACCAAGCACCAGAGAACGCATACCGGGGAGCGCCCCTACGTCTGCGGAGACTGCGGCAAGGCCTTCACAGCCAGCTCCAACCTCCTGCAGCACCGGCGTTTCCACACCGGCGAGCGGCCCTACCGGTGTGAGTTGTGTGGCAAGGCCTTCTCTCAAAGCTCCAATTACAACCTGCACCGCCGTGGCCATACGGGCGTCACGCCCTACCAATGCAGCGTGTGTGGCAAACGCTTCACTGGGAGCTCCTGCCTTACGCGCCACCAAAGGACCCACACTGGAGAGAAGCCCTACCAGTGCCAGGAATGTGGCAAGCGGTTTTCCGGGAGCTCGACTCTAGCCAATCACCGGCGTACCCACACGGGCGAGAAACCATACGGCTGCGCCGAGTGTGGCAAGAGGTTCACCCACCACTCAAACCTGGTGGATCACTGGCGGGTGCACACGGGAGAAAAACCTTACGTGTGCACCGAGTGTGGGAAGAGCTTTCGCCTTAGCTCACACATCATTCGCCACCGTCGCACTCACGCCAGCGCCCGGGGTACCAGCATTAGCCTCGAGCATGACCTTCTCAGCGGTGTTGACATACCTCATGCTGATCACCACATCAGCTTTGGTTGTGCCAATGATGACAGCCCTGATAACCTTCACAGTGCCAGTCATGATGCCATGTGTGCCAATGCCAGCATCTCTAATGGCAGCAACGATGCTGACGGGGAAGAGGGGAGCCGCCTCCTGATCTGCAGCCAGTGTGGGAAGGGCTTCCGCCTGGAACCTAACCATCGAGAGCACACAGACTCGGCCTTGGGAGAGGGGCCTTATAGTTGTACTGAGTGTGGTAACAGCTGTTGGACGTAGCGAGAGGGCACTGGAGCAGAAGAGCAGGGCTTCAGGGGCCAGGGAGGGCACAGGACTGAATCAGAACCTCCTTGTGGCTTGTTGAATATTAAAGTCAGTAGTTGAAATGGGTGTGGACTGGGGGGGGGATACAATGTCCAGTGAGAGCCCCAAATGTTTATCGATCGGTGAAAAGGTAAGCTTGGGGGTTTTGTATGAACAAGGCCTTGAGTTCACCCCCAGGACCTTCATAGTGCTATTAGCTCCTCTCCTAAAGTTGTGCTCTTTTGGCTATGAAGGAATAAATAAAACAGGCTGGAGGAGGGTGTCTGTGGCACTCCTGAATTCTCACTCAGAGATTGGGTTTAATTTAGTGCCTCAAGATGACTTTAGGAAGATATTTTCAGTTACCTCTCCTGACTCACTCCCTGCCTCTGCAAAGAACATTTCCGATGTTTTCGTCACATGGAGCTGCCTTATAGTGAATCAGACTCTTGGTCTATCAAAGTCAGTACTGTCTACTTAGACTGGCAGTGGCTCTCCATGGTTCTCAGGCAGAGGTCTTTTACATCACCTCCCGCATGGAGATGCCAGGTATTGAACCTGGGACCTTCTGCGTGCCAAGCAGATGCTCTGCCAGTGAGCCACCAAGCCTCTCTTGTTTGGCATTTTTGGAAAACAGCATAAGGAATACTGAAATGATGGGTGAGGGCCTGGAAATCAATTTCAAATAACGGATTTGTGTTGCTGGATCCCCTTTTATGTTCAAGAAGGGGACGATGGGGGGCTGGGGATGTACATAGTACTGTGTTTGGATGAAAGGAAGAATGTGGCCTTCTACTTTCGTTTGACCAAGTGAGCAAAAAAAAATGTCTATGTGTATATATAAAAATACTTGGTCATTGCTGACTTGCTCACTGGTGAGGCTAACCAATGTACTTCCATTACAGCTAGATAATTAAAATATGGTACACACGTATGCTGTCCAAGGTATGCTAATTAGAATGAGGATGTTTTAACCTTTCTGCCTTTTAAAAATGCAGGCGTGATTTGCATTATAATGGTGGCCAATGCTTCAGCATTAACCCAGGCAAGGCTCACACTTCAACCCGCCTCAGATTGATGGAGGAGGAGTTTGCAGCCAGGAACGAATCCCTGGTTGCAGAGTACAAGCTGTCTCTATTAATCCGCACATAAAATCTCTTCAAATTCTTCTGTGCCCTGGAGCATTGGTCTTCTTGCTGGTATCCAGCTCTCAGAGAAGGAGAATAATTGCAGCAACATTAGACACATTTGGTTTTGTCTCCCACACCTCAATGAACACTCAGCAAAAGACCTTTTCCAACCCCAGCTTCCCTGACTTACAGATTTCTAAAAGGTCCAAGCTCTGTATGCTACAATTAGAAGAAGAATTGCAGATTTATACGCCGCCCTTCTCTCTGAATCAGAGACTCAGAGCGGCTTACAATCCCCTATGTCTTCTCCCCCCACAACAGACACCCTGTGGGGTGGGTGGGGCTGAGAAGGCTCTCACAGCAGCTGCCCTTTCAAGGACAACCTCTGCCAGAGCTCTGGCTGACCCAAGACCATTCCAGCAGGTGCCAGTGGAGAATCAAACCCAGTTCTTCCAGATAAGAGTCTGCACACTTCACCACTACACCAAACTGGCTACAATTAAGATTTTCCACAAAGGATAACCTAAACAAACTGTGCCAGTCAAGCTAATATTGGTTGGAATCAGGGCCATACCCAGGATTTAAAGTTTGATGGGACACAAGAGATACCGTTTTTGTTTGGGGGTGCCAGAGACCTGAGCATGCTAGTGATCCAGTTTCCCTAAACCAGGCAGCAAGGGCAGGCAGGCATGCAAATCCCAGCCATTGTTCACCACCAGAAGCCCTGTTCAGCCTCAAGTTTGGCTTCTCCAGGCAGGCTTCTCTCAGCAACCATGAAGGGAATTAATTTGTGTTTTTAAAATAAAAGTCAACAGATTTTTTTTTTTTTTTTGGTTGGCCTGGTGCTTGCAAATGAGGCTGTCCTCTAAAGTGGCATCTCCAGAGCTGGTGATCGTAGTGGCTAAAAAAAGTGTGAGTTGGGGAGGGGGGGGGGGCTTGTTCAGATCTCACCTGCAAGCTCTTTAGGTGGACTTGGCTAGAATCTACCTCAGTCCTGAGCTACCTTATGGAGCTGTCGTAAAGATTACTGTCATAAGTCCTATATAATAATGTTATTCACACATACCTCAACCAGTTTGTCCCAGATTTTGAGATGGCTGCCTGGTTGTACCCTGGTTTGTAAATTTCAGAAAGCAGCATAAATATATATATATATATATATATATATATATATATATATATATATATATATATATATATATATATATATATATATATATATATATATATATATATATATATATATATATATATTTATGCTGCTTTCTGAAATTTACAAACCAGGGTACAACCAGGCAGCCATCTGTTGACTACCCCACCATTTAGGATGGCCTGTCTGGCAGCAATCAGAGCCAGGGCCTTTTGCATTGTGGCTCTTGCAGAGGAATGGGCTCCCTCCTTGGAGATCTCCAGGAAATGCAGCAAGGCCTGCCTGTTTGCCAGGGTTTCTGAGGAGGTTTGAGTGACAGGCATCTTTTAAAGGGGAGGGGGATATTTGTGTTTGCTATCTTATTTTTGCTTCTACCTAAAAATGTTTTTAACTATTATCGTAAGCCGCCTTGAACCACAGGGAATGGCGGGATGTAGATGGTTTGATAAATAAAAATTAAGAATAAAGAGACAACTGAAAGTCAATTAAAATGGAAATGTAACAACATTAAAATAGATGATGCTGGTATTCACCCCACCCGTCTCAAGCAGCCTGAACCACTTCCTTTCAAGTACCCTTTGTTGGCAAGACCAGCCCTCTGCTGGGATTAACTTTCCAACTGTCAGGGCCCTTGCAATGCTCCTGCTTTTTCAGGATGTGGTCCTTTCCCGCTGAATTGCAGGCAGCCCTGTCAAATCAGGTGACCAACATTTCCCTGACCCCTCAAAGCTGGGCTCCAAAGCCTTTCATGCACAGGAGTGTTTAGCAGACCAGCTTCCCCTACTGAAGTTGTGCCTGTGAAGTAGTTGCTTGAAAGTTCAGAAGTAAATGCGATGCACCAGGATGAAATCCAACCAACTACTGTTCTTCCCATCCCAACATTTCTATGTGGGTTGTTATTTTTGTCTCTGTGCTGCTGTTCAAAGGCACAGGATCACTGCCAAGTGCAGGAAGGGCTTCAGTCAAGGCTCTACGCTCATTCACGACCTCAAAATCCACAGCAAGGGAGCACCCAAGTGTTTGCC
This sequence comes from Heteronotia binoei, assembly GCF_032191835.1. Classification (NCBI taxonomy): domain Eukaryota; kingdom Metazoa; phylum Chordata; class Lepidosauria; order Squamata; family Gekkonidae; genus Heteronotia; species Heteronotia binoei. Next base: position 22,512,070 of record NC_083237.1, read on the forward strand.
TGCAGTGCATTCGCTGCTTTAGCCAGAGCTCTGCCTTGATGAATGATGTACACAGTGATGACCCTGGGATCTTGGCCAGCAGAGTGAGGCTGTACATGGGACCATTTTGCCAAGTCACCGGACCCTGAAGGGAAAGAGCATGATATGCTGGTTTTGACCCCAGGGACATTGAAGATGAACTGGCACAACAGACACAAGGCCATCCAGACTAAGGATTGGATGAAAGGCTGCTTAACATTACTGTGTTTTCCCCAGGAATACATTTTGGTTCTTTCAAGTTTGCCAAGGTGGCTAGAGCACTAGCACACCCACTCATGGAATGCCAAATTGAGTGGGTGAACTCTCAGCCTAACCTACCTTACAGTGTTCTTATAAAGATAAATGGAGGGGGGGGAGCTCCTCAGAGGCAGGGAGGAGTAAATATTTAAATAAATGGCCACCTCATCTAGAATTTAAATAGTCACCTTTATCTAGAATTGCCACTTTTTTCGTCCCTTAACAAAGAACATATACCATCATAAAAGTTTCACAACTGGCAGCAATGGTACATGGTTTTGAAAAGTTTATTTGCATGGTTTTGAAATTATCTCTCTGCAAGATAATGACTATAATGCATGTCCAAAAGCCACTGAAAACAGCTGAATGGTAAAAATCACAAAGGCTCAGAGTTTATAGAAATACAACACTAGCAGCCCTGATTTTACCCCAAGCAGAAATCTCAGACTCAGTGTGATACAGTTGATAAAAGCTTGTGCAGGGAGACTTCTGCAATAGTTAGGGATGATTCCGCACCAAGGATACCCCATTATTCAGCTACCCAACTGATACCTTTTTAAAACGTTTATCACAGGATTCCTCTGTGCACAGACCATTAACCCATTCCTATTCCATACAAGATAAAATCTCTTTTAAACTTGTAAAACCCCAGTTCTTCTGGGTCTGAAGGCTTTGAGCAAGAGCCATTTCTTGAGTCTGAAGATGAAACTGCAATCCACAAAGTAACTAGTCAGTTACTTTACAGCAAGGGGATATACTCCCCTGCAGAAATTAGCTTAACATATGATAGTAGCTTGCCTTTTATAGAGAAGGGAGCTGGGGGAATAGGATTTCTTTTTTAGGTTGGTGGTAGATGGATTTCTGTCTTCCCATATTCTGCAGCTTGCAGGAATCTGCAACCAAATGTCTCCTAAAGTTTTTTCCTCCTTGTTATGTAATTTAAATGTATTTCTCCACAGTTTTTCTTTAATAACAAAAATATCTCTTGCATCACTTGTAATCTTCCTTCACATTTAGATGACAAACAGGCCAGGGTGGGGGTGGGACATGGGAGAGGAGGCTAGCTGGCAGTGAGGTTATAAAGTGGGTGCTTTGGAACTTGGGCCACCTTCCACAGCTATGCTTAAGGGGTTGGCTATGAGAGGGGATGCCTCTTCTTGAAACCAACAGGCCAAAGCGGTGGTTGGTCCCAGAGCTGCTGAAGCATAACTAGGGCTACCAAGGCTTGTCTTTGCCCTGCCCCTGTGAATTTGGAACACAGGAAAATGCACTCCTCATACAATTCAGTATCTTATATCACAGTGAACTTTATATATATAAAGTAAATTACTCAATCCACAATAAAAATTGAGTAAATTACTCATCCACAATAAAACTCTTAGAAAGACGCTGAAGTCTCTTGCTCCTGGTTTTTATTGTCTTCCAGAATTTTTTATCTTGTTAAATAATTCCTTGAGCACTCTGTTTGAAGGACTGTTTTGTAGAGTGGGCTTGTTTAATGAGATGTGGTTTGAGTAATTTACCAGTACTTTGCTACTGCTGGAGATACAGGATTTGAATGCTTTGCATTAACAGAGTAACTTGTATATTTCACATTTACCGTTGTTCTATATATAAAAAGTTCACTGTGATATAAGATATTGAATTGTATGAGAAGTGCATTTTCTTGTGTTTTATATAGCTGTGCACTATCTTAACACAGGAGCCCATTTTTGCTGTTTGGAATTTGGAAGCAGCCTTTGTTAGAAGCTGTTCAACCACAGTATCATGAAAATAAAAGGCAAAAAAGTGGCCATTTTATTCAAAGTATCTCCTGCTCTCTGCCAACAAGTTCCTGAAGTAGCTTCCCAAACAATACTACGGTCTTCTCCAAGCCTCACATTAAATCACTAGAAACATATTACAAACAGCAATACTAAATACATATTCATAAGCTAAAACGGTTGCAAATAATTCAAAGGCCAGTTAAGAGCAGCTATTAAAGGGACCATTTTGCCTTAATGTCATAAGATAAAGCCAAACATAAGTATAAATAGGTTATGTGGCTCTATGGTCCTTGTCTAAATTTTCCAACTATTGGATCATTACAGATATTCCTATGAATGGACCAGTGAGAAAACCAGGTAAGGAGTCCTGGTTTCAGGTAAGGAGTCCTTAAATACATTTGGCAGAACCTTTGAGAGGAAGGGTTGGACCTCCCAGCTCATAAAGCAAAAGATTTTAAAGAAAATCCATGAATTTGATTTCATAAATAAAATATAACTTGCAATTCATGTTGAACAACACAATGCTTTTTAAAAGTCTGGATCACTTTTAAGGGGTTAAAACCAACGAGAGCTGCACATGCTAGAAGAGCCCTGGAAGCGGCAGTAAGGGGGAAGGAGACAGCAAAGGAACTTCCCTGTGACCTTCTTGCCTCCAGCTCCAAGAGCCTCAGCAGAGCTGAAGGCAAAACACAGCCTGGATATTTGCCAAGTGGGAGAGCTGTCAACATTCACACTCTGGTTTTCTGTAGAAAGTCCAGGTTTGGTTCTATTTTTAATGATGCCTCTCTATTGTCAGAAGAGGAGAAACAGCAAAGCTACTAAATTAGAAGGTTGGGCTTGTGGTCTGAAATTGGAGGTCACTGGGCATCTGCTAACTTGCACAGGCGCAGATGGAGTGGTTTTCTCTCTGTTTTCTTTGTAGGGTTTCTGAGATATTAACAGTGACATGACAAGTGGAAATTCAACAGGTATATCTCTTCCCTCTCTCTCTCTCCCTGTTGCCTTGTCCCTGGTTAACTATAGGGATGCCAGCCTCCAGGTGGGACCTGGGGAATCCCCCAGAATTACAGCTTATCTCCAGACCACAGAGATCACTTCTTCTGGGGAAAATGGCTGCTTTGGAGGGTGGACTCTATGGCATTGTACCCCACTGAGGTCCCTGTCCTCCCTAGGCCCCATCCCCAAATTTCCAGGGGCTTCCCAACCTACTTAGCACCGAGTCATCACTGACCCATGGGGTGATGTCACATCACAACGTTTTCTTAGCAGACTTTTTACGGGGTGGTTTGCCGTTGCCTAAGGATGTGCTAAGATTTGGGAAAGTTTTAAGTTCTGTGTAGTGGATGAGCATCTGACCTTTTCAATATGACAGGCACATCTATTTTGGATCATTTCCCCCCACTCCCAACCTTCCTTATTTATATCTGGGAAAAGTAATTGAAGACGTCCAAGAGTCAGTGTGGCATAGTGGTCAGAATGTCAGATTTGGATCTATGAGACACAGGTTCAAATCCTCACTTTGCCATGGCAGCTTGCTGGGTGACCTAGGGCTGGTCACACTCACTCTCCCTATGACCAGGGCTTTTTTTGAGCAGGAACACACGGGAACACAGTTCTGGCTGGCTTGGTGTCAGGGGGTGTGGCCTAATATGTAAATGAGTTCCTGATGGGGTTTTTTCTGCAAAGAAACCCTTTGTGAAACAATGGTGATGTCAGGGGTGTGTGGTCAAATATGCAAATGAGTTCCTGCTGGGCTTTTTCTACCAAAAAAGCCCTGCCTATGACACATTCTGCATCTGATTGGAAAGATAAGCAGCAAACTTTAGTCCACTTCTTTAGTCTGAATAAACAATGAACTCCACCCTAGTTGGTTCATCTGACTTGGTAAAGAAACCCTGGCTTTGATTGAGGATGGCAACAGCCCACATAAGACTTGTTCAGCTGGCATGGTTTTGTTGGAAGTTTGAAACGCAAATCACCTTTTTAAAAAAGAGTAATTTTTTTGTAGTTTTTATAGCTCTGCAAACAAGCTTGTAAATATTATGGTAATACTGGTATGTCTAGTAGAATTTTATCCTTGTGGAGTACACGTCCCCATTTTTTCTTCACAGCAACTCAGTGAGATACATTAGGGTGAGAGAGAATGATTGGATCAAGGCCACCCAATGAGATTTATGGAAGAAATCTGAACCCAGATTGTCTCACTCCAGTGCTCTAACCGCTACACTACACTGGCTCCTAATATGTGCCAGTGTCAAAGCATCCAGAGTACACTGGGATCTCCTCTATTAGTTTCCCAGTGAAAAGTTGATACCAAAAGAGGTGGTTGTTACTGAGAATAAAATTATATTGAAACCTGACAAGCTGTGCCCTGTATATCCTTCTTTACAAGCAGGACATTGTTTGTCTGCAAACCTGCTTTGATGTCTGAGATGGATCAAGAGGAGGAACATAACGAAAAAGGCTCTAAGGATAGAAATAGCCTTGCATTTGTGATACCAGCTCCAAAGCCATTTGGTAAAGTTGGGGGAAAGTAGGCAAGTGCAGAAAGGGGAGCAAAGTCACTAGATACGTCTGTTCCACAACATGTCAGGCTTTTATACATAGACATAATTTTTTCAAAATCCCAGGGAGACAGAGTTAGTATATTTACTTTTTAAATCCTACAACAGGCAAAATAGAATCAAATAATGTGCAATCGTTAGATTACGGTCAGGTCTAGCCAGCCTATATGGGGGCTTATCAAGCATATTTACCAAGAAAATGTGAAGGGGGAGACTCAGTTTAAGCAAACTAAAACTGTGAATGGTTGTCAAGCTGAATCTATTGGTACCATGGCTTGAAAATTGCATTAAGCCATTGGTCTTTCTCTGATCCATTAGCTGAGATCTCTGTACATCCACAGCTATGGGCCCTTTCTGGGGTGATTAGGAGGAGTGCTGGACAGTGTTCCGTTCAAGTTGAGCTAGTGTGCGCTAGCTCACAAATTTTTAGCCTCCAACTCACACATTTTTGTCTTAGCTCAGGAAGGAGGACCCCAGAGCACACTAATTTATGCTCACAACTTTAATGCCAGTAGCTCACAATGTAGAATTTTTGCTCACAAGACTCTGCATTGGTGCTGGACAGTTCGGGCAGAAGATGGTAGTGGGATAGGACAGGTAGCAAAGACAAAGGTAGAGTCTGTGGATGCAGCTCATGTTTATTAAATGAGCCCTTGTGGAACAGTCACATGTATGGAGGAAAAAAATCAGTACAAGAGCCTTGACTTGCAATTCAGTCCCTAAAGTGTCATTAATAAGAACTGTTCAAGTTGTGACAGGTAGAATGTCCATCTTACACATTACTCCGTTAGTACCCAGCCAAAAATGAGCAAGCAGGGCATGATGAAGACAGCCCACCCGCTTGTCCTCAGTGATAGGCACTCAGAGGCATCCTTCCTCCAAACACGACGGTGCTGTGACTTACAGCCACTGACAAGACCTACAGACCATGAACTCACAGGTGTGTGTGTATGTGTTTTAAAATCATCTCAAGTAATCACTATCACAACATCTTTTGATAGTGAATTCCATTAACAAGTCTGCATTCTCTGAAATGGAGACCAAGATGAGTTGAAGAAAAAACTTCACATTGGTTCTTTGTTGTTTATTTGGATAAACTGCAGGAAACTCAAGGCCAACATAGAAAGGACGGGGGCAAAGAAATAGCACTTGGTAAAGGCATAGTTGCTAGCAGATTGCAAAACAAGTAAAGCTCCGTTGGTTCAAAAACAGCTAGATTTGTGTCCAGTAACATGGACTTCAAAACGACTTTATGGAGGAAGCAGGCATTAAAGTAAGTGGCAGGGACAGGAGGTCCCAGATACAGGACAGAGCTTCTAGAGGATCTAAGGCTGCAGCATTGAGAATGATAGCAGAGGAATCACTTGTGAATTTGTTGTTCTGTCTAGGAATGAGGAAGAAATGGGAGGCAGCTGAGTCACGCAAGAAGCCTGCAAACATAGAGCAAGAAGATGGTCAGTTTGCATCAAGAACAAAAATCCAGAGAAGTTAGCAATAGCAATAGCAAAGCATCGGCAAGTGGGCCAGGTAATCTGTGGAGCTTGTGGAAAGAGCTTCGTCAAGACTTGTGAACTGTTCACACATCAGCGTACCCATACAGGTGAGAAGCCGTACCAGTGTTCAGGCTGTGGGCATTGCTTTTCTGTCCAATCCACACTGGCCAGCCACCAAAGTATCCATACTGGGGAGAAGCCTCACAAATGCCAGGAGTGTGGCAAAAACTTCCGACTTAAGAGCATTCTGGCCTGCCACCAGCGTGTCCACAATGGTGTAAGACCATATCCATGCGAGTACTGCGGGGCCAGCTACAGCACTAAAACACACCTGGTGTGGCACCTAAACAGTCATACGGGAGAGAAGCTGTTTAAATGTAGAGTGCTGGAAACGCTTTGGAGAAATCTCCTCTTTGATAGAGCATCTTCTTTCCCACCCAGGTGATAGTGGTGGTGGGGAAATCAGAACTATCACCACTGGTCGTTCAGAGAGCAGGAATCCTCACCACTGTGACGACTGTGGAAAGAACTTCTGTCGGAGCACCACATTAGCGGAGCACCGTCGCATTCACACTGGCAAGCGTCCTTTGGCCTGTGAGGAGTGCGGGGAGAAGTTCATGCGCCGAGCTCTCTACAACGAACACATCCGCATGCATTCTGAAGAGGGCCCGCCCAACCTATGTGTAGTTTGTGGGAAATCCTTCACGAAGCGCTATTCACTCCTTCAGCACCAGCGGTCACACACAGGAGAAAAACCCTACCAGTGCCCGGACTGCCCCAAAAGATTCATCGCTAGCTCTGCCTTGACACAACACCGACGAATACATACTGGAGAGACGCCCTACCCGTGTCCAGATTGTGGGCGCCATTTTAGCCAGAAATCAGTGCTTACAACTCACCGGAGACTTCACACAGGTGAGAGGCCCTACAAATGCCAAGAATGCGGGAAAGGGTTTAGCCAAAGTTCAGCCCTGACCCAGCATCTCCGGACTCATACCGGGGTGTCTCCGTACAGCTGTGGGGAGTGCGGGAAGAGCTTCAGCGGTATGTCAGCCCTCAAGCGGCACCACCTCACCCATACTGGCGAACACCCCTTTCGTTGTGAGGAGTGTGGCAAGGGGTTCAAGCAAAGCTCCACTTTGGTCCAGCACCAGAGGATTCACACCCACGAGAAACCTTACGCCTGTGTCCGGTGCAACAAGAACTACAGCCAGCGGGCTGCTCTTGTGAAGCACTTGAGGACTCATGCCAAGGACTCCTCCCTTCCCAGGACAGGTGGTGAGCTGGTAGATAATAGCGTTTACAAAGACTCTTTCCTCCGGCCCCGAGAGGTAAAGAATGACACAGAGAATGACACAGAGGAAGTGCTGGCGCTCCCTCCAGGGACATGGGACGCTGGGGTCAAAGAAGAGCCTGAGGATAAGTGGGAGAAGAGTGTATCGGCTGAGGCAATGGGGCCATTGATACAGGTGAAAGAGGAGAAGCTGGATGAGGCATGGATGGAAGAACCAACAAAATCCCTAAGGATCAAAGAGGAGCTGGATGACTGAGGGGGTGGGTGAGATGGAAGCTGGGCTTCATGTGTTTTTAAAGGAATGTGGATGAATGGAAACACTTTTATGTAACCAGGTGGTGAGGGAGAAAGATCTGTCTGCAGGGGTTAATGTTTACAAAGAAAAGTTTGTATCCGAAACCTGCCCAGGAATCCAAGTTCACCTTTTTAATCCTAGATGTGCTGGGGGTAGTTTTGGTTCCTCAGAGGTGAGCAAAAATGAACTCAGTACATGTTCAGGGGCACTCCTTCAGTTCAGATTATTCTAGCTGGATCCTGCCATTTCAAATGGGTTTTAGAGTAGAGCCCTGGCTGGGGAGGGTGGGGGGGTGGAGTTTTTACTGTTTGAATTCTGAGGGTCGTTAAAAGCACCACACAACACCTAAAATTAACATGGTTCTGAAAATTTCAGAACAAAGAAAAATAGTGGTGGAAAGCAATACTCCCTCTAAGCTGTGGAGTCTTGTGAGCAAAAATTCTACTTTGTGAGCTACTGGTATTAAAATTGCGAGCTACAGTACTTCAGAAATTAGTTTGCTCTGGGGCCATCCTTCCTGAGCCAAGACAAAAATGTGTGAGCTGGAGGCTAAAAAACTGTGAGCTAGCTCACACTAGTCAGCTTAGAGGGAACATTGGTGGAAAGTGCCGTCAAGCTGCAGATGACTCACAGTGACCTTGTAGGATTTTCAAGGCAAGAGATGCAGAGAGGCAGCTTGCCATTGCCTGCCTCTGCATAACAACCCTGCACTTCCTTGGTGGTCTCCCATCCAGGGCTGACACTGCTTAGTTTCCAAGATCTGATGAGACTGGGCTAGCCTGAGTCATCCAGGGCAGGGCAGGGCAGGGCAGGATGGAAAATCTCATGTTTATAAAAGTAATACCATCACCAGATTCCTGACTCATATGGTTGCATGTGTGACTGTGAAAGCAGGCAGAGGGATTAGAGTATATTGGTGATGGCCACAACTAAAGAAGCCCCGTGACGCAGAGTGGTAAGCTGCAGTACTGCAGTCCACGTTTTGCTCATGACCTGAGTTCGATCCCGGTGGAAGCTGGGTTCAGGTAGCCAGCTCAAGGTTGACTCAGCCTTCCATCCTTCCAAGGTCGGTAAAATGAGTACCCAGCTTGTTGGGGGTGGGGGGGGGGAGTGTAGATGACTGGGGAAGGCAATGGCAAACCACTCTGTAAAAACTCAGCCGTAAAAACGTCATGATGCAATGTCACCCCAGAGTTGGAAATGACGTGCTTGCACAGAGGACTACCTTTACTTTTACAACAACTAACTAACTGGGAGTGGGAGGTACAGAAGATCATGAAAGAAGCCCCAGCAGGTCACGGTGCTGTAAAATCCCACCATTGCCAGCTCAAGACAGTTTCCAACTTAAAGGGCATACTGACAACTGTGCCTAAGATACAAGTCTTTCCCTGTAATTGTGTTCTGGCTTCATTTCTCTTGCTAGAATAAGCATCCTTGCTTTATGGCAAGGTAATTACTAGTCCTGCCCCTAGTCCTGGTTCATAGGGTATAAAAAAGGATTGTTATACCACATTTAAAAATAGCTGAAGGCAAAGCTGCTTCCAATAGACTAGTTTCTGGGAAAAAATGCTTATTCTGTCTCAGGAGTAGGAAGTCTTTTTGGCCTGTGGGGGGAAAAAAAGTCTATCCTTGAAGATGCTGGTGTTCTAGCAGACAAAAAAGAGGGGTGGGGGCTGAGATGAAGATTCTGCTTGGTCCGACAAATCAGATGCAAGCTCAGCTCTGGTGGTATTACCAGCATCTCAGGTCTCACCGTGGACATGGTTGGCAGCTACACAGATCAGAGAGGATAAGCATGCCCGCCATCTTCTCCCATGCCATGATGCTAAGCCCAGTGGCTCTGTCACCACCTCAAGGCTAGCATTGGTTGCTCCAGCAAAGAACCAGCCCTGTAAGACTACCAAACTGGTCCAGTATGCTGCTTATTCAGCACACATTCCAGGAGTTGCCCACCCCCAAATAGTGCTTATATATTCACTGTGCTTATTCACAGAGCACTAAAACTAGAGGTTATGTAATTTTTTTCATTTAAAAAAAACACTGACACTGGGACATATCATTTTTTGTTCCTCTGAATTACCTTCTGTGCTCCATTTTAACACTGAGCCCTTTAAAAGAAAGAACGGGCAGAAACCCTTAATTAAAGCTACCTGCAGGACAGGATCTCCTTGGAAACTACAATGATCTGTGTGATGGAAGAGTCATAGGCCCTTTTCACACTTACCAGTGGAAGCCGGAAGGGAGTCAGTATTGTGCCGCTTTGCAGTAATCCGAGACAGGGATGGGAGTTTTCAGACACATTTTTTTTTCCCGGTAGGGTTCCGTGATTGAAGCAAGCCATTTCACACTGTTCCGCTTTTATCTCGCTTCCACCAGCGCCAGCCGTTTTCGCCTGCCGGCGCGCGATCTCCGGCTTTTTTTTTTTTTTTTGAACGTCCGGCAAAGATCGCTATAGCATCATATCACAACAGCACCACCATAGAGATGGCTAGGCTCCATTGAGATAAGTTACCAAGTTTCAGCGGCAGTGAACTATGGTGATGCTGTTGTGATATATCACTATAGCGCTATAGCGATTTTAGCCGACGTTCCCCCCCCCCCCCAAAAGCCGGAGATCGCGCACCGGCGGGCGAAAAAGGGCGTGAAAACTGCTCCCGGGTTAAATACTGGACATTTCACACAGCGCCCCATAGCGATTTCAACCCGGAAGGAGGGGTGGAAAAGTGGAAGAAGCTGCTCTTTGTTAGTAACGACTCAGGCATGCCTCACTACCGGGACAGCCGCAGGACTGTGTGAAAAGGTGAGAGTATTCCGGTAGCAGCCGGTTACTGAATCGGGTCTGTCTGAAATGCCAACAGAAACCCGTTACTGTTCAGTAACTGACCAGCTGCCATACCGGAATACTTAGGCTGTGTGAAAAAGATCATAATCTCTGTGAGAACTAGTTTAAACCAAGCCAGGAAGCTCAACAGATGTAACTCTTTTAAAAGTTGACTATAGAATAGTTTCTCTGTTACAAGAGCTGTTAACATCCTGTTTTTGGAGTAAAAGACCTTAGTTCGGTAATGGACTTGGATGTTTCTGGTTCAGTTCTCCACAAAGCCATGGACTTAGTGAGATGCACAGCTCTGGCAAACTGTCTTTAACCTCAGCCTCTGAAATGGGAATAATGGCCTACCTCACAGGGTTGTTGTGAGGGCAGACACTAAAAAGTGCAGTGCAAATGATCGATAAAGTGCAGTGTAAATGACTGATAATGAATTGCATTGGTTTTCTAATCCAAGACAGCTATAAATCTGTTTGCAGCCCTATGGCATTACAATAGCCCAGTCACAAGTGGGGGATCTTACCCAAGCAGTTCAGCAAACCACGTTAACAAGTGTGACCTAAAGATAACACAGATACAAGAACACATCATAGCATGGGTGTTTAATACAAACACATTTTATAATCTAATCACAATACTGTTGACTAGGAGGGAGAACTAGCAATAATTCGCAATGGAAATAACCCTTGCAATAGGAAACTATTTCAACATAATGAAACGGGCAAGGTAGTCCTATGTTCTTTGACCTCAAGCATATTTTAGCTTTTGCATGTGTTCAGGATTGCTTCTGGGGCTATACTGCGATATGTAGGATATGGGGGTTCATTCCTCTGTTTGCTGCTTCACTGCTTTCACTTTCCATAGGGAGAAATCTCTGAAGCAAACAGTCCCTTACCAGACCTACCCACTCTGGGGTGCTTTAGCACAGAAGTCAGGGCCAAAACAAAAGGAGACTAGAACTAAACTTGTATGGGGAAACTGAAGAAACTGGAGGAGGAAAGCAGGGAGGCAGGCATATCTAGAATAACACAATCGCATAACTGGAAGAGGCCATAAAGGCCATTTAGTCCAATGCAGGATCAGCCTAGAGAATCCCTGACAAGTGTTTGTCCAGCCGCTGTTTAAAGACTGCCAGAGAGAGGGAGCTCACCTCCTTCCTCGGTAGCTGATTCCACTGTTGAACAACTCTTACTGTAAAAAAATTCTAAGAAAGAAATGCCCTCTTTTTGACCCAGGTTTATTAGCAATAGAATAATTAACAGGCATTCTCACATTCTGACATGTTACTGTTTTATGGTTTCCCACGCTAATGCAACCCAGATCAAAGGTTTTCTGAATTTGTTAATTTTGCTATTCTGCTATTCGATTTTAACTTTGTACCACTATTCCAAACCCCACCAGCTATATGTAGCTCTGCTTACTGCACCTCATTCCTCCTCTGAAGAAGTGTGAACGCACAGGAAAGCTTACCTTCTGAATAAAACTAAGTTGGTCTTAAAGATGCAATCGACTCCTATTTTGTAAAAAAAAGGATTTCCTAATATCCAGCCGGTACCTTCCCGCCCTTAATTTAAATCCATTCTTACGATTCCTCTCCTCGGCTGCCAACAGGAATAGCTCCCTGTCCTTTCAGCGACAGCCCTTCAAAGACTTAAAGAGAGCAATCATATTTCCCCTCCACTCCTCTTCTGAACATTCCCAAGTCCCCCAGCCTTCCCTCTTAGGGCTTGGTCTCCAGGCCCCTGCCGTTCGTTCACACACTTCAGATTTTGCAATACTGTTTAGCAATATTCATTTTTTTTTAAATATACAACACGGCATCTGTTGGTAGGCTGAGGTTTATATCCTTTAAAGAAGCAGACCACAGGTATCAAACCAAGGGGTGGGATATGCCGCCGGAAGCAATGCAGTAAATGGAGGGGAGGGGATTGCATTACCTTCAAAAATATAACAAAAAGAAGCACGGCTTTTAAATCCAATTTGCTGCGTTAATTGCCGTCACCCCCTTAAAGGCTTCCCCAGGGCTTCCCTAGGCGAATCCTGTACCTGCCCTCCCCTCTTTTCCGGGCAACTCAAGCACGGGTATTACCTCGCCCAGAATTCCTTCCGGCAGAGGAGCAGGTCCGGATGGAGAGCGCCGCTTCCTTCCACCGCCGTGTCTTCTTGCCGATTGCTTCTTTCCCGGCCAAGAAGAGCCAATGAGAAGCCTCCATCCGACCTCCTTAACCAACCTGTGCTTCCCTTCCTCCCCTTACGGGGAGATTTCCCCGCCCCTTAAAGGCGCAGGGAGGCCACTGGTCCCGGAGGTGTAGGAAATGGGAAGACAGACTCGTCCTTGCGCCTGGTCGCCAATATCTTTCTCTGCCGAAGCTCCTCCTTCAGGTCTCCCGGTCCCCGCTGCCGTCTCCCTTGGCTGCTCCTGCTCACCTTCTTGCTTCTGGGTGGCGCGATGGAGGGGCAGCACATAATGGCTCAGGTGCACATCCAGACGCCCATCTCCTCCTCCTCTTCCTCGTCTTCCGTGGCCGGGGAAGAATCTAGGAAGCTGCCCAATCCGGTACGAGTGGCAGCCCGGGAAAGGATGGTGGGAGGCCGTCTGTTGGACAGTCATAGCCTGGATGGGATAAGCCAGGTGTATGGAGCCTCCAAGGCCCAGGAAGGCAGGAGGGCCACCATCTCTAGCGCCCTGGAGCTGGAGGGGACGGTGAGCCATGATGGGGACCTGACCCACTTTGTGGCCAACAATCTGCAGATGAAGATCAAGATGAGTTCTCGAAGCAGCCTGGATGACACGGAGCCCACTTCTTCCTCCTCGATGTCATCGCAGCTGTCTGTAAGGGGCAAAACCGCAGACATTCCTCCCATCGACCCGGAGGTGATTCGGGATCTGGAGAGGCTGACCAGGGATGTGGCTCAGAGAGTGGACCAGATGCTGAGAGTCTTGAACGGCTCTATCCAGAACATGACTGCCTTGAGCGTGGGCTACATCCAGACTTACCGGGATGCTGTGGACAGCTTGGGTGAATCCGTGGACATGAGCATCAAAGGGATGTACACCCTGATGGCGAGGTGCGAGGAGCTGGACCGGTCCATGCAACCAGTCCATACTCTTGCGAAACAAATCAGGGAGATCAAGCGGACACTAGAGATCTTTGAGGCACTTTGCAAGTAGTGCCCCTTTCAGAAGAATGAGTGAACTTGCTCAGCAGTGGGGAACAAGGCAGAGGGCAGTGAGACAGAGAGAACACTTGGTCTGTTGTGATTCAGACTCCAAAAGGGAAATTAGGTGTGTTTCTTGCACTGTAATAAATGCATTATTGCAGTGTTTCTCAAGCTTTATGAAATTTTGCTTCCTCCTGATTTTCCAGCCTTGAAATATCATGGGGCTTCCAAGCTTGAAGTATCATGTGGCTTACAGGTCCAGCTCATACAACTCTTGTGCCACTTCTACTCCACTTGTGTAGATTCCTTCATCCTTGTGTTGCCTCAGACTCTTGACAAAATCCTCCTTCACCATACCTCCTCTCTTAATGCCACTATCTTCAGCTTGAAGAAACCAAGATACTTTCAGCCCTATTATAAGCCTTAGTACCCATTTTGGGGTTTTATATTCCAGTTACCAATAGGATATGCCAGGTTTTACAGCTAGAAAAGTTTTAGCTCACTGGTGGGAGGCCTTGGAATCTGTTTAGAAAAGTTCAGGCCCTAGTATTTGACTCTTCTACAATATCTATTACTTAAACTGATATGTTTCTCATGCATACTATATGAATGTAGTGGAAGAGAAGTCCTTGAGAATTTGCAGTGTTTTTTATTAATGTAATGGGTTACCAAAGTCACACACCATACAAGGCAAAGGGTAAGGGCTATCTAAGGAGTAGCTATGAATCTGAAGAGTTTAAGCTCCATACCTTATCATAGTTCATATAATATTCTTAAAGCAAGGGACAGTTCTCAGCATTTGTCTGTACAAGTAAGCTTTCCAAAGAGCAATTGACAACATAAAAATAGATGGCCCAATGGTGTGTTCTTGTCTTCAACGCCAGTTCCAGCAGATGATTAACAAAAGGCACCTGACACACATCATGGAGTATTAAAAAAATGGGCCAACAGTAGCAAAGGGGGGAGCGGGAGGAGAAAGCCCCATGTTTATTCTTTCTGTGCATTTTTCATTACAGTCAGTTGCTGAACCATCATGAAATATATAGCCCATACGCTAATGACTGCAAAGAGCTCTGGTTTGTTTGTCTAGTTTCACTGAATAATTCAGCCTCTGCCAGCGTCTGAAATAATATGAGAAGCTGCTGTTGCCAGTTACTGGGTTCCTAATGGGCATGCCCCCACAGCTACCAGACACACCCTTTGGTTGTAGAGAGCTACCAACACTTGGGTTCTGTGCTCCTGTTTGGCAAAGACTTCTCTTCCAGGAGGCCATCGCAGCTAAAACAAACACAGAGGACCTTTCTCAGGAGGGATCCAGCAGCTGGCAGGGTCTGGCAGAATGCAAAGTTGTTTATGGGTTTTGTATTTCTCATTTGGAAGCATGGCTGAGTGGTGTATACCAAGAAATAAATTACTTCTTTTTATAGCATGGCTAATCCATTAGATGTGTCTTGGTGTTCTACTTCAGTGGAGCCGGGGTGTGTGATCCTTTCCAGCAATGATAAAGCCTGGCATTACCCTGAAGTTCAGCACCATCCATCACTGAAGCTGTCGGTGTGCTGGCAAACAAAAGGAAGCGAAGGGTAGAAAATGACTGTACAGGGCCAGACACATTGGGAACAAGCTTAGCCCCAGAAACACTTGCCAGCCCTTCAGTACTTGCTTCGGTGCCTTGGGTGAAGGATCAGCCGCACCTGCTGTGCAAAATGGTCTTGAGTAGCACAGTTTGACACATGAGCTGGGGGCCATGTACTCTATCCTGCAACATCACAGTAACAATTTACTTAATCACTATGTAGAGCAGGGGTCCTCAAACTTTTTAAATAGGGGGCCAGTTCACTGTCCCTCAGACTGTTGGAGGGCCGGACTGCCGTTACTGTACAAGGCCGCGGGCCATCAGTTCTCCGTCTTCTGCATCTCTCTCCCTTCCCCACACCACACACCCCGACCTGGGAACTCACCTCACCTCGGTATCACCTCACACTCTGTCTCCGCCACCTCAGCCCAGTGCCGGAAGTGTGCGTTGCTAACGCGAGTTTAGGTCGAACGTCACTTCCGGTCTGATTTTGCCATAACCCGGCGGGCCGCATAAACGTCCCCAGCGGGCCGCATCTGGCCCGCGGGCCATAGTTTGAAGACCCCTGATGTAGAGTAACTGGGTGTCTGCTTTTTTCAGAAGACAATCTGGCTTTTGGGGGGCTTGTCATCTGAGATTTCCCAGGTACTGCTTCTGTCTAGTAAAAAAAAGAGAAAAGACTAAAGTAGGTTCGTTTGTGTTTGGCTGAAGCTTTTTGTAAAAATTTGAGGGTCACTCAAGAAGCAGAGCTGCCCTAGACTTTGCTGGCATTGTAGGGAACTGTATTTCTATTTAAAGTAATTTGATATACATTTGCACCCAAGAATGTACATTAGAAGAAAAAGACTGCAGATTTATACCCTGACCTTCTCTCTGAGACTCAGAGAGGCTTACAATCTCCTATATCTTCTCCCCCAGCAACAGACACCCTGTGAGGTGGGTGGGGCTGAGAGGACTCACAGCAGCTGCCCTTTCAAGGACAGCTCCTGCGATAGCTTTGGCTAACCCAAGGCCTTTCCAGCAGGTGCAAGTGGAGGACTGGTTTTCTCAGATAAGAGTCCGCATACTTAACCACTACACCAAACTGGCTCTAGCATACGTAAATTTTGCCATATATTAAGGAAGAGCTCTTGTCTGCTTTCCTTTGTGTTTTTGATCACTCTTCCTAGATGGCCATTCTACCACCATTTGGGAAAGTTATCTGATGGTACTCCATAGACCAAGGGATGAGTCCATACACACTGTAAATTTTTTAAAATTTGATTCGGTCACTCTATGAAGATTGGCTCTCTGAGGTAGAATTGGCAGGTTACAGCAAGCCAAGTCACTTAACAGCAGCACCAGCCCTGGGCGGGAAAATGACTCCAAGGCATGAGGAGGAACTCATATTTATAGGGCTCACAGAGATGGGGGCGGAGTCAAAAGGCAGGTGGAGCAAAAAAATGATTGAGAGTAGAGCAATGTGGAGCAGAATGAGGCGCCAGAATTTGCAATACCTCCTGCATAAAAATGAATGGAGATGTGAACGTGTGAATGAGGCAGGTGTGTAAAACAGGCAACCATATTCCTGTCTATGTTTTGCCTGCCCACCCCCAAGGCAGACACGCTCTTTTCAGTAAAGGGATTCTGCCTGTTTATAGGAATGCATCTACAGATTGGAAACCGGAATGACTAGAGGTATGGGGCATGTAAAGACAGTCTAATAGGAGCCCCAGGCGTATGGAGGCACACGAGGGTCGGGATGTAGATGTTTAAGTTGCAGGGTGGTCTAGTGGACCTGGCTTGACTTGGGGCTTGTGGGACCTCTATGACTGGAGCAACTGGCTCTTCAAGTGTCACGGGATGGAGTGGAATTAAAGAGCACAGGAAACGCAACGGGCTGCTGGGGTGTCTCATCCCCTGGGCAAAGGGGAAACAATAAGAGTCAGTAACCGCAGTCGGGGAAACCGTAGTCTGAAAGAAATTACATCTTGCTCCGCTGTCTCAAATAATAAGGAAATAATATCCACAACAGGACGCAAACCGCGCCATCCTCAAAAGCGTCACCCCCTTCGAAATCGAAGCCAGCGCCCTTGGAAGGGCGTGACCCTCTTCAAGACTGTACAGTTAATTAAATGAATATTCATCGTGAAAAATGCAGAACTGATCCTGAGCTAAAGGGACGGAAATATGTAACGATCGGATCAGCATGGGCAACAGCAATGCGATTCAGGGCCACCTAAATAGGATCTCGCTCCCTCTCCGAAGCGAATGGCACCTACTACACCCTCCAGCCTCGTTGCAGTCCGGTCCATCATCCTTGCTTAAAGCTTGACACTTGTCACGTTACTATTAGCCGTGCTAGTAATATCAGATTAAGAGTGCAATTCTGGACGGGGTTATGCCCTTTCAAACCCACTGAGCATGCTAAAACAAGCCCTTGCTTGATGCTTGCTGGAAGGATTTCCAGAATAAACTTTCAAAGGCCTAAAAAAAAAAAGGAAGAAAAAAAGATTATTTCGTAACGGCTGCCTGAAATAAAACGTCACAGCGCTTGGGTTTGCAATGCAGTCGAGTAAAGGCTGCTATCCCTTAAAACAAGGGTCCTAGGACAGTACCAGAATGAGGGAAGCGACGGAGTTAAAATCGTCGAGGCTGCGCAGTTGCGGCGTCCTAGAAAGGACTTGGAAGGAAGTGCAGCGCTGGAAGGGTCTTAATCATGAAGGGACCTTCCTGTTGCGAGCGGATCTCCAGGGCCAGATACCCAGCAGCATCCCCATGCCCACTCTTTAATGAAAACAAAGCCCGCGCGCCAGGGAGACAAGGGCCAAAGACAAGGTTGGACCGGGCTGCAGTCGCAGCTCCTTATTGGGCAGGAGATGCGGGGAGATGCAGGGGGGAGGGCGCTGCGCAAAGGGGGTGGGAAGCAAAAACTGCAATGGAGTCAGGAAACCGTCACCATGGTAGGAATGTTTAAAAAAAAAAAATCAGGGAGGGGAAAGTTAGGAAGGAAGGCTGCCTTCCAGCCTGGGAGTGCGAAATACTGCAGCTTTATTAATATGGTGCAAACGACCCCTTGTTCATGACAGCAGTGTCGCTGAAGTGATGGTTCCCATAGAGTTAGGTTGGTTTGGAATCTTAAAAAAACAAAAACCACTGTTGTGTGGTGCTGTGTCTTGTACAGCTGACGGTACATGCTTATGTAAGAAGACAGGTTTATTATACAGAGAGCAGTACTTTTGCGCTTAAGGCTCTGGGTTTGTGCAAGGAGGTGTTTCAAACGTGATGGAGCAGGTGAGAATGGTTTGGATGCCTCTGGACTGTGGGCATCGGATCAGAAGTTCTATGTTGCAGGTCTCTGGAAACTACTAGAATAGAGTTCTCCTTCTGATATGTTAGAGATGTTCAAATGAGAAAGATCTGTGTGCCTTTACCATATACGGATGTTTCCCCCTCCACAGTCAGGAGTCCCTGGTGCTAACACAACAGGGCTGTGACCTCCCATATGGAAAGTGGGAAAGAAAAATGTGTCTTGGATCTCCAGGACTCCAGCGAAGGAGAGATTGTAACAGGTGAGGAATGCGGGGAGATAGCATCACCTAATGACTAACTGCAATCCAGTGCTGAGTCTTTTTGTGGCAATTTCAAATAGTTTGTCAACGTTTCAGTTTGTGGACGAGAAAGATTTACATATTGACTACATATGTATCTTTTGCTGCTTCCCCTGGTGAAAGGAAGCGAGTCCTGCATTATGGCTTTTTTCCTCACCATGAATTGTGGGTGTGTTGTTGACCAAGGACAAGACTAAAATGAGATAGGTATTCTGTCAAAATAAAATAAATAATTATTCCTACTGGATGAAAACGTTGACTAGTTGAAGAAAGAGTTCTGCACCCAAGTGACTAGTTATAATATTCTTTGAAAGCTGAATTCTCATTCCTCCCAAATCTTGCAGGAAAGTTTCTAGGCGCAGAGGAAACAGTAACAACTTGGTACTGACAGCCTTATATTTTAATAAAAATATCAGAATGCAATAGATTGCTATTCTTTTGTAATGCTGTTATTATTCATAGTTGTGCCCTTTCCTTATAATGATAAAAATAGTTTAGCTTGGAAACATAATAGCAATCAGTTTTCTTCTGGTAATAAAAACTGACTTTACAGTCAACTTTATCTTGCAATATTGAAAGTAAAGGTAAATCTGGTTCAGGGTTCATTCCACCAGTTTGGTGTAGTGGTTAAGTGCTCAGACTCTTATCTGGGAGAACCGGGTTTGATTCCCCACTCCTCCACTTGCACCTGCTAGCTTGGCCTTGGGTCAGCCATAGCTCTGGCAGAGGTTGTCCTTGAAAGGGCAGCTGCTGTGAGAGCCCTCTCCAGCCCCACCCACCTCACAGGGTGTCTGTTGTGGGGGAGGAAGGTAAAGGAGATGGTAGGCAGCTCTGAGACTCTGTCCTTGAAAGGGCAGCTGCTGTAAGAGTCCTCTCCAGCCCCACCCATCCCACAGGGTGTCTGTTGTGGGGAGGAAGGTAAAGGAGATTGTGAGCCGCTCTGAGACTCTTCGGAGTGAAGGGCGGGGTATAAATCCAATATCTTATTATTATTATTCATAATTTTGTTGTTGTTTTTAATATAGACTGCTTTCCCAGTATTCCATGTATCAGGGCTTTTAAATAGAAAAAGCCCAGCAGAAACTCATTTGCATATTCGGCCACACCCCCTGATGCCAAGCCAGCTGGAACTGCCGTTTATGATCTAAAGGTGTGAATTTAGTTTGCAACAGAGAGATAAAACTTGTGATATGGCTGTTTCCACAGAGTTGATCGAGGTGAAGGATCATAAGGAAGAAGGGGTGGAACCACTGAGGGCATGGAAAGAAAACATGGAGATTCACAGAAGAGCAGAAATGCAGGAAGAACACTCTCTAGAGAAAGAAATCACAGCAGAAGGCCATCCAATAGATATCACTCAATATGAGGCCAGTAATGGTGAATCTGTAGTTATTGTGGATCGGGAAACTATTGACAACTTTTCTGACAGTGACAAGATACCCAAAGCCACCATTTGTCCTGACTGTGGAAAAAGCTTTAGCAACAGTTCTCACCTGGTTCGGCACCGTCGTGTCCACACAGGCGAGAAGCCTTATAAATGCCCCCACTGTGACAAGAGCTACCGCCAGGACTCCCACCTGGTCCAGCATATGCGCTCCCACACAGGAGAGAAGCCATACCGCTGTACTCACTGCGGCAAGGGCTTCTCGCAGAGCTCCAACCTCATCATTCACCAGCGGACACATACAGGTGAACGCCCTTTCACCTGTCCTGAATGTGGGCGGAGCTTCAGCCACAGCTCCGACCTCATCCAGCACAAGCGGATCCACACGGGTGAGAAGCCCTACGTCTGCTCCATCTGTGGGAAATGCTTCTCACAGAGCTCCAAGGTTACCCAGCACAAGCGCTTCCACTCTGGAGAACGGCCATTTTCCTGCGGGGAATGTACTAAGACTTTTCGCCTCCGGGCTGACTTGGTTCGCCACCTCCGTGCCCACACTGGCGAGCGGCCCTTCGGCTGCCCTGAGTGTGGGAAGCACTTTGCCGAGAGTTCCCATCTAATCCGTCACCAGAGGATCCACATGAGTGAGCGGCCCTTTCGCTGCCCGGACTGTGGGAAGGGGTTCAACCAGAGCTCCAACCTCCAGCAGCACCAGCGAGTGCACCGAGGCCAGAAACCGTTCAAGTGCGACGAGTGTGGGAAAGGGTTTGGCGTAAGCTCAGCTCTCTTGCAACACCAGCGTACGCACACGGGCGAACGACCCTACTGCTGCAGCCAGTGCGGGAAGAGCTTCAGCGTCAGCTCCACCTATCACATACACCAGCGTATCCATGCTGGCCAAAAGCCCTACTCCTGTGCCGACTGCGGGAAGGGCTTCGTGCGTAGCTCTGCTCTCCTTCAGCATCAAGCCACCCACACTGGTGAAAAACCCTTCCGTTGCCCTTACTGTGGGAGGGGCTTTGGACAGAAATCAGCACTTTCTCAGCACCGGCGGGCCCACGTGAGGAGAGGAGAGACATTGGCGTTGGTAGAGGGGTGGGAAGCTGCAGGGATGGAAGGTGTCGGGGAGCAGGGAGTGGAAGGGGGTGTGGACAGCATGTGGCAAGGCAACGGAATACGGATAATGGAGCAGGAGTGGCGGGAGGAAGAGAGCATGAGGCAAGAATGGGAGGATGAGGGGGATGAGACAGAGAGGCCCGACTGGCAAGAAGATGCTGAGGAAAGTGCAGAGAAGCACTTGCTGGATAGCGGTGGAGAGAGCGAGAGGCAAAGTTGGGAGCGCACGACGGATCAAGCCGTGGCTTCCCGCCATGGGGCAGCATGGCAGGACGAGGAGAGTACGGTGCAGAGTTTGCAGGACGATGGTGCCAGCAGCATGAGGCTGGAGTGCCAGGATGACGACGAGGAACCAGAGGAGGATTCGCAGGAGGATGGTCCTGACGGTGTGAGGCTGGAATGTCAGGAGGACGATGCCGAAAGCATGGGGGAGGGCTTGCAGGACTGCGGTGATCAGAACTCAAGGCGATTGTGTCGGGATGAGGCTGTGGAGCGAGAGTGGCGAGGTGACACAGGCCAGAGAACAACGGAGGGATGGGGTGCAGACGAGAGCATCAGGCAGCAGAGGGCAGAACAAGAGTGGCAGGACAGTGGGGAGGATGGCGAGAGACAAAGTTGGCAGGGAGATGAAGAGGATAGCTTGGAGGGGAAAAGCTGGAGACAGGGTTGCCAGGGTGAAGAGGAGGAGGAGATTGTGGAAATAAAATAATCAGCGGGAGTTTGAGTGGACGAGAGTACACAAATGGGTCCTCTAGGAAGCACGTACTGTAGCCAAAAACCAGCAAGTCATTGACTTGGAAGCGGACAGAAACATCCAAGGTCCTGCGAAGCAAAGAGGTCTTGGTGGTTCTGCAATTCACATGGCCATACTCGTATTTGTGGGAGCTTCTGTTGGGTGGGGGGATTGCCTTTCACTTGGAAAATGCTCCTCACCCCAATACCCGCATGCCTGTGCTGGGTAGCATCAAACAGCTGCCTCGTGGTCATGCTTGATGACGATCCAACTCCCTGTCTTGTTGCAAGTCTTGTGCCATTTTGCTGAACGAATGAATTCCAAATTGGCTGACTTTATTCAGGTCGCTTTTAAATTTTACCTTTCAGTATGTACATGGTGTGCCACGTTCCTCAACGCAAACCATGGCTGCATCCACACAGGATCATGTTTCCTCCGTATTGCTGCCCCAAATGCAGGGGCATTGGCAACGGAGCATCCACATGGGAGCTTTTTGTGTAGTTTCCATAGTGCGCTACTGGTTGTCCTCCATTTTTCCCCCTCCACTGTCGTGCAACTTGGATGGGCCAGGCTAGCTTGATCTCATCAGCTCTCAGAAGCTAAGCTGGGTCAGCCCTCATTATGATTTCGATGAGAGACCACCAATGAAACCCAGGGTTGCTATGCAGAGGGAGGCAACAGCAAACCACCTCTGAATGTCTCTTGCCTTGACAGCTCTAGGGGGTCGCCATAAGTTGGCTGTGACTTGACAGCACTTTACACACACACACACACGCAACTGGAAGGCTTTTAGAAAGTCTTTTTTAAAGAAGTGTTAATTGCTATCAAACTGTAGTACATTTGCATATAACTGTCTTTTGCCATGACCTACTAAAGAGGTATTTTTTGAAAGCTAAGGATTCAGAGGAACTAGCAGATTGTGGCAGTGGATTGTAATAGCGTTATATAGCACTATTATGCAATAGTGTAATAGCAATTACCGGTTTCTTTCTTTTCTTTTGAAAACTGGTTGTCATGCTGGGGAAAACAGCAGTGATGAGGAGCTGACAGAAGGAAAATGGGGTTGATGTGCCCAGGACTGTCAAAAAGGCACACTTTCCCATGTAGGTGGCTGGCTAATGTGCGTGGACCGTGTTCTTTCTAGGAAGATCATGCCAACCCAGGTTTGAGTATAAACATGCAGAGGACAGCAGGGAAAGGGGAAAGTGACAGTAGGAAATGGCATGGGATATTGGGTAGTTGCTCTACAATCAAAAAAACCCTGGTGCAGTTTGGAAGCCGGGCAGAGAAAAGCCTCCATGGGGATGCAATCCGTGTGCCACTGAAAACAGATCGCACTCCTCCTCTGAGATAGGTGCCTTTTTGTAAAGAGGTGGGTGCCTTTCCCCTCCTATGTTCCCAGACTTGATTTGACAGGAAGGGCACTCTGCCTCACACTGAAAGCACTGAAATCAGTGGCTCAAAGGTGCTTTGTGAGCAAAAAAACAAAACAAAAAAATGAGCACTGTTTTATTTTCACGATTACTGTTTTATTATTTAGGAGCCCAGCAGAATCTGGGGCAATATGTAAAACTCCAGTATTTAACTAGAACTGCTTTTTAAATTCTCTTGCATGCTCCGGACCTCCCAAGTGTAGTTATTTTTGTAATACTTCTGATTTTCTGCTTTTATCCACGTCTCCCTCTTATGAACTAATAAATGCTCTTTTTGATTCCACTCGTGCCCTCAAGTTCTTCAGCATCTGCACCAGAGTTAACATTATTTCAGAATGTGTTTATGTATGCTATCTAGGGACTTGGAATACACTTCTGTATGCCTGTCCAAATAATTCCCACTCATTATAACAGAAACTATCTAATTCTTCTATGGATTCTGGAGTTAGTCCCCTTCGTATGAACTTAGCTATTACATTAACTAAATTTCATCTTTCCAAACTGTCTTACTGTGGACCTTGGGGGAGGGAATATGTTCTTGCAGGCACAAAACATGATTGGATTATGCTGTTCAAGTAAAAAACAACACAGCAGCACTTTTTTTTGAGGGGTGGGGAGGATATTGCTAGGCAAACAACAACGAACATCAGAGAAATGAAGTTTAAAAACAATTCCCAACAAATCTTCCAAGGAAACATTATTTTGGAAACGTATTAGTTTAAACTGGTCAAATTTGAACTGCGAAATTTATCTACTTATATGAAGGCAAATGCTCGGAGGCTGAAAGGGACAGCTGCCTTTCAGGCTGAACTTTGTAAAAGCGTCTAAGGAGGATGAAGCTGAGTTTAATATGCCCATTTCATAGCCCCTATTAAAATCCTAGAGGAACCCTGAAGCGCACTTCCAGAATTACCAGCTATGAAACTGGCAGGCGAAAAGCAGGCCCTCGTTAGGATCATAACCAGCAAGGCACTGTGAATTTCCCAACTTTCCCTCCCTTTTGATTCAGGTTAAATACGAAGAACGCTTATAATCGTGGTATTTGCTCACTGGCACAGGAGCCACCCATGGGTCTTTGACACACCACCTGTGGCTCTTCTGAGCACCATTCTCCAATGTGTCATCTGCCTCGGTTTCCAGGAAACTGAGTAAGGCCACTGCGCAGCTTAGTGGGTAGTTCCCACCAAACAGCCACCACCACAGGGACCATTGGATGGGTAAGCTCTGAGCCTTCCTGAACGGCAGTGTCTCGTGCGATGGAGAGTGTGGGAAGGCAGATGGCAGCCTTTTCTCCCTTTGCTCCAGATGCACCAGGGCTGGCTAAGGCTCAACAGCGAAGAGAGACAACCATACATGCTTAGTAGTAGTTTGATAATTTAAAAGGTTATAGTTGTATGTTTAATATTAACAGTTGTTATCTTACAGTATTGTACGCGGACATTTGGTGGGGTGGTGCAGAGGGCCTACGTAGCTATGCGGCTCTCCGCAAGCTGTGGAGAGAGAGCACCACTGTTACAGTATGTCCATACAAAGCAGTGCCTGTCCTTTCCCCCGGGAGGCAGCAGAGACACACAAATGCATTAGTCCAGGGGTGGCCAACGGTAGCTCTCCAGATGTTTTTTGCCTACCACTCCCATCAGCCCCAGCCAGCATGGCCAATGGCTGGGGCTGATGGGAGTGGTAGGCAAAAAACATCTGGAGAGCTACCATTGGCCATCCCTGCATTAGTCCACAGCTCCTGCTTTCAACTCCTTCCCCCCCCCACCCCAATTTCTTCTCACATGCTGCATGTGGCATCTTCTGTTTCAAAGCACTGAATAAACAGGATTGGGGATACCATCCTACAGGTGAGACCTGGGGATCCTCCAAAATTACAGCTCCTCTCCACGTTACAGAGATCAGTTCCCCTGGAGAAAATGGATGCTTTGGAGAGTGGACTGTATGATAATGTACCCCACTGAGATCCCTGTCCTACCAAGGCTCCATCCTCAAATCTCCAGGAGTTTCCTGACCTGGAGCTGGCAACCCTACCCCGACCCTTGATGGTCAGGGGGGATCTGGCAGCACTAAAACGGGCTCCAGGGGTAACACTAGAAATGCATGAAATAACAATCCTGTTTTCTGCAACAGGGTGTACATATAAGATAATGAGTTAAAGCAGGGCTTTTTTTGAGTTCCAGCTGGCTTAGAGCCAGGGCGTGGCCTAATATGCAAATGAGTTCCTGCTGGGCTTTTTCTACACACACACACACAAAAGCCCAGAGTAAAAGTCCTCACTTGCTGCACTGAAGAAGTCCTTAGGTCAGATATCTTGACTGTGATTTGCGAGAGGGAAACGGGCTGCTTCCATTCTAGGACACTTTTGCATGGCTCAGCCATTCCTTTATTACAGTCAGCTGAAGTGTCACATTCTTCAGCACTATACTCCCCATGGAAATACTATTATATTACAGAACGTCACCTGCAGGAGCTTTACCAGGGCGACTGGAGCAGCTCCTGGCACTGGCTGGCACCGGAAATGATGTCACAGACAGACAAGCCTCTAGAAAAAGGAGGAGCTGAGTGACTCTATGGGCAGTTGGGTAACAACCCAAAAGCTGAGCAGGCTCCCTGGCTAAGACAAACAGGAGGCAAAGCCTTTGATGTTGCTTCCACCACCACAGAGGGAAGGAAGGCAGGTGGACTGTGGGGTGCTCTGGACAGTGTCTTATCCAGTGTCAGACCAGGAATAACCCCTGGGGGAGAGTTATGACGCAATAGCCACAGGGAGGAAAGTGTGTGTGCCCTAGTGGGAACAGGACTTGGCAGTGAGTAGGCAGAAGTCTGGAATCAAGGCTGTGCCTGCAGGCCCTAGGAAAGTGTGTGGGCATGGCATATTTTTAATTAAAGACACAATCAGCAAAAGTCCCGCTTCTTCCTGCATTTTTCTGTTTTACCCTTAAATAATTGCTTATTTGAGCGGACTTTGGAGGATGGTGGAAGACAGGAGGGCCTGGTGTGACTTGGTCCATGGGGTTGCAAAGAGTTGGACTCAACTATTAGGCTTGACATCTAATTAATTACTTCCAGTTCAGCTGCAGCGTTCCTGAACCAACAGCTAATCTTCCATTATTTGGGAGGAAGGAGGGGGGGGGACTTACATTGTGCTTTTCTCTTTGCAGCCAAAGACACTACACTCTTATTTCTTACTCTAGAATAATTACAGCTATTGTTTTAAAAAACGGCTTTAACGGCAAAGAGAAAATAAATAATTCACACATGCCTGCCCCACAAGAATCAATAATCCACCGCTCAGATTTGCTGGTCATGACTGAAAAGACAGACGTTAAGGTAGATGCAGAAGGGAAGGAGCCAGATTTAAAGGGGCAGTAGCCCTGAGAAATTTCAATAACGTTTTCTCTGTCTACCATAGACGAACTAGCATGGCATTTAAATTTAAGTATGTAAAAAACCTCAACACTACAGATCAATTTTTTTTTTAACAAAAGTCAGAAAATGGGGGGCAGCAACAGTTTGTCAACAATGCCATCTGGATTCTTTGTTAAAACCAGTGTCCGTTCCAGATCAAATGGCTAGTGTGGAAGCAGCCCCTGGTTATTTGCTCTCTACTTCTCCGTTCTGTGGGACTTTTTCTTCATCATCCTCCAGGCTGCCTTCTGCTGGGAACGCAGTCTCAGTTTCACCTGCATGGTCCATCTTGTCTTTATAATTACGCTTGAAAAATCCACACTATAGGCAATAGAGAAGGAAGACATCAGCAGCAGTTTGGGTAATATTTTAGGTCAGTCTCTGAGAGATCCCAACTTCAAATGCCTGTTCAGCCCATCTGAAGGTCTCTGGGTAATCCTGAACAATACAACCTAATGTAGCCTACTTGATTGTTGTAAGAGCACTCTGTAGACTGGGAAAATACTATAAATTGATAGTAAAGAGTACAGTCCTGCCCTTATTAAGTACATTTAAGTCCAGCTGATTACAAAGGAAAAGATACTTTCTCTCATTCATATCTATGGAACTTTTAAAAGCTCTATCACATGGGTGTCAAACATCTGGCCCAGGAGCCGAATCAGGCCCCCAGAGGGCTCCTATCAGGCCCCTGAGCAACTGACTGTCATCTGCTTCCTTCTCCCTCTCTTGCTTCCTTCTGCATCATTGCTTGCTTTGCTAGGCTTGCTCAATTGCACAGGAACTACAGAGCAAAATCTCTATTTTCTCCATTGGCTGAGGCTCCTCCCTTGGGGAGGAAAGGGGGGGGGGAGAGTTTGCTTTGCCAGGCTCAGCATAGCTACTGAGCCAGAGTTTCCTTTGTCCAGTTTCTTGGATTGCACGGGAGAGATACAAAGAAAGCACCTTTGAGACCAATGAGTGCTAATGTTTTAAGCATGTTTTAAGTTTTTTTAAAAATATATCTAATTGTGTTTGTCTGTGACCTTATACAGTTTATATATCTGCTGTCTAATCTTAAATAGGTATGCATATGGTCTAGCCCGACAAGGTCTTGTTTATGTCTGCTCCGGCCCTCATAACAAATGAGTTAGACACTTCTGTTCTGTCATACTGAATACTGTAAAATAAAGAGCATGGTTATCTAACAGCTTGGAGCCAAGCAAGTCTCTTCACAATGAAGTGGAATGGGAATCAGTGGGACTACATTGGGGGCGTGTGTGTGTGGAATCTTTACTACAACTGTCCTATCTTTCTACTCTGAATTAGATAGGGAAACAATATATACGATTACAAGACTCCGGATTGTACCATATTCTGTAACATAATATGCGAACCCGAGGCTCCGTGCCTGTCTTTGGATCGTGTTCTGGACTGTTTCAATGTTCTCAGCCTGGAGGAAATTAACAGGATCCTCTTGTCTGCATGCCCTACAACTTGTGATCTGGACCCTTGCCCCTCCTGGCTTATTAAAGCTTGCCAGAGGGAGCTCAGATATCCTGTAAGGGATATCATGAAGAGATCCCTGACGGAAGGGCATTTTCCAGCACCTCTTAAAGAGGCGGTGGCCCACCCTCTCCTGAAAAAATCAACACTGGATCCGGCCGAATTGGCACACTATTGGCCGGTCTCGAATTTACCCTTTTTGGGTAAACTCATTGAGAGGGCAGTGGCGTTGCAGTTACAGAGTTTTCTGGAGGATGCTTCCGTTCTCGATCCCCATCAGTCTGGCTTTCGCCCGGGTCACGGGACGGAGACAGTGCTTGTTGCTGTGGTGGATGACCTTCAGCGGCATTTGGACTGAGGCGGCTTGGCAGTACTGATGTTGTTAGACCTATCGGCAGCGTTCAATACGGTTGACCATCAGTTGCTGACTTGCCGTCTCGCCGACGCGGGGATTCAGGGGCTGGCCTTACAACGGCTTTCCTCTTTCCTCGATGGTCAGGGACAAAGGGTGGTGATTGGGGGTGAACTGTCCCGGAGGCACACGCTTGATTGCGGAGTGCCTCAGGGGGCAGTGCTTTCCCTGATGTTGTTCAACATCTACATGCGCCCCCTTGCCCAGATTGCCCAGAAGTATGGGTTGGGTTGTCACCAATATGATGAGTCTTTGCTGGGTTTAGTTTCAATCTACTCAGCTTGAGCTATCTAGCCATGGCTTGTAACGCCAGGTCCAAATTTTCTGGGACACAGTCAGGCCGTCCGTCCATGAGTAGATAGCCTAGGACCTGCCTACCTTAGGGACCATCTCTCCCCACATGTTCCCCAGAGAGTGCTTAGATCTGGTTCTCAAAATCTATTAATCCCCAAGCCGAAGGAGGCCCGTCTGAAGTCAACCAGGGACAGGGCCTTTTCGATTACAGCCCCTTGCTGGTGGAACAAGCTACCGGAAGAGGTGAGGGCCCTGCAGGACCTTGGGCAGTTCCGCAGGGCCTGTAAGACAGTCCTCTTCCAGTTGGCATATAACTGACCGGTACCCGAAAAACCCCAAAGGAAGGTTGTAGGATAGCACACTGTTAGATCGTTTTCTTGTTTTAACTGCTGTAAACTATTTAATGTATTTTAATATTCATTAATCTTAATGTTAGAACTTTATGTTGTGAGCCACCCTAAGCCGCCTCGATGGGGAGGGCGGGATATAAATCGAATAAAATGAAATGAAATGAAAAATGAAACAAGACAGAACATGTTCTGTGTAGTGAAAACCCTGACTATTCAGTCAAAATATATTTATGCCAGTTACTGGAGTCAGACAGAGTCATGTTTTTATCAGGACTGAGCTGACAGCAGCCACTCTTAAAATCCTTTTATAGCATTTTGATCCCACTTTTCCAGTAATATGGCTCACAACAACAGTCTAAATATACAAAATACACAAAAATCTAAATACACAAAAGACAGAAATCAGTCAGCATATGTACATAAGATTACCTGACAAAACCATTCCTGAAACATAATAAAAGCTTACTGGAGAGCTAACACATTGAGCATTAAATATTTTAAAACTTTTGAGTAGTTGTAGTGTGGGAGGAGGGTCTAGTCCTAAGCAGGCTTACTTAGAAGTAAATTCCACTTTATTCAATGGTGCTTACTCCCAGGAAAGTGCTCTTAGGATTGCAACTTCTGAGTCACAGAATAATAAGAGTTAGAAGAGTCCTCCAGGGTCATCTAGTTCAACCCCCTGCACAATGCAGGAAATTCAGAAATACCTCCCCCTAAGTTCACAGAATCAGCATTGCTGTCAGATGGCCACCTAGCCTCTGTTCAAAAACCTCCAAAGGAGAGCCCACCACTTCCCGAGGAAGCCTGTTCCACTGAGGAACAGCTCTAACCATCAGAAAGCTCTTCCTAATGTATAGTTGAAAGCTTTTCTGATTTAATTTCAACCTGTTGGTTCTTGCCTGACTTTCTCAGGCCACAGAAAGCAACTTGGCGCCATCCTCTCTATATGATAGCCCTTCGAATCATAGATGAAGCTTCCAGGATATCATCTGGTGGCTAAGGCTACTGTTGGAACTCTGGGTAGGGAAATTTCTAGAGTCCTGGAGGTGGAACCCAGAGTATATGGGTTTGGGGAAGGGAGAGACCTCAGCAGGCAATAATACCATAAAGTCCACCCTCCAAAGCAGCCATTTTCTCAAAGGAATGCCAGGCCTGCCAATGTAGCAGGAGACCTCCT
The DNA here is from genome assembly GCF_032191835.1 of Heteronotia binoei. Lineage (NCBI taxonomy): Eukaryota > Metazoa > Chordata > Lepidosauria > Squamata > Gekkonidae > Heteronotia > Heteronotia binoei. The sequence continues at coordinate 22,542,699 of NC_083237.1, forward strand.
CACATCCCTGTGCTTTGCCTACTGGTGCCTGAGGTGCCAGCAGAAGAAATGGAGTGTGCTCCAGCTTGCATTGACTTCACTTCCAGTAAAAACTACTAGTAGATGATGCAGAATTTATGAATTCTACAAATTTTGCAAATTCTAGAGTGTCTACTGATGTCACTTCTGGTTTTTACAGGAAGTGATGTCAATATGCCAGTGTGACACCAGCACACCAGGCCCTCCCTCCCAATTTCTCTCGGGGGTTGCTGGCTGTGGCCTGGCAACCCTAGAAATTGATCTCTCTAGTCTAGATATCAATTTAATTTGGGGAAATCTCCAGGCTGTACCTGGGTTGCCAACTTCAGCTTGGGAAGTTCCTGGAGATTTGTAATCATAGGGAGGGATGGTGGCTCAGTGGTAGAGCATCTGCTTGGGAAGCAGAAGGTCCCAGGTTCAATCCCTGGCATTTCAATCCCTGGCATCAATCCCAGGCAAATAGGTGTGAAAAGCCTCAGCTTGAGACCCTGGAGAGCCGCTGCCAGTCTGAGAAGACAATACTGACTTTGATGGACCAAAGGTCTGATTCAGTATAAGGCAGCTTCATATGTTCATATGACAATCAGTGCCCAGGAGGAGAGGAAACTCAGAAAGGATGTGATGTCATGGAGTGGTGGAAAACAGGAGGTGGGGGTGGGGGAAATCCCTTGTTTCCGCCAGGAGGCCAGAAATCCTGCATCTCCTTCAGGGGAGCTGTAGTCTGGAGACCAGTTGCAATTCTGGAACAATTCCAGGCCCCACCTGGATGTTGGCAACTCTAAATCAAGGACAAGGTTCAGCAGGAACTCTATACAATTTCAGTGGCTGAAACAGCTGTCAAAAGTTCTCATAGTGCAGCATTCTCTGAGGGCTTTTTTTTTTTGAGCAAGAACACACAGGAATGCAGTTCTGGTTGGCTTGGCATCAGGGGGTGTGGCCTAATATGGAAATGAGTTCCTGCTGGGATTTATCTACCAAAAAAGCCCTGCTCTGAGCCTTGAAACAGATTTTCCACATCAGAGATAACCGGATCAAACACTAACAGAGCTTGGAAAACGTAAAATTTTACACAGTATTGTGGAGACCTTATGGCTATGATCCATCATAACATTAAAGTAATTAAACTGTATATTTTATTTTTTCAAACCCTATTTTTATTCAAGTCCTCCAAAGCAGCTGACCTTCCAGGTCTTAACCCTGGGCTTCCAAAACACATGTGATTCTTACCTTGTAAAGTCCCACAATGATGAGAATAAGCAAGAAAAGGCCTCCTACAGCGCTGCCTATAATAATAGGGAGATAATTCATCACGTAAATCATATCTACCTTTGTCGTGACCTATGTGGAAAGACAGAGAAGGGACACAAATCACCAGTCATGTTGGGAGCAGTCTGAGGTGGACAGCCTGGCTCTAGGCATAATTAATATTTACAACATTCACAAATCAGTGTTACATTCAACATCAACAAACTGATAGCTTCCCTAAAGAGAGGGAAAAGAAGAAAAAAAATTAAATCAGCAAAAATACTTCTCTCATGCTTTCTCTAGACAGCAATGAACATACAAAAGATGTCCTTGGTTTGATCTATTCAGCACTGTCTGCTGGGAATGGCAATGGCTTTTCAGGGGCTCACACAAACAGAAACGTCCTGCTATCGTGATGTTTTAATTGGAGATATCACAGCTAGAGCATGCCTTTACATGCTGGTCACAGATTCCAGCTCAGAACCACAGCCCCCTCCCTTCTAGCAGAAGTGATCTAATCCAAGATAGCACTAGTGAGACTTATTGCTCTGTAGATTTCTTATTCAATATCACCCACTTTCCCACCCACATAATATTAAATATATATTTAATCTATTCATTTACTTAATATTCCAAACCAGGGGTGGCCAAACCTAATATCAAGCAAAGCAAAGCTTTCCCCATTGCATAGTAATGCTTTGCTGATTGGCTAGATACTGTAGCTATAGGGGACATTATAGCTATAGAAGGCTGCAACCAGGTAAAATCTATAACCATGTATTCATTGTAATTTTTCCATGAGATTCTCTGAATTTTATAACCATGTATTAGCAATATAAATTGTCATGCATCTAAGGACTTTCAGTCTGATGTTCTCTGTTCTCTATGGGTATTTTCCCAGAGTCTTGGTGAATGATCCCCTCTTGCAAATTTGGGCTGCGGCCTATAAACCACAGAGGTTAACACTTTGGCTCACAAAATACTCCTGGCAGATGGAATGTCATGAACCAATGTTGCAAACTGCATGAATACACTTGCAGTAAATGAAAAAAGGGCATCTGCTTATTCTGCTACCTGAGACTGGGCATATTTGTCATACTGATTGAAGTATCTTCTGGTGTCAAACGTGAGCCATGAGGCTGTGCAGAAGCTGGACTGAGAGAATTGCTGGCAGAATGAAAAACAACAACAAGAAGCTTTAGATCACACTGGACAATAAAATTCACATCCAGAAATCCCCAGCTTCCTTTCCAAGTAAGAGACATGCTTCTAGGTGGTCACTGTTGCAACAGCTGATTTAAAAATAGGCTGGACATGCACATGGGCCTCTACCAGGGCCAGGTCTTTCTCAGTCCAGGCCCCAAGCTGGTGGAATCAGCTCCCTATGGAGATCCAGGCCCTACCTGGCTTGCTAGCCTTTTGTAGAGCCTGCAAAACCGAGCAGTTCCGCCAGGTTTTGGGGTGAAGCGGTGGGCATCTATTCATTACATCGGTTGGCCTCCCCTGCTGTATTATCCTACTGTGCTGTTTTGCTGCATTGTATTGTAATGCCATCTGGTCCTGCTGAACTATTCTGTTGGACGGTATATTGAAATTGGTTCTACTGTAATGCTGTTTTATTGTTATGTTGATTTTACTACTCATGTTGTACTCCGCCCTGAGCCCCTTTAGGGAACGGGTGGAATATAAATAAACAGATAATAATAATAATAATGGGAAACCCACTGGTAGCACTCTGTATATTAATTGCAAGCATAAGCATAGAAAAGTACTGGGCCTGCAGGCTTGGAATTTCTTTCCATTGTAGTCCCCATGCTAAATACGTTGCCTTTCTGGTCTTAAATTTTTGGAAGGGGGACCTGGAGACCTCCTGGAATTACAACTGATCTCCAGACAACAGGGATCTGTGTGGAATACTGTGTGCAATTCTGGTCACCGCAGCTCAAAAAGGATATTATAGCATTGGAAAAAGTCCAGAAAAGGGCAACCAGAATGATTAAAGGGTAGGAACACTTTCCCTATGAAGAAAGGTTAAAACGCTTGGGACTCTTTAGCTTGGAGAAACGTCGACTGCGGGGTGACATGATAGAGGTTTACAAGATTATGCATGGGATGAAGAAAGTAGAGAAAGAAGTACTTTTCTCCCTTTCTCACAAAACAAGAACTCATGGGCATTCAATGAAATTGCTGAGCAGTCAGGTTAAAATGGATAGAAGGAATTACTTCTTCACCCAAAGGGTGATTAACATGTGGAATTCACTGCCACAGGAGGTGGTGGTGGCTACAAGCATAGCCAGCTTCAAGAGGGGGTTAGATAAAAATATGGAGCAGAGGTCCATCAGTGGCTATTAGTCACAGTATGTGTGTGTGTGTGTGTGTGTATTGGCCACTGTGTGACACAGAGTGTTGGACTGGATGGGCCATTGTCCTGATCCAACATGGCTTCTCTTATGTTCTTATGATCATTTCCCCTGGTGAAAATCGCAGCTTTGGAGAATGGACTCTAGGGCATTATGGCACACGGAGGGTCCCCCCTCCCCACGCTCCACCCCCCAAATCTCCACAAATCTCCAAACCGAGGTGGCAACCCTACCAGTGTAAGCCCATGCTAGATAGGAGTTGGTTTCCCCCCATGAGTTACCCTTTCCCAGGGCTTTCTTTGTAGCTGGAACTCCTTTGCATACTAGGCCACACACCCCTGATGTAGCCAATCCTCCAAGAGCTTACAGGGCTCTTAGTACAGGGCCTACTGTAAGCTTCAGGAGGATTGGCTACATCAACAGTGTGTGGCCTAATATGCAAAGGAGTTGTGCTACAAAAAAAGCCCTGCCCTTTCCAGATTATTCAGAAATCTTTACCTCAATTTTGCTCGTAGAATACACTGTTCCAGTAACATTGATAACACAGGAATTTAGCTGTCCGAGGCTACATTGATAGATGTGGTATTTGTGAAGAGCACACTGGTAGAAAGAAAACAGAGGTATTAAGGAAAGTGTATATCCACACTCCAAAGTGTTATTTTTAGGACAACCTCCAGAAAGTGGTTGGAGATTTCCTGGGATTACAATTTATCCCCAGGTTATAGATATTAGTTCACCTGGAGAAAATTACTGCTTTGGAAAGCAGACTCTGGCATCCTACCCTGCTGAAGTCATACCTTCCCAAACCCCACCCTCTTCAGGCTTTACCCCCAAAATCTCCACATATCTCCGAACCCAGAGCTGCCAACACTAGTTATTTTCCAAGAATAGCTATTTCTGAGTGAATATTTCATTTTTATCCCATTTAATTTACTGCCACTTAATGACTGCACCCCCATGAAAAATAAGGGTAAACTTTGTGCAGGTTGGCAGAGATTACTTCTTGCTGCTGTCCCCAAAGCAAGGCCACTCAGGAACAAGAGGAATCAGACTTGGATATCCTGGTATCAAATAACCTCAAGAACAAAGTAATTAATAACCAATAAAGTTATGCAGCTGCTCAAGAATTCCAGAGTTAACTGTACAGTTTACTCATAAAAGTGAAGTTGTTAGGTAGGTACAATTTTTAAAAAGATAGCTTTCCACTACTCTTAAAGATAGGCACTGTTCAGCATGAATTGTAGAACTGTAAACACATTGGGGAGGAGCGGTGGCTCAGTGGTAGAGCATCTGCGTGGTAAGCAGAAAGTCCCAAGTTCAATCCCCGGTATCTCCAACTAAAAAAGGTCCAGGAAAATAGGCATGAAAAACCTCGGCTTGAGACCCTGGAGAGCCGCTGCCAATCTGAGTAGACAATACTGACTTTGATGGACCCAGGGTCTGATTCAATATAAGGCAGCTTCATATGTTCATATATGTTCATTATCTCAGCGATTTAAACTTGAGCAGGAAGGAACCAAAGCACGGAGAATATGCACTCCAGTCATCCAGCACACTGAAGCAACTAGATTCCCGATTAAGTAGGAGACGCATATTGTCGAAAGAAGAGGGACCTCAGTGCCCTGGAGGGAGCATTCTAAGGGATGGAAGCTTACAGCAGGTAAGCCTGTCTGGGATCAGTAGCCACTTGGCCCTGAACATGATGCTGCTGATCTTTTCCAAAATGTCTCCAAGGACTGCCAATTTCTAAAACCCTTTAAAATGTCTTCAAGACCCCGAGGTTTTTCAGAGGTGACTGAATCAAGAGTGCTCTTAGGGGCCAACTGCCCACTGAATCCACAGCTATGGCTGCCACCTTCCTTCCCAAATTTCCACTCCACTGCCATATTCTGAAGAAGCCATATTGGGCATTCTCAGCTGACTGCTCTGTGTTTAAAGACCTGGAGAAGGAAATGCAGGGCTTCTTTTTTGTAGCAGGGACTCCTTTGCACATCAGGCCACACACTCCTGATGTAGTCAATCCTCCTAGAGCTCACAACAGGCCCTGTAAGAAGAGCCCTGTAAGCTCTTGGAGGATTGGCTACATCAGGGGTGTGTGGCCTAATATGCAAAGGAGTCCCTGCTACAAAAAAAGCCCTGAGTAAATGGTTGTTGATTGCTCAATTCCTGGGTGGAAGACATGAGGGACATTAAGGCATGGGAAACAGCAGAGGCTGACCCCTCAACTGGACTTGCCTGGAGGACACCACCTTATTGTGTTTCGTCACAGAACTGTCCCTTGGGGTACATTACTTTTTCCCCTTGCGACAGTATCAGCTCCCATACTGAGATCATCTACCTCGGTTAGCTGAGGATGGTCCTTAATGGACTTTGTCCTTTCTGTGCCATTGTCCAGTGGAATAAGTTCACACATCACAAAGGGTTCCTAGGGAGAGGAGAATTATTTCTTATTAATTTGTTTTCTATCCTGCCCTCCCCACAAGTGGGCTCAGGGCGGTTTACAGCATATGAGTTATAACGGAGAAACCATGTTAGGGTTTTTAAAAACATTAATTAAAATCACAATAAAGAAGAAGAAGAAGAAGAATTGCAGATTTATATCCCGCCCTTCTCCCTGAATCAGAGACTCAGAGCGGCTTACAATCTCCTTTATCTTCTCCCCTCACAACAGACACCCTGTGAGGTGGGTGGGGCTGGAGAGGGGTCTCACAGCAGCTGCCCTTTCAAGGACAACCTCTGCCAGAGCTATGGCTGACCCAAGGCCATTCCAGCAGGTGAAAGTGGAGGAGTGGGGAATCAAACCCGGTTCTCCCAGATAAGAGTCCGCACACTTAACCACTACACCAAACTGGCTCTGAACAATAATAAATATGGCATTCTGGGAAAAGATCATACTATCTTGGTCCAGTTTCAGATTTTCCTGGATATGGCCTGATCCATGGGTTCCCAAGTGCAGGATCTTGTGCACGTCTTCATTTCTATCTCTTTGTTCATATTTGTATAAGGTGAAAAAACAAAAATCTTCACAGTCATGATTCTTTTGCATAAAATGGCTGACCGTAGGAGCTTCAATCACATGGGTCCTAAGTCTGCTCCTGTGTTCCAGAATACGTACTCTAAGGGCTCGAGTAGTGCTGCCAGCATACCTTAGGCCACACCCACAGATGATCAAATACACGACACAGCGGGTAGCACATGTAGAGTAATGATTTAGAACAAATGGTCTAGTCTTTTCAGCAAAATAATACTCTTTGACATTCATAGATAAATGACAAATTGCACACCTTTTACAATCAAAGTGCCCTTTAAGAGTATGGTTGACCGACTGGTATTCTCTAGATCTTACCAATTTATCCCTAATGGAATAAGTGCGACGCAATCCTATTTGTGGTGGCATTTCACAACCTCCAATATCACTTACAATGTGCCAATGCTTCCTTACCACATTACAAATTTTGTAAAAGGTGTGCAATTTGTTATTTATCTATGAATGTCAAAGAGTATTATTCCGCTGTGGGTGTGGCCTAAGGTATGCTGGCAGCACTACTCGAGCCCTTAGAGTACGTATTCTGGAACACAGCAGCAGACTTAGGAACCATGTGATTGAAGCGCCTATGGTCAGCCATTTTATGCAAAAGAATCATGACTGTGAAGATTTTTGTTTTTTCACCTTATACAAATATGAACGAACAGATAGAAATGAAGATGTGCACAAGATCCTGCTGCAAAAAGAGGCATACTGGATACACCAGTTGAATTGCATTTCTCTATATGGACTGAATATGACCAATGATTTGACATGCTTTTTATGAATGGTCTTCTTTATAATATTATGAGTGCTGTGAATAATTTGCCTGTGTGATAACGTATTTTTGTATAAATTATGGGATTTGACATTCTTTGTATGGAATATTTTGTATGTTGTATCTGCTGTGATATAGTTTGCGGTGTTTGTGTCTTTTAGCATGTTGCATTAGAAATATGTTACTTTACCTTTAAGAGTGTTGTGTAATGGCAGCTGTAAATAAGATGTTTGCCTTTTTAAATATGTTAGCTGCACCATTAGGGTGCGCAAGAAGCCACATACTGAACTATAGCCGATGTGAAATTGCTGCTTTTTTGAAAATTGTGTAAATAATCTATATACTTGAATCAATATGTAAGTATGATATATTTTTTCACTGGAAGAGGGTTGGTGGTGTCTGAATGTCCTTCTGAAATTTTTTGTATAATATTTTCTTTTGTTAGTGGTCCCAGGTCTGACGAAGACTGGAAAGAAACAAGTACTTAATCGATTGGCTTGTCACCACACTACTTTGGGACTTGAATGTACATGTTTTGGACATTTGGACTGATTTCTATATACTTCTTTGTAAATTGGTCACTAGCTTGCATTTTTTGTTGTGTTAGCTAAAAGCCTGGCAGAATAGCTCTGTTTTGCAGGCCCTGCGGAATTGTAGAAGACTCTGCAGGGCCCTGATCTCTGTTGGGAGCTCATTCCACCAGGTCGAGGTCAGAGTTGAAAACACTCTGGCCCGAACTGAGGCTAAACAGATGTCTTTTGGGCCAGGGATTGCCAGTAGATGTCGATCGGCTGAATATAGGGTCCTTCTGTTATCTATCTGGCCACATGTAAACTGTAGATTACAAATGGAAGACCTGCAAGGAGTTGTGAGGGGCATCTCATTTTCTCCTCCTTCCTTTCCTTGAAAGCCCCCATATCTTCTCCCTTTCTCTTGCTACCTTCTCTCTATTCCACCCACCAGCCTACCTACTCTTCTTTCTGCCTCCCCAACTTCAGCTACTATACCTATGATCTAATTTGTACCCTGCCTTCCTCCACAATGGGGATCCAAAGCTGCTTATATAATTCCCCTGTCCTTCATTTTATCCTCACAATAACCCTGTGAGGTAAGTTAGTGTGTAATGGTCCAAGATCACCCAGTGAGTGTCAACAGCAGAGTGGTGATTCAGACTTGGGTCTCCTAATCTGGAATTCTAACCACAACATCACACTGGCTTTTGGGGAGATGCTGCTGTTGAACAGTCACAAGCATATAGTCTTGGGTGAGTCATAAAGGTCACAAGGTATCAAGTCACGTCCGTTTTTGATTTCCTTGCACTTTTTAAAAAAGACCAAAGGAGAAGAAAATCGCGAAATACGAAATCATTCATCAGTAAATGCAAGGGGAGACTCCTGCTCTGTACTGACAGAAACCAAGGCTTGAAGGCTGGCATTAATGTGTGGTCGCTTAGCAACAAGAACACTTGTTTCTTAAAGCTACAGGCACTGCTTCTATTGTTTTATGGGGGTTAACCCCTCAATGTATATATTTTTTAAAGATTTCAGATTTTTCTGCAAAGCTAGGGCATTTTTCAGATTCATAGAAAGATCTATCTTGTCTGTTCCTAGCTCGATGGGGTGGTGGCTTTCCACCAAACATCCAGCTGACATCCAGATCCCTCTGTATAATACTTACAGCCTGGACACTATTAACTTCCCATATCAGCCCAGCAGTCAATGTGGTTGGCACTTTCACAAACACTGTCACTGCAGCAGGTGGGAAATCACCCAGGGGCACATTTTTCACCTGGAGGGAGAAGGAGCAAGAGGCTGAGGGGATGGCAGGTTATTTTTCAAGGAATAAAAGGCCAAAGATGAACGTTTGCACTACTCAAGACAATCCTTCTCTAGGACCAGCTACACACAACTGAAACAGGTTCTGCAGAATGCAATATAGCCCTATATTCCCCATAAAAGCACAGCAATGCCCATTCCCAGAGGTAAAATCCTATGAGCAAAACATGAACCTCTTTCTGTTGCAGAGCAGGAAATAAATCCACCCACTAGAATTGTTTAGTTACTAAAGTCCAGCACTGTAACTAATGATTTTGGATCCATATGAAAATTTGCTATTTCTCCCTAAAAACAAACCCTGTTTCTAAGCTTTCCTGGGGTTAGCTATCTATCTGGCTCCTGCACATGAAACAGAAGTGACACAAATGGACTTCAGGCAGACCCAGTAAAGCAATCTCTAAATCTGTTTCTATTTTCACTAATAATACAGAACCTCTTTATTTCCATAGACATCTGTCCACACAATCTGTCCCCAGCCTCCTTAGCTCTCCTGTTCAAAGCCTGTGAAACCTATATAATAACTTAACAAAGGCCAACCAGCTCCAGTAGCCAGAGCTTCATAGGAAGGAAAAACTGGACTTTCCAAGTCCTAATTGATTAGAAGCAGAACAGAGAAGACTGGCAAGAAAGTTTACAAAAGAGAAAGCTGGAACCCAGGTAAGATGTTTCCTGATCATTTCAGATCCTGAATATTCTAAACTTGTTTTTTTGCATGGCCTTGCAGGCTCTCTCTCTCTCACTCACTTCATAGATGTGCGTCACCGTCTTGTTTTCCTGATGGACAGAACTGAAGTTAATGTACTGTATGGATGTCTCCAAGCTGTATTAGAAAAAGAATAAACACAAAAATGAAAAGGGCAAGACACTGAGGCAGGGTGAGCTCACCCCCATTATTTCAGCAACAAGAGAACCAGCACGGTGTAGTAGTTAAGAGTGACGGACTCTAATCTGGAGAATTGGGTTCAATTCTGAACTCCTCCACATGAAGTCAGCTGGGTGACCTTGGGTCAATCACAGCTCTCAGAGTTCTCCTAGCCCCCCCCCCCCCAATAAGTTTAGCTCGCCACCTAGTGATGCATAGCACTAAAGGAGTTAGAATGTAAAGGCTGCTAGATCATCTTTGGGTCTCCTGGCTATACCAGACACAATGCTAGAAAATAAATTATTATTAGCAACAATGAATGGGACAATTTGCCACTGGACATCTTCCAATAACTCCACTGTAGTCACTGTCACAGTTCTAGCTAAAAAAAGGAAGGGGGGAATAAGCCTGAACTTGTTACCAGGGGGAAACTTTTTCTTCTTTGCAAGTATGCCATGCATGGCTTTTTTTGTAGCAGGACCTCCTTTGCATATTAGGCCACACACCCCTGATGTAGCCAATCCTCCAAGAGCTTAGAGGGCTCTTAGTACAGGGCCTACTGTAAGCTCCAGGAGGATTAGCTACATCAGGGGTGTGTGGCCTAATATGCAAAGGAGTTCCTGCTACAAAAAAAGCCCTGAATGGAACATCAGTGGCAGGGGATCTGGCATGGGGTGGGGGGGAGAGAGCTGGAGGCCAGCTATCGCCAACCACAGTTACATTAGACCACCCCAGGCCCTAATTCTCATCTCCCCTTTTCCTTGCCAGTAAGATTTTCTGATAACATTCCAAATTCTCAAGCCTCTGCCCCACAGAAACGTCACAGGCTGCACCTCCTGCGTTTCAGAGTCTTTCAACTCAACTGCTTATAATTTTTCCTCTCTATCCACGTGATTACACACACAGATCCAATTGAGGATTACACTATGTGGCGTCTGACCTTGAGAGTTTATACCATAATAAACCTATTAATCCTTAAATTGACACAAGGTGATTTTGTTGCAACAGTGCCCTCTTGCTGCTTCTGCTAGGACACGAGGAAAAGACAAATGGGTGGAGAACACAGGTCTCTTCTTCCCCTTCCCATCCCTACAACAACTGTGATTCACCCAAGTGTTGCTCTCTAACTTTCAAACCTACTTTCATAGCAGCAAGGGCTAGAAACTTAACTTTAAAACATACAAATGAAAGCTAAGGCTTTGGATCCCAAGGACTCCATTCTGTTAAGTGAGGGAATCAGTGGATCCATCTTGGCAGAGGACAGTCGCTGGGTTCAGTCCAAGATGTTTAGGCTGATGAATTCTGCACCCATTTCCAGATTCTACACTTGTGTGACACTTACATGGAACTGTACAAAAGACAGCTATGGCCCAGAACTTCCCTTAGCTCTAGAAGAAAGTGGGAGTGGAGGGTGCAAAGGCACCGATTCTCTTACCCTTTGACCATGATGTTGATGGGGTACTGGACAGGGATGCTGAGAGTGTCCACGTTGTTGTTAAGGGTGTCATTCCTCTCATTATCACTGCAAGACAGACCGCCAAACAGATGTCAAGTTTGTTTGTTTTTTTAACTAAGGTCAGGAACCGTCTCATGTTTTTGAGCCCATGCATAGCCAAGAAATCAAGTCCTTACACGGAAATCTGCCCCTGCATCCTAGATGTATCCTTGTATGTACCCCTGAAAAGTCTTCAGAAGCTACAGCTGGTACAAAATGCTACAGCTAGACCAAGAGCATCTGAGCCTGATATACAGCCATTGCACTGGCTACTGAGCCACTCTTGAGCCCAATTAAAAGTGTTGGTTCCATAACTTCTTTTTAATTGGTTTTTATTCTGTTGTGGTTTTATGTATGTTGTACATTGCCCAGAGTTAATGACGATGATGACCAGGGCTTTTTTTGAGCAGGAATGCACAGGAACGCAATTCCAGCTGGCTTGGTGTCAGGAGGTGTGGCCTAATAGCTAATGAATTCCTGCTGGGCAACAACAATAGCCCAACAAGGCTTGCAATGAGGGTATCTAAAGAACCATCTTCTCCCATATGTTCCTGTCTGGAAATTAAGATCCCTCCTGACCATCCCATCATTCAAAAAAGCTCATTTGGTGGGTGCACAAGAGAGGGCCTTTTCAGTGACAGCCCCACAATTGTGGAACAATCTTCCCAGGGAGGTGTGCCTGGCCCCCTCAGTTTCAATCTTTAAGAGGCATCAGAAGACAGTTTTATCTAGGACTGTGTTTGCTCATGTTTACTAGCAGTACTCAGTTATGATTTTCTATTTTGGTTTTTCTATTTTAGTCTATTTTATTGCATTTATTTTATCTCTGTGGCAAGCAGTCTTAACCTCCATAAGGAAGAAAAGGAGCTAATAAATGCTTAAAATAAATTAAAATCTCTTATGTTCTACTGTGCTTTTTTGCTATACTCTTCTGTATGACTGAGTCTCTCTTCATAGAATCACAGTGTTGGAAGGAACGCACAGGGTCATCTAGTCTAACCCCCTGCACAATGCAGGAACTTCTGTACCTCATCCCTCCCCCCACATACACACCAGTGACCCTGTTCCATGTCCAGAAGATGGCAAAAAGCCTCCAGGAATCCTGGTCAAACTGGCCTGGAGAAAAATTGCTTCCTGACCCCAAAACAGTGATCAGCATTTTTCTGGGCTCTCTTCTTTTCTCCATCATTCCACTTTCCTCTCTTCTTCCAAGTCCTTAGTCCTCAAGCCCTTCTTCCCTATCAAAGCCTTTCTTGACTGCATGCCCTGGCACTGCCACCAAATTCCTCATCCCAGCATTCTCCCTCCATGGCCATGTTCTGCACAGCCCCTTAGCACAAACCCTCCAGAAGACACTGAATGGCGTAAGCTTACCTGCTGACATATGCCTTCATCTCCACATTGTCTCCCCAGGAGCTGTTTTCAAGGACATCAAACCGGAGCTCAATCAAAGCCTGAAATGGAGGAGAAGCCAAAACTTTCTTTCTTTCTTTCTTTCTTTCTTTCTCCAGAGGACTGATCCCTCCCTTGTACACCCACAACTTGGAACAAAAGAGAGATGCATGCCAGGGAAGTTGGCATTGCAAAGAGAATGACAGTCATTTTCATATGGTGGTGTCCCAGGGGCCTTTTTGTAGAAAGAGAGGTGCCAGAGCTCATTAGCACAACTGATTTGTATAACTCATTTGCATATGCCCCACACCCCTGACATCACCGGAAGGTGTACTAACTTATATCAGCTCAGCATCTACCTTCAAATGCTTCTTGAATTATAATTGTCATAATAAAATCTTACTTCCATCATACTTTTAAAATTACTTTCTCCTACGTGGCCACAGTGGCATGATGAAGATTTCCATCCGTCTGCTTGATATATTTTGGTTATTTCCCCATTTTTTTGTGGGGGGAAATATTAGAAAGTTTGTCAAATCTTAGAGTTCAGCAAAATCCTCACAGGGGTTTGAACAATGGAGCCTGGAAGCAATTATTTTTTCGAGTTTGATTCTCCACTCCTCCACATGCAGCCAGCTGGGTGACCTTAGGTCAGTCACAGTTCTCTCAGCCCCACCTACCTCACAGGGTGTTTTGGGAAGAGAAGGGAAGGAGACTCTAAACCGCTCTGAGACTCCGAGTGAAGGGCGGGGTATAAATCCAATCTCCTCCTCCTCTTCTAGCTCTTGCGTGTTTTTAACTTTGCTCCTGGCTCCAAGATACATTTCCCGTCAACACAGAGTGGCTTATCGAAGACTTCAATCTTGGAGCATCTTTTCCTCCCAAAAGGAGGCTAATTCTGTAGTCTCCAGAGGATGCCAGCCCAAAAAGTGAATACAGAATGGGCAGATGTCTTCTCTAGAGCTGAAGGAATTGTCTCAGGGCTTAGGGCTAGCTCCAGTTAAATACCACACAGGATATTGTGAAATCACTGGCATTATTGCCTACTCACATTTGTTTGTGCCCTATAAACAGGATGGCTGACATTGCAAATGAGATTCTTGACTCCTTGTGTGACTGGCATCCCATCACAGCTCACGATGGTCTGAGCACTAGACTGGGAGAAAACAAGGGGTGTCATGAGCCACAGAAAAATCGACCCAGTTGCAAATATTCTCTTGCCCGATTGCAATGAGACCCAAATCTTCAGAGATTATGAACATCTTGGATGAGTAAAGCCCCCCTCTGCCCACTTCCCAAATTGCATCTCAGGATGTCATGAGCCTAGGCCTAGTGAGGCCTACAGGCTCCAGGGAAGCCTAGGTTAGAGAAGCGTCAAGGCCAACATTTCCCAGGATCCCTTCTGTCCCTCTGATTACGTGGGCAGCAGTTTTGGAGGAAAAACTTGCCCAGAGGGGTGGGACCTGGGAAAACAGAATAAATAGGCCTAGCTGGAGATAGAGGTTGGTCTCTCTGGAAAGGCTGCAATCTGAAGAGAAGGGAGTGGGAGAGAATCCCTCATCCAAGGAGGGTGAATGAGTCTATTGGGATTAGAGGATGGGAACACCTAGTCAGAACCGTCAGGGTTTTTATTTCTTTGTACCAACCTTTACTATTTTCTATATTCACTGTGCACTAAATGTTTTACTATCCATCTGTTGTTCTTGAGCACTTATGATAAACTTCTTGTTGTTAAACTGCCTGGGTCTGCACGTCTCTTCAGTCACAGAAAGACGGTTTTGTTAAGAAGGAAAACACAGTAGTTGGGTGCGTGTGTGTGCTCTGAGCCCTCCCAGGCAGACCCTTTCCAGAGTGGTGGCAGTCAGCAGAAGGCCCTTCCTGGTCTAGGGTTGCAAAGTCCAATTCAAGAAATATCTGGGGACTTTGGGGGTGGAGCCAAGATCAAGGCTGTGACAAGCATAACTGAACTCCAAAGGGAGTTCTGGCCCTCACATTTAAAGGGATGGCACACCTTTTCAATTCCTTCCTTCCATAGGAATTAATGAAGGATAGGGGCACCTTCTTTTGGGGCTCATAGAATTGGACCCCCTGGTCCAATCTTTTTGAAACTTGGGGGGTATTTTGGGGAGAGGCACTAGATGCTAAACTGAAAATTTGGTGACTCTACCCCAAAAAACAGCTCCCCCAGAGCCCTAGATACCCACAGATCAATTCTCCATGATTTTCTATGGGAATAAATCTCCATAGGGAATTATAGAGTTCCCAGCAGACATTTCCCTCCCCTCCCCCCGCTTTCTGACGACCCTGAAGCAGGGGGAGGGTCTCCAAACCGGGGAATCCCCTGCCCCCACCTGGGGATTGGCAACCCTATCCTGGTCCCCTGCTGTGTGACACAGGGCCAAGCCAGACATTACGGGTTTTGGCGGGTTGGGTTTTGGTTCTTTCGACCAAACCACTTTTCCCTTGTAGCCACAGGGAATGTCATGTTAAAAATCAAAGAGAGCTCTTTGAGGCATGGGGCCTGTGGGGGAGGGCAAGAACTCCTCCTGACCCACACTGCAGTTCCAGGCAGGATCCCCATCTTCCCTGTGTTGGAGCTCCAAGCTGAAAAGGGCTGCCTGTAATCTTTAAAATGACATTCCTGGCCGCTGTTGTGTGGCTGCAAGCTGGGCTGGGGAAACCAAGAATCAACTTGCTAAAAATGTAACATCTAGTTTGGCCCTTTGTTTCTACTCATTATTCCATCCAATTCTTGATAACAGCGGCAATTTTCTTTGCGCACTCTCTTTCACCTGGTGGGAGAAAAGAAACCTACCTGCACCACCCCACCTGGGAAGGTCACAACATGCTGGGGGAAAGATAGGTTACTATTATTGCGAAGACCTGGCCTTGTACAGGTGGAGTACCTACCTTGAGCACAGAAACTTTGCGGAAGGAGAGGCCAGGAACGTGGAGCAAGGAGAGGACGGCATGGTAAGCATCCTCATGGAAGTTCTCCAGTTCCAAGACCACCCGCAGTACAAATGCAGGAGAGAGAAGCAGCTCCTCAGACCTGCTCAAAAAGAAGTTTCAGGGGAACAAATACGTTAGCCACTCTCAGTTCCTCATTTGGGTCACCACTTTTTGGAACACATCAGAGAGATGGCTGTCCCATGTGGAAGTTGCTAGGTAGCTGTGCAGCATAGCTCTACAAAAAAAAAATGCTTCAAAACTTATTTCCTGTCTCGGCACATTGGAAACTATAGTCTTGTAGCAGGAAGAAGATGGCTATGGATTGCTAAAAGTTAATTCTCAGCACCCTCACAGATACTTTGGAGGAAGCCATTATGATTATTCTAGTGTAGAACTGATATAGGTTTTATATTATTCATTGCTGGTAGGTTTATCATATGATGCCACAGGAGACAGTGATGTAGAATAAACAAAAGTTTACAGAATGCTGTGCGACTACTCACAACATAAACTCAAAACACTGAAATCCACTGCCACAGTTTTTCAATTAACTGCTGGCATTTCCTAAAGCTGGTTCCCTACATGTACCCACTTCAGTTTTGTGGTATAAACAAGACCTTAGAGAAGCCAATATTCTCTCGGCCTCAGCCCCCCACCCGCGATACAGGAATATTAATACAGCAGACAGCTGTAATATTAAGAGAACATAAGAGACGCCATGTTGGATCAGGCCAATGGCCCATCCACTCCTACACTGTGTTATACAGTGGCCAAAAAAACAGGTGCCATCAGTGGGGCCAGGACACTAGAAGCCCACCCACTGTGCCCCCCCAAGCACCAAGAATACAGACCATCACTGCCCCAGACAGAGAGTTCCATCAATACGCTGTGGCTAAGGAGGTTCAGCCCTGGGTAGTATTAGGATGGGAAACTACCAAGCAATACCAGGGTCATGATGCAGAGGCAGGCAATGGCAAACTGCCTCTGAACATCTCTTGCCTTAAAAATCCCACAGGATCGCCATAAGTCAGCCATAACTTGACAGCAACAACAAAGCAATACAAGAGAATAATTATTTGCTGCCATCAGATGGATTTTACATACCCTGAAGCATGGAAGCGGAGTCTCAGGTCAGCCTCACAAACCCCATCTTCCCCACAATTCTTCTCAAAAGGAATCTGACATTTACCAAGAGCATCAGAGTAGTTAGTGTATTATATCCATTCCATGTATTACCTCTTCTTGCTAGAAGCCTTTTGCTCTAGCTCATCCATCCCCCTCCAGAAAGCCCTGTTTCCTACAGTTCAATAGTAATATTATTATTTTTTTAACTGGAAAGATCAATACCACTTTCATGCATTTCCCAACACAGAAAGCTTTGGAGTCAGCTTAGTCATTCCATATTTCTGTTTTATCCCTTAATACTGCTCCGCCCAGAGCCACTAAACCAAGAGTGGCCAAACTTGCTTAACGTAAGAGCCACACAGAATAAACATCAAATTGAGAGTCACAAGACAGGGAGGGAGGGGTGGAAAGAAAGCAACTAACTTTAAATGCATTCTCCAAGCTGCTGGCTGACGTGGCTTGGCAAAATGATTTAAAGAGACAAATGCCTTCTCCAAGTTGGCCAACAGGGCACTGGGGGCTTCAAGAGCCACACAGTGAAAGAGTCACACATGGCTCCTGAGCCATAGTTTGGCCATCCCTGCACTAAACCCTTTGTAGAAATGTAATGATCAGCCCTCTGTCTGCTCTACTCTGCCAGATCCACTTTGTTTCCAAGGACTCCAGGGGTTCAGATCCCCCCTTCTTACCTCCACTGTAGTTCTGTTGCTCAATGGGTTCAGAATAGGGCCAAGATCTCCCTTGTTAGGGTCCTCGTCATCGATGAGGGAGAAATTCACAAAGACCTTGATACTTGAGATGTAATCCTCAATGCAGTTCTGAAAGGCAATGGAAATGGTTGCCAGATAACACCACACAGCCCTTGAAGGTACAAATCCGCTCTTGTCTATAGAGGGATCTGTGCACACCCAGCCAGCTCCATCTCAGCAGCTGCAGTGATTCCTATAAAGAAAAGCTGCCGCTTCTCATCCTGGAGTGAAACCTCTACTTACTGGGATGCGCATCTTATCTTGAATGCACACTGATCCCACAGATATGCGCTGGGTCCCCTCCACAACCTTCTTGCCATTCTTGAACACTCCTCGGTTCTTCATCCGGTTCCCGTCAATCTCCAAGTAGAAGGAAAGGTTGGCAGAGAGATGCCCTGTAAGCAAAAAAAGACTACTCCCTATAAGGTGAACGCAGGGCTCTTTTTGAGCAGGAATGAAGTTCAGACTGGCTTGGAATCAGGGGGTGTTGCCTAATATGCAAATGAGTTCCCGCTGGGCTTTTTCTACAGAAAAGCACTGTGTGAAACAAAGGTGATGGCGGGGTGTGTGTCTAATATGCAAATAAGTTCCTGTTGGGCTTTTTCTACCAAAAAGTCCCCTATGTGAAGCAAAGGTGATGTCAGAGGGTGTGGCCTAATATGTAAATGAGGTCCTGTTGGGCTTTTTCTACCAAAGCAGCCCTGGGTGGACAGAATATCAGCAGCATAGGGATGCAATGTGTTCCCTTCCCACCCATTCTGAAGTTGCTTGCTGCCTGCTGTATATGCAGCCCTGGATGCTGAATTTGTCCCTGGGCAGCAGGGATTAGGATCAGCTATACCTGAATCTCTGGCATTCCTTACCTTGGTAGTGCTTGGTGGCTAAACTGGCATTGAAGCAGATGGTGAGGTTGATCTCTACCGCCTGCCAGGAGCCAGCATTCCCCAGACACTCCACTTCTTTCACTGGGATTTCCAGTGGCCAAAATTGCACAGTTGCAGCTACTGTCACAATGGGCCTGGAGCTGCAGATACACGGAGAACAGTTATCACCTGCTGTTCCCTGCAGACAAAAGCTTTCCGGGCGAGGCTAAAGGAATTGCTGGTATTTCAAATCTCCTGGAAGCCCTGCCTACTGATCATAAATATCTAAGGGCCAGCTCTGGTTAGTTCTGCAGAAAGATGCTCTCAACATGCCCTTTGTAACACTTCCTCTTCCCCTAACTGCCTTTCTGTTGTTTGCAGCTCTTAGTTTAACAGCCTAATGGATGTATGCCCTGAACTGGATAGCCCAGGCTAGCCCAGTCTCGCCAGATCTTGGGAGCTAAGCAGGGTCAGCCCTGGCCAATAAATGGATGGGAGACCTCCACGGAATGCCAGAGTCATGACATGGAGGCAGAGAATAGCAAACTACCTCTGACAGTCTCTTGCCTTGAAAACCCTACAGGGTTGCCGTAAGTCCGTGGTGACTTTCCACCACCAATGGACATACATTTCAGTCTATCTGATGAAGTGAGCTCAGACTTGTGAAAGCTGTAGGCTGGAATAAATTGTCTTAGTCTTCAAGGTGTCACTGGACTACTCTTTTATTTTGATACTATAGGCTAAAATGGCTGCCCATATAGAGTTATGGACATGCTCCAAGGCACTCCCCTCTTGAAATATGGTTTCATAGGTTGCAGGATTTACATTAAGTCCCAGCTATGTATTCATCTTGATTCACACTTTGGAGGAAGGGCTATTCTTGCCTTCTTGCCCTACTTGCAGGCTTCCTGGAGGTATCTTATTTGTCACTGTGGGAACAGGATGCTAGACAAGGTGGAATCTTCTGATTCACCAGGGCTGTTTGTATGCTCACAGCTCACTCACTGACAGAATCAGTAGATCCCATCCTTCCCCTTCCCCTCCCTGAGAAGTCTTAGCATCACATCCCCTTTCCTCAACCAGTTAGATTTTAATTCCCTTCCATAACCAGAGTCCCAGAGTCCCTGTTTCTCCATAGGCTTCTCTTTTTCACAAGGGCTTATTTGCTGGAGTTCTTTCAGGCTCACACACACACATTTCTCATCAAACAAAACCCACTTCTCTTCATTTACTGGAGGTAAAACCCAACAATCCTGGACTCATCTTTCAATACTTCTTCCTCTCTAATACACCATTTTACTACCAAATGGAGGGAATAATCCAGGAACTCTGGAAAAGACAGACACACATTCCTATAACCTCAGCCGCCATTTTAAAAGCTCTCAGGAATTTTGGTCCGCAGTCACTCACCGGAGCACCACAGCCTTTCCCAGAGCTCCCACGGCAGCGTCAGGGAGCCCATCTTGACTGAGGTCTGTCTTTCCATGGATGGACCGTCCAAAGAATTTCAAGCCAGGATAAATGTTTGCTCCTTTAATTTTCTGGGGGAGGGAAATGTTAACTTATGACCAGACAGCTACATATCAGTAATAGTATATTAATATGTTAACGACTGATTGAAAAAATAAAAAAAAACCCTTGTTTGACCACTAAAGCAACTAGAACAGGGAAAATAGCCATCAGCTGCTGTACCAGCAACACGGAAACCACAGGAAAGTGTTCCCCATGTGGAAAGGGCCTTTCACGTCCTTGGTAGCACCAGTGTTCCCTCTAAGCTGAGTTAATGTGAGCTTCCTCACAGTTTTTGAGCCTTCAGCTCATGCATTTTTGTCATAGCTCAGAAGGATGGCCCCAGAGCAAACTAAGTTATGCAGCAGCCAAACTGCTCGCTCACAGCTTTAATGCCAGTAGCTCATCAAGCAGAATTTTTGCTCACAAGACTCCACAGCTTAGAGGGAGTATTGGTTGGCACTCATTGACTTTGCTGGGTGGGCCTGAAAACTATGATCACTTGCTTCTTTTCCTTTCCTCCACATAAAAATGCAGGAAACTCACATCGGTAAAGAGCAAAGAAATTACCTCCCATCTTTAGTGTTTCTAAAGTATATAGAATTACTGAGTAACAAAGCTGAATACAGTAGGGAAACCCAAATTTGCTATCAAGCCTTTCTGTTCTCCTCCATTGGGTCTCATGGCCCACCTGCAAGGGAGGTGCAAACCACAGTCTGAGAAGTGATACATTATGCCCACTGCCTCCCCAGACATGCGCTGCCAGAAACCAGGGGCACAAAGATAGGGAAAAAGGGCCCTACTTGACGCAATTTGAAAATGATTCCCTTAGGATTAATCTCCTATGTGTTTTGATTGATACAATCAGTTCATTAAATATACACAGAAATGCCTGTGACTAAAACAATCACCTTGAAGGAAAAATAAATGCACTGCTTTTACTGTTAGATGGTCGCAGTAAACACCATCTTTGAAGAGTCCACCCCTCCCATGCTTTTCTTTTCCAACAAGGAGTATTAAAAAAAAGGTGCTACCTAATTGATTGGCAGTGGCTGTGTTTGTCAGTCAACAGATCTTCAAAAGTTGCAGCTTATGAACTAGAATGATCCACTCCTTTGCATATTAGGCCACACCTCCCTGATATAGCCAATCCTCCAAGAGCTTACAGGGCTCAGTACAGGACCTCCAGGAGAAACGGCTATAACAGGGGCGTGTGGCCTAATATGCAAAGGCGTTCCTGCTACAAAAAAAAGCCCTTGTCATCCAGCTATGGAATTACATTTCATTACCTGGCTATACTCCATATGCACCGTCTTCTCGTAGCCATTGTAGATGTAGACAACTCCAGTCTCCCCATCTTCTAGGGGGGCTCCCACAGCCACATCTGTCAGTCCATCCCCATTGATGTCTGCCAGGTCAGCAACAGCTGCTCCAAAACTGCCAAAGGGATATCCTGAGTCCCCTTGAAGCTCCCCCAGGAGGGCAAGATTATCCTGGAAGGAGAAGTATCCTTGAAAGGGTGTTCCTATTCACAAATTCTGTGGTAAGATATTGGGTAGTCCCAACAGGGCACAAAACCCCCCAACGTTTGGCACTGCCCCTTCTCTCTGCCCAGTCTCCTCACCTGTGCCCAGCCGTAGACATAAACCCGACCTCCTCTCCTGTCTTTAAAATACAGTGGCACCCCGACGAGAAGCAGGTCTGTTTCACTATCGCTGTCCACATCCACTGAACAAAGTACTGCCCCAAAATATGACCCTATCTGCAAAGGAAATGTTCAAATGTGTGGGATGAAAAGGACACAGGAGTCCCTCAAGGCACATGGTGAGTCTTGATCAGGCAGGCTAGGCCACTGTCCTTAGCCCTCTGCACCACACTTGGCATGACACTTGGCTTGTTGTTACCCACTAAGAGCCCATTTGGGAAAGGGTGGGCTATACAATGAAAATAATAATAATAATGTAGCTGCCATAAAAATCCCCCCCAGTCAATTTTGTTTACAATAGAGGACCCCACCCCCACCCCCCTCACCTGCTCCCCGGGAATCTGCTGCTTTAATGTCCAGTTGGCAGGGCTGGGGTTGACCTCGAACACCAAGACCCTTCCCACATGTTGGTACCGAGGGGCTCCGACCGCATACAGCTCCCTCTTCTGATGCTGTAAGAATTTCAGCGCATACCCTGGAAAGGAAAGACAAAATCAAGGTGCGATGAGGAAGCCTCTACACAGTCAAATCAATTCACCTTCCTTTTCTAGGTTTGGGGGCAGGGAGGATGAGTAACTTGCTAAGCCGGCACTGGGAGGCTCTCTGTGCTTCTGTTAAGCCAGTGTGGTGGTTAAGAGCGTCAGACTAGGATCTGGGATAGGGGTGGCCAAACTTGCTTAATGTAAGAGCCACACAGAATAAGCATCAGATGTTTGAGAGCCACAAAAGAAGAAGAAAGAAAGACAAATAGATGGGGGGAGGAAAGGAGAGGTGGAAAGAAAGCAACTTTAACTTTAAATGCATCCTCCAAGCCACTGACTGGCTTGGCTTGGAAAAGTGATTTAAAGAGACAAATGCCCTCTCCAAGCAGCCCAATGGGGTGGTGGGGGCTTTGAGAACCACACAATATGTGAAAGAGCCACATGTGGCTCCCGAGCCACAGTTTGGCCACCCCTACTCGTTCCATGGAGGCTCACTTGGTGACCTTGGGCCAGTCACACTGGAGGAATGGCAAACACTGTAAAGTGCTTTGGTCCCCACTGGGAAGAAAGGTGGGGGTATAAATGAATTAAATAAATAAATATATCCTATGGTGGGTAGGAATCAATGTTCCCTATAAGGTGCAGAGTCTTGTGAGCAGAAATTCTACTTTGTTAGCTCCTGGCATTAAAGTTGTGAGCTGCTGAGTAAATTAGTGTGCTCTGGCGTCAATTTTCCTGAGCTAAGACAAAAATGTGTGAGCTTGAGGCTAAAAATCTGCGAGCTAGCTCACGCTAACTCAGCTAACAGGGGACAATGGGTAGGATCATATTGTTTATGTAGATCTCCTTGCTTTA
Organism: Heteronotia binoei; assembly: GCF_032191835.1. NCBI lineage: Eukaryota > Metazoa > Chordata > Lepidosauria > Squamata > Gekkonidae > Heteronotia > Heteronotia binoei. The sequence goes on from NC_083237.1 coordinate 22,565,949, forward strand.
TGCAGAGAACTATTGTTATCAGCAATACTTCCTCTAAGCTGTGGAGTCTTGTGAGCAAAACTTCTACTTTGTGAGCTACTGGCATTAAAGATGTGAGCTACTGCAGAAATTAGATTGCTCTGGGGCCATACAGCCTGAGCTAAGACAAAAATGTGCGAGCTGAAGGTTAAAAAATTATGAGCTAGTTCACACTAACTCAGCTTAGAGGGAACACTTGCTGTCTGTGGCTCAATTGCTGTTCTCTGCAATGAAAATACAGGCTGACTTAATGTCCTGCGCATAATCTACTCAGATGTTAATCGTTAATGTTAAATATATTAGGATGAATGATGTATGTTGAGATTTCACATTATAATGTCTCACATTATAATATTATAATAGTGCTTTTTCTTCTTCTGAATGGTCCATGAGCTGTAATAAACGCAGACTGACTGACAATATTGACTGCCTAGGATTACTCCATGGGCCTGAGAGGAAGGGTCCAAAGTATGAAGAAGAAGAAGAAGATATTGAATTTATATCCCGCTCTCCACTCCGAAGAATCTCAGAGCGGTTCACAATCTCCTTTACCTTCCTCCCCCACAAGAGACACCCTGTGAGGTGGGTGGGGCTGGAGAGGGCTCTCATAATAGCTGCCCTTTCAAGGACAACCTCTGCCAGAGCTATGGCTGACCCAAGGCCATTCCAGCAGGTGAAAGTGGAGGAGTGGGGAATCAAACCCGGTTCTCCCAGATAAGAGTCCGCACACTTAACCACTACACCAAACTGGCTCTGAACAATAATAAATATGGCATTCTGGGAAAAGATCATACTATCTTGGTCCAGTTTCAGATTTTCCTGGATATGGCCTGATCCATGGGTTCCCAAGTGCAGGATCTTGTGCACGTCTTCATTTCTATCTCTTTGTTCATATTTGTATAAGGTGAAAAAACAAAAATCTTCACAGTCATGATTCTTTTGCATAAAATGGCTGACCGTAGGAGCTTCAATCACATGGGTCCTAAGTCTGCTCCTGTGTTCCAGAATACGTACTCTAAGGGCTCGAGTAGTGCTGCCAGCATACCTTAGGCCACACCCACAGATGATCAAATACACGACACAGCGGGTAGCACATGTAGAGTAATGATTTAGAACAAATGGTCTAGTCTTTTCAGCAAAATAATACTCTTTGACATTCATAGATAAATGACAAATTGCACACCTTTTACAATCAAAGTGCCCTTTAAGAGTATGGTTGACCGACTGGTATTCTCTAGATCTTACCAATTTATCCCTAATGGAATAAGTGCGACGCAATCCTATTTGTGGTGGCATTTCACAACCTCCAATATCACTTACAATGTGCCAATGCTTCCTTACCACATTACAAATTTTGTAAAAGGTGTGCAATTTGTAAAAGGTGCAAGTGGAGGAGTGGGGAATCAAACCCGGTTCTCCCAGATAAGAGTCTGCACACTTAACCACTACACAAAACTGACTCAAGAATTTCTCACAGACCTTCTCTACATACCCAAGTAGGCTGCTTTCATTTCATCCTTAGCAGCAGAGGCAGTGATGAACTTCTCGTGGGCCAAACCCTCCTGCTGCTCTAACAGGCCTCCGGCCCAATCGTTAGCCCCTACAGCTCCCAGGACCACCCGGCCCTAGAGTGAGGAGAGGAAGAAAGAAAAGGTTTAGCACTTGCAAGGCCCGCCCACATCTGAGATCCATCTTAATTCCACACCATGCCCCTGGTTCACCCTCACATGGGATATATCAGCACTGAATCCACTGGACGACATCTCCAGGTAGAAGGAGCGACTGTCGCTGTCACTGGTGTCTGCAATGAAGACAGGAGGGAAAAGGTTATCTTTGAAAATAAACCGATGCTCCTCCCATCCTAGAAGCCCAGAAGGAACTCTGGGAGGGTGGAAATGTGGGCTGGGTTTGCAAAGAACCAATCAGATTTTAGGAAGCATGGCTTTCAATGTCTCCTCCCCTCTCAACCCACCAAGTGATATGTAAGCTTGACATGACACCTTCAATATCGTAGATCTTTGACTGGAGCTCATTGAAGCTGTCCTTAAGCTCCTCAAAGCTCCTGAGGACCTTCACAAAGTCACTGATGGGTTCAGAGGCAATCTTTGTGACCTTAGCTTGGCTCACATTCTTGGGAAAGTAACTTCCAACCTGGGGAGGCAATGAAGGACCACGTGAGACAGAGGCAGATTTTGAGCAGTGGTAAGAGAAGGGAGATCCTGAGAGAGTGAGCTGGGGAGCAAATCATGAGAGAGAGAGAGAGAGAGAGCACAACCCTTCTGTGATTTGCTCTCTAGTTCTATGAACTGAGAAAAATCTAGAGCAGGGGTGTCAAACATGCGGCCCAGGAGCCGAATAAGGCCCCCAGAGGACTCATATTAGGCCCCCGAGCAACCGGCTGTCATCTGTTTCCTTCTGCCTCTCTCCTGCTTCCCTCTGCATCACAGCTTGCTTTGCCAGGCTTGCTCAATTACACAGGAACTATAGAACAAAGCCTCTATTTTCTCTATTGGCTGAGGCTCCTCCCTTGGGTAGGAATAGTGTGCTTTGCCAGGCTCTCTCAATTGCACAGCAGAGTTACTTAGCCAAGCCTCTCTTCCTTTTATTTGCTGAGGCTCCGCCCCCTCCTGGTCCCCTGGGGAAGGAAGGAAAGAGCCAGAGCTTCCTTTGCCAAGTTCCCTGGATCGCACAGGAGAGATAAAAAAAAGCACTTTTAAGACCAACACATGCTAATGTTTTAATCATGCTTTATTTTAAGCTTTTAAAAAATCTTTTTGCTTATTTGTTTATATCTCTGCTACCTGGCATTACATTTTATGACACATGTGGCCTGGCCCAACAAGGTCTCATTTATGTCAGATCCGGCCCTCATAACAAATGAGTTTGACACCCCTGATCTAGAGGTTGTACTACTAGTTCTAAGGACTAAAAAAAAAAGGAAAGGAAAGGTCCCTGTGCAAGCACCAGTCGTTTCTGACTCTGGGGTGACGCTGCTTTCACAACGTTTTCACGGCAGACACTTTTACAGGGTGGTTTGCCATTGCCTTCCCCAGCCATCTACACTTTCCCCCCAGCAAGCTGGGTACTCATTCTATTATTTTTTAATTTTACATTATTTTGAATGCCTGGGTGGGGAGTCACTCTAGCCTCCACACATTCAGTTTAAAACATGGATCATAAGCATGCAAGGCTTTCTCTGGGTAACCAGGAACCCTGCAGGAGAAGAGCTCCTCATTGCACAGGGAGATACTCATGATGGTGGCGAAGGTGGAAAATGGTGCCCAGCTGTAAGGTTTCCAAGGCAAGAGACGTTCAGAGGTGGTTTTGCCATTGCCTGCCTTTGCTTAACAACCCTGGACTTCCTTGGTGGTCTCCCATCCAAGTACTAAATCAGAGTCAACCATATTCAGCTTCTGAGATCTGATGAGATCCATCTAGCCTGGACCATCCAGGTCAAGGTAAGGTCCTCATGCAAAACATTAATAAAAGGGCAGGCTTTAGGCAGCATTACTACATAAACATGTGAATTTGCGGAGTAGGGAAAGGGTGAGAAGGACACTCCCTGAACCCCTGCAACACACTCTCAAAAGTGATTTAGGTTTAGTTACCTTCAGATAAGAGACTACTGGAGATTTACTGTTCTGTTTCAGTTAGTTATTCCAGCAAAGCACAACCAACCTAAAGGGATGCCTAACAGCAGGCAGCACAATTGCTAGTCCTCCAACAGAAGAAGATGATGATGATATTGGATTTATATCCTGCCCTCCACTCCGAAGAGTCTCACAATCTCCTTTACCTTCCTCCCCCACACCAGACACCCTGTGAGGTGGGTGGGGCTGAGAGGGCTCTCACAGCAGCTGCCCTTTCAAGGACAACCTTTGCCAGAGCTATGGCTGACCCAAGGCCATGCTACCAGATGCAAGTGGAGGAGTGGGGAATCAAACCCAGTTCTCCTAGATAAGAGTCCGCACACTTAACCACTACACCAAACTGGCTCTCCCAGATTTCCCAGTAAACAGATTCCTTGCAGGCTCCAGCCAACCTAAGCTCACAGTTCTCTGAACTACACAGTATGCAGAAGGCCCATGACTTATCTTCAAAGCATTTTAATTTTTAAGTAAAATCACATTTTTAACAACTCACTTAGAGATGGAGAGAGGAGATCCAAGAAGCAAGTGTTTAACCCTTTCCCTATAAAGTTTAGAGCAGGGATGTCGAACTCATTTGTTATGAGGGCCGAATCTGACATAAATGAGACCTTGTTGGGCCGGACCAAGTCGTGTTGGGCCAGGCCATGTTGGGCTGGGCCATGTCAGCCTTGGCCATGTTGGGTCAGGCCATGTGTGTACCTTATTTGAGATTAGGTAGCAGAGATATAAACTTTATAAAGAACACAAACAGAATTAAATATTTGTTTAAAAAGAAACCTTAAAACATGCTTAAAATGTTAGCACTTGTTGGTATTAAAGGTTCTTTCGTTGTATTTCTTCCTTGGTATTCAGGGAACTGGGCAAAAGAAACTGTGGCTTTTTCCTTCCTTCCCCAGGGAGAGAGGCTTGTCTCAGTTGCTCTGCTGTATGATTGAGAGAGCCTGGAAAAACAAACTCGGCCTTCCCCTCTTTCTCCCCAAGGGAGGAGCCTCAGCCAATGGAGAAAATAGAGGTTTTACTCTGAGGCTCCTGTGCAATTGAGCAAGCCTTGCAAAACAAGCTGTAATGCAGAGGAGGAAGCAAGAGATCAGAAGAAGGAAGCAAATGACAGTCAGTTGCTTGGGGGCCTAATAAGAACCCTCCAGGGGCTTGATTTGGTCCCTGGGCTGCATGTTTGACACCCCTGGTTTACACATTTGTATGAGAAACCTGATTCTGGAGTAAGCCATCCAGCTATTTATTTTTTTAGGATATTTCTATGCTGCTGCTTCAGAGTCCTGTTCTAGGTGGCCTACGATCAGTTAGAAAAGCAAAAGTTCATATAATATACAGGGTGGGATCCAGCCAACATTTTGTCTGGTGAAAAGGGGTGTGGGTCTTCACTTTGATGACACAACAAGTCTCTTCTGGAGATCATGAGCAAAAGCCATCTATGGGCAGGGACTGCAGTAAGGAGAGGAACTGGGCAAGAATGAAATCTAAAAACTGCAGGATCCCCTTAAGTTGTTACACAGAATGCAGAGAACTAAGCAATGCCCATGTTTACAAAAGTACAAAGGACTCTTAGAATGTTTACCCCAATTATGAAGCGCAAGATCTTCTTGTCCTTGGCAGCCTGTACGCTTCTTCCACCAGCGTCTGAGTCGGTGGCGTCTCCATCTGTGATGATGACCATTACTCGGTTTGCTCCTGGTCGGGTGCCACGTTCAGGAACAAAAACATTTTCCCTGTCATCGACAAATGAGGTATATAAATATACACCACCATCACCAGAATATAAATAAATGCTTAATGCTATTCTGCTCACTGGCTCGTTCACACATGCATGTTATACCACTTGACTATACAACACTACGAAACAGCAGGACATTGTGTGGAAGTTCTCAAAAATGCAGGGGCTTGGTGTTCTCTGTGCCGGGGAAACTCCCAGCATAGAGGAAGTCTGAACTTCAATGCCAAGTGGGGATCTGAACTCCAATCCCCCACAGTCCTAATCCAACATTTTAACCAGCGTACTATCGTGTTCCATTCTTGACAAATCTTGCTTCCTGTCACCCAGGGTCTGTTCTCAGCTTGTATGTAGATAATGTCACAAGACCATCATCCCTAACTCCTGAAGCATCCCACAAGTTCCCAAGTAGTCTCATTCCTGACACCGTCTCCCCACTTTAATGACAAAAGTACTCACGCCACGTATCTGATGGCCTTGAAAGTGTTTGTAGTACTTTTCTTGTGTTCCACACTAGCCAACAAATTTCGAGGATTGGGATTGTTGGTGTAATTATTAAAATCAAACTCGATACTGATATCAAATGAAAACTGCACAGCAGCAAACTGGGGGGAGGGAGTTGGAAGGAAAACAGGAACATTGTTAGGCAACATTATACAATGTCTCTTACTGTTCAGGTTCAGGGATAAAAGAGCTAACACTCAAAGGCCACAAAAAGGTGTGAACAGAAAGGCTACTTCCACCCTCGGTCTGGAATTGTGTAAATGTGTCTCTACTGTGGAAGCAACCAGTGACCAAAGTCTTTGAAAGAACTGTTGAGTTTTTCGGAAGACTTAGCTGCCACGTACAGTTTTTACAGAATCATACAGTATATTCCTGGCTGTATCAATTTCTGCTGCATAGTGTAACCATTTTTTTTCAAATGTTCTCATACACTAAAAATTCTTTGCATATAGGCAATGAACCAATCAGAAACTATACTCGTAGCCTTGCCTCCTGATTGGTATACAAGCTTTCTACAGGAAAGGGGGTGTTATTGTTCCAAAAAGGGAGAAACCCTCCTCCCACACCTGCAGTCTGAAATGGTACAGCCCTACAAGATTTCTACTGTGCAGTTTTGCTGAGCAGGTGGATCTTTATGTGTTGCATTCACTGGCTGAGCTGGGACAAGCTGCCAGAATAACCCAGTACTTTCCTGGGGAGAAAAAGCTGTTTGCACACTCCAACTTTTTATTGTACATAGCCCGGAGAGTGAGAGATGTTGCAGCAGTTCTTTCCCTTGTACCTCCAAGACCAGCATATGCTCCTATCAGGAAAGAATTATGCACCTGGATTATATGGCAGCATTAATGACATGCTCATCATGCACACTGCTAGAAAAAAACTGCCCCTCAGGGGAAAAAATCATGTGTGTGGATGTGGCCCCACTTTATTTGGTCTCTAAAAGCCTTGGGCACATGACTAACCCTCAGCACATGACTAACCTACCCCACAGGGCTGTTGTGAGGATAAAATGGAGGAGAGGAGAACGATGTAAGCCCATTGGGAAGAAGGCTGGATGCAAATGAATGAATTAAATAAAGAAATGACTGGCATGTTGTACCCTGATGGTGCTGTTGTGTAATTTCTCCATCACATCAATCATGAACTCCTTGATGTTGTTGAACTCCCCACTTTTCAAGCTTTCTGAGCCATCAAAGAGAAACACCAGGTCCACATCCCCTTTCAGGCACTCTGCAGGACACAAAGATGGGACAGAGTTAGGATTGGCATGGAAGACAACTGTCTTATCTATTTAGCACCGTCCAGGATTGTGGAATGTTCCATGAAGCCAGAATATCACCATTTTAAAAATCCATTATGGTGTCATTACCAAGCAATGGGATGAGGGCTGCTTGCCCTTCTCCCAGCCTGCAACAGTCAAGGTGCTGATAGAGTTGCCAGCCTCCAGGCGGGGCCTGGAGATCTCCTGCTTTTACAACTGATCTCCATCTGCAGAAAATGGCTGCTTTGAAGGGTGGACTCTATGGCATTGTACCATACTGAGGCCCCTCCCCTCCCTAAACCCCTCCCTCTCTCAGTTCAACCCCTGAAATCTCCAGCTATTTTCCAGCACAGACCTGGCAACCCTAGGGGTGCATGTAACAGCACCGCAAACCTTCCCCAGCTGTCCAGTTGCTATTAGTGTGGGGGCAGCTTCATAGGAAGAACTGGTCTGCTCACAGCTTAGCACATCCGTTTTTTGTTTTTAATAATTGCTATCACTTTTAATTTATTTCAGTTTCCATTTTCCGACTTAGCTGCTCCAGAACAAAAAGCTGTTCAGTGAATTATCCACAGGTAAAAATGTTACCCAACAATGTTAAATGTTACAACAATTAATCACAAATTTAAAAGTTCATTTGCATTTGTAATTAGTGTAAGTATCAAACAGAAGTACATCTATTTCATAAGAGTTCCATACAGGGTTGCCAGCCTCTAGGTGGGCCCTGGATGTTTCCTGGAATTTCACTTGACCACAGAGATCAATTGGCCTGGAGAAAATAGCTGGTTTGGAGGGCAGACTCTATGGCATTATACCCTGCTGAGATCACTCAAGAGTCTCCAAAAGTACAGCAGTTTGGAACATTTTTGCTAAAGAAAAGCTTTTGTACCACTCAAATTTCAGATGAATAAAATTAAAAGTTGTTTCTACATGGTATAAACATATTCTCTATAACTTTTTTAAATGAGGCAATACTGAGATTCAAGGAAGAGTACAAAGAGAAGAAGAGATTAGATTTATACCCTGCCCTTCACTTGGAGTGTCAGAGCAACTTACAACCTCCTTCCCTTCTTCTTCTCACAATGGACGCTCTGTGAGGTAGGTGGGGCTGAGAAAGCTCTGAGAGAATTGCTCTTGAGAGAACAGCTCAGAAAGAACTGTGGCTGACCCAAGGTCACTCAGTAGATGCATGTGAAGAAGTGGGGAATTAAACCTGGTTCTCCTAGATAAGAGTCAGCACACTTTAACCACTTCACCAAACTGGCTCTCAAGAAAATAGCATAAATCAATGCAATCAATCAAAGTAAGACATCTGATAAGCAAAGTAGCAATACAGAGATCTGGAAGTATTATTAGACACAATAAGTTAACAGTACCAAAATGTGGAACTACACAGGTAGAAAACAATGTAGCAAGAGCGAGATAATAATAAACATGGCAAACAGATAATATATACTGTGCACAGTAATTCTTGGAGATCTCTAGGTTGGTAACCCTAGTGTACAGTTCCCTCCCCCCATCTGTGCATTCATTGTTTATAAAGATAACATGTGCAATCCTAGACCAGCTATTCTACTGGAACATGAGTGTTTAGAAACAAGATAAATTACCTAACAATTCATACCCAAAGATTTTTATTCAGTTCAGCTGGTTTCTGCAAGTTTCTTAGTACAAAGCTTTCCTAAAAAAGGAGCATTCATATCTGGAAATTCCTTATTTTAAGGGGAAAGGAAGTAAAGCCTAATTTCTGGAGAAGACTCATCCTAAAACACTGCCCCCCTCCTCAGCAACATGGGGACCATAATAGTGACCTAAAAGTTCTTGTGAAGATTACTGAGATTATGTTTTTGAAGAGCTTTGCTCATTCTATGCAAAATGTGAGGAGAGTGGACAGGGCTGGCCCTAAACTGTCTGGTGCCCTAGCCAAGTCTAATTTCTGGTTCTTTTCCCCCTGCACTGATGTCAGAATCACACAGGGGTGCCCAATTTGACACCCCCAGAAGAATGGTGCTCTAGGCAATCACCTAGTTTGCCTAATAGCAGGGCAGGCCCTAAGAGTGGGGTAAACAGGTGGAGGGAAGTGTGCTGTTCTCCCCCTTCCCCTGCCAGCTCCTACTTTGCAGAGGATAAACCACAGAGTTCATAGCTTCCTCCCCGCTCCCCCACCCCGCCGGCCTTCTAGCTACACCCATTTCCTGCCTCTCTTTCTTTGCTTGCGAATAGGTCTTTACTTATGAACTAACTGGGAGCATTTCTGGTTCTTCTTCGGTCTACTTTACACATGCAGCAAACAGCATGGCAGATGGAGCTCTAAAGGTGTGCCATTTCAGATGGCATGATAGGAATGCCAGCCTCCAGGTGGGTAAAGGGAGAGAGGTCACTTGTAGGATAAAGACAGCACAACTAAAGTTATAGTGACCAAATAACTAAGTGTATTGAAACAAAAATCATACAATATGTTCAACAGAAGACTAAACAGAATTAACAATTCCCCAAAGGTTTATTTAGTTATTTAGTCTTCTATTGAACATATTGTATGATTTTGTTTCAATACATTCTTTTTTATTTGGTCACTATAACTTTGGTTGTGCTGTCTTTAGCCTCCAGGTGGGACCTGGGGATCCACTCTTGCATTTGAGGGCTTTGGCAAAGTGGTAGTTCCCTGAGAAACTGCACATAAAATATTATGCTACTTATGAATTCCGACTTACAAAGTCTGCCTCGATATCTGTCCATTTGGAGGACAACTATCTGTCTGATACAAATAAATAACTATGCCACCCAAGTTTTATCCTTGGGATTGGGGTGGTGGTGGTTCTAAAGGGTTAAACTTTGGGTGCCAAGAGATTAGAATAAAATTGCCTGAAAGTGATGGAACTTCTTCTCACTTTGGTATCCTGTAGTTATGTTCTTGGGTTCATGTAGTTTGGCATCAAACAGATAGCAGATCCCGCTCACAAAGAGATTTTTGTCACAGTGCTGGGCAACTCCTGGCCCACACGCCTGCAGGAGAAGAGATAACAAGTTAATAAATGTATTATATTTTAATAAGGGGAACAGGTAGTGGGGATGCTGAGAATTTCAAAAACTGGATTCCAGAGTGACAGTATTGAGCAGGGTAGCTGCTTTGCATAGATAGCAGGTCAACTGAAATGAGAGGCGGTGTGAGTGCGAAGTTCCACAGTGAGTTCTTTTTCCTTAGCTGGTGACGTCCTTCCACAAAGCTACCTCAGGTGGCTGTCCTGGCCATGACAGAGGTAAATTTGGGGCAGTATAACAGATTATTGCTTTTATTGATGGGAAATTCTCCTGCACAAGTCTAGTTGACATGAACTGGAGCTAAGAACTAGGACTGACAGTCCTGTGCAGACAAATGCTGGGAGATTTCTGGGGTGGTGTTTGGTAAGTTTCAGGGAATGTGAAGGCACATTCTGCATGATGCTCTAGGAATCCCCCAGTTTCTACGATAAAGACCACAGAGATGGGGAGATTTTTAGTTTTCACCTAAGATATGACAGCACTTCCAGGTGGAGGTTTGGAGGATGTACTGTCACTTCCAAATGATACTCTAGGAGTCCTTATAATCTCTATGGTATTTTTCTGAGATTTCAGAAATTCCTAGAGCATCACCATTGATGCTATTTCCCCTTGTAGTTTTTTTTTCTCCCACTCCTCAAATTGTCAAGAATGGGGGGTTTCCTGCTGTCAGTGTGCAAATGGCAAGCTTAGTAAGAACACTCCCTAGTGGCTTGTGCCCTGTATTCATTAACAGATGTGTGTGAGAGGAAGCTATTTTGATCTGCCACCTCAAGTCATGCCTATTAAAATTTGATACTGCTGTCAAGTGAAAACTGCACTGTCAGTTTAAAAGAGAAAATGGAAGCCGTGTTAAAGGCAGAGACTGTTGCCAGGTGTGCTGGAGATCAGCAGATCTATTGAACGATATGCCAGTCTACTTTGTCTGAAAGTTCCATTCAACTGAGACAAACCTACTGATTTTTGGAAGAGTTCAATGCCTTTTGCAACTGACAGGGTAGTCTGCTCAGCTCTCAGTGCCAGAATTACTTCCTACCATCTTGCTGCTGTCTGCAAAAAGCTAGGGGAGCTTTTTCACAGGGTTTCTTGGTAGTCAATCCAAGCCTGTGATTGGTCAGTCTTGCGAAGGATTTTGGACTCTCGCTGTTTGGCTCCACAGAAACAGCAGCTCTGTTTAAAGAAGATGTCATACAAACACAAAGTCACACAGGACAATCTTTTTGCAAGAGGGTACAGTGGTTGTTCTTTTTCCTTTGCTGCCTGATTCCTAGTCTGACTAGATCACCTCTGCTTTTCTCTTCCTTGCTGTGCTTTTCTCATGGAGGGTGGGAAGGAAAGTGATAAAAGTAGCACACTGTAGCACACACACACCCCCTCTGTAAACTGCATAAATATAAGGAGGTGTGAGAAACAAGAACTATTTTCTGGGTTGTGGGGACTATTGCAAATGTGACTGTGATGTGGCAGCTGGTTGAGCCGCTCCTGCTGACAAAGAACACGAGTGAAATAGCACATAAAATTACTGCTCAAATGATCATGCAACCAAACTCGTTAAATACAACTTCAGTAAGGACTTAACTACACATGCCATTTTTGGCAAGGTAGGCTGGGGATCCTGAGTCTCAACACACTTCCCCTGCAGTCACACAGCAGCTGCAGGGGGGGAGGGAGATTAATTTCTAAAAAATCCTTAGGAGTCCAGTTCTGCTTCAAACTCTACAGTGAGGGAAGGAGAAGCTCCTGCCTTCTACCCTACCACATTTTCCCAAGTCAAAAAGGCCCCAGCAAGAAGTTTGGCTTAATTCTGGAGCTACAGGGACTTGGAATATTCCGCGTGAGGCTCCAAAGTTATACAAATCATTAGTAGTGAAAAACTTTGCGCTGCCCCTTAGCCTCAGACTTCAGAGGAGAACTACAGCCAGCCAGAGAGATAGATAGATCAGTTACCAGAAGAGATATGGGCCTTGTGGAACCTCAACCAGTTCCGCCAGGCCTGCAATCATAGCACCAAATTAAATTGTGGTTTTAAATTGTTAGTTTAATTACTGTTTTTAATGAAATTGCATATTTAATTAAGGAACATAACTGTTATGTAATTGGGGTATTTTATTATTGTACTATTGTAATGTTGTATTTTATGCTATGTAAGCCGCCCTGTGCCTGCTTCAGCAGGGAGGGAAGGATATAAATTAAAAATTATTATTATTATTCATTTCAACTGCTCTGCTACTATCCCTTTGCTATGTAGACTGCTACTCTCTGGGAATCTTCCTTCCTGCCTGCCTTCACTTTCTCTGCCTTTTCTCCATCTTGCTATCATAACAGCGGGACACACTACCTGCTTACTTAGATCCAAATTCTATTTCCAGGGGTCATTTTGTAGAAAAAAAGGTGGTGGAGCTCATCCAGGGATTGTTATGCAGCTGCACCTACTATTCAATGGACAAGATGGGAAGGAGGAGGTGGAACTGTCAGAAAGCTTCAGGAGCTGTGCTCCTTTGAGCTCCCACTGAACCCGAGGCCTGCCTATTTCTACTCTATCCTGCCTGGAATAGAGTGCCTTATAACAAAGGACTCTTTACTTTGCTAAGATAGAAAGGCTCCATGGCAACTTTGTTTCTTCAACAGCACCCACACCAGGTAATTCCACTGTGCCATGCACCTTGAGCGCTCTGCAGCTTCTGTCGCAAATCACTTCACAGCTGGCGACACATCAGCTTTGGAAGACATCACCATGGAAAGGAAGGCAGGAGCCTCTCTTCCCTTCATGCCACAGTCCCAAGCAGAACTGAGCTCCTGTGGATTTTAAAATGCATTTGCCCACAGTTGCTGTGCAGCTTCAGGGAAAGCATGTTCAAAACAGGGTACTCTAACATAACATAAATAAAAAAGTAACATGCATTTTAGTCAAAAGTGGAGATTCTACAGTTCAGAAACAGGTTAAAAGCATGTTGAATTCCCAGTGGGAAAGGGCCCAATTATTGGGGGGGAGGAGCAATCCATGCAGAAGAAGATGAAGGAGGAAAAGGAGAAGGGGGAGAAGGAGGAGCAGGAGAAGGAGATTGAATTTATACCCCCTTCACTACCCGAAGGAGTCTCAGAGTGGCTTACAAATCTTTTTTCCTTCCCCTCCCCACAACAGATACCTTGTGAGGTAGGTGGGGCTGAGAGAGCGCTCAAAGAACTGCTCTTGAGAAAACAGCTGTGAGAGAACTTGTGGCTGACCCAAGGTCACTCCAGCAGATGTATGTAGAGAAGTGGGGAATCAAACCATTATACCAAACTGGCTCTCAGAGGCAAATGCTTTGCTTGCAACTACAAGCAGGCAGGCAGAGGGGCAAGGGGGAGACTTCGCCCTTCTCCCCTGTGATAGGCAGCTTGTTGGCTTTGCAGGTGGGAGAAACAGAGGCAGAGATTAAAGCTTCACAAATCAGACATGACTGATGTTGAAAGTGCCATGTATGAGGCCTGTCAGGAAAAAATGAGTTGGGAATCCTTATGTTCTTATGTAAAAATAAAGCATGTGTGTGTATCAATTTTAAAACAAAACTGGAACATGTAGAAACAGGAAGCTATACCCTGCCCAGTACCATACTTGGAAGCTGAATCATTTTTGTCTCAGCCTAGTTCTGATACTGTAAATCAGCATGGAATCTGAGCATGAACAGCTTCAGTTCTCCTTGCCCAGGAATACCACCTTTTCTAAAAATACATATATAGACCCCTTCTACCACTTGATAGTTCTGAGAAACTATAAAAAAGTCACATACACCCCTCCAACTCACACCTCACTGGGCCCATTCTGCAAGTGAGAATGTGAGATGCATATAAAATAGGAACAGTTTCTCCCTGTCATGATGAAGGAAAGACTTCTTGGGCAAGGAGTGCAACCCCTGAGAATTTCATCGCTAGCGGCAGGGAGAAAAGAACAACAACAGGCTGCCAGAAATAAGCGTCCTATTGAAACTAGCTGATTCAAGAATAGTATAATTAATCCAGATACACATTATCTCACAAAGAAACAAACAAAGTTAGAGAAAACATAGCCAGAAGAAGAAGAAGTGCAGATTTATACCCCATCCTTCTCTCTGAATCAGAGTCTCAGAGCGGCTTACAATCTCCTGTATCTTCTCCCCCCACAACAGACACCCTGTGAGGTGGGTGGGGCTGAGAGGGTTCTCACAGCAGCTGCCCTTTCAAGGACAACTCTAAGAGAGCTATGGCTGACCCAAGGCCATTCCAGCAGCTGCAGGTGGAGGAGTGGGAAATCAAACCTGGTTCTCCCAGATAAGAGTCCGCACACTTAACCACTACATCAAACTCCAGCTCCCTAAAATAGCTGTGCACATCTCAAGCCTTTTAACAGCCTCACTCAAATCAACATGCATATTCTCAGCATGGAATTGACGTAATGAGAAGAAAAGCCTGGTAAGAAAAAACTAATGTTAAAAGGAGCACAGGCTCAGTCCAATAGATGCTGCATGCTGCAGTACTTACTATCATCTTAGATCTCTGAGAGTTGCTTGCCAGTGTCATGCCAAGGTGGGATACTCCAGAGCCTCCTGGGAAGACACATGAGGCCAGATGGATTAATGCTGAAGTAGACACGTGCCTATGCTTCCCCACCCCGCCCCCCACCTGGGACCATGGCTCAGTAATAGAACCTCTGCTTGGCATGCAGAAAGTCCCTGGTTCAATCCTTGGCATCTCCAGTTAAAAGGACCAGGCAGTGGGTGATGAGAAAGACCACTGCCTGAGACACTGCAGAGCCACTGCCAGTCTGCATAGATGACTTAACTTGATGGACAAAGGGTTTGATTGTATAATGCAGATTCACATGTTTGGATTTGGCACCACTATTCAAAAAAGCAGAGCACTGGTTCAGGCCCAGAGATGCTCCGCTGAGGTGAAATCACTACCTTTCTTACTTTGAGCACTGTCAGGGGAGGTGTGATTTCCTATCTTGAAGGAGCTTGGACCACGCCTTGGCTATTTTATAGTTAAGAACCATCTAACAAGAAGGCTATATTTTCAGAGACAGAACAGGACTGAAATATACAGTGTCTGTCTGAAAACATACAAGGTTCCCATAATATCAAATTGTTCCAAGAACTGATGGAGACCAAAGTCTTCTTAATCTTGGAGGAATGGGCCCTCAGGCCCACCATGTTATCAGAGCATCCCAATTTGAACTCTACCCAAATTAAAAGCAAGTTATGAAATCTTTCTTCTAAATGTGATTGGTGAACTTCTGCTCCTTAGAGCAGGAGAAATGGCTCAAGAAAAAGTACACACTTCTCTTCAGTAAAGGTAAAGGTAGTCCCCTGTGCAAGCATCAGTCATTTTCGACTCTGGGGTAATGTTGCTTTCACAACGTTTTCACAACAGACTTTTTACAGGGTGGTTTGCCATTGCCTTCCCCAGTCATCTACACTTTCCCCCCGCAAGCTGGGTACTCATTTTACCCACCTCAGAAGGAAGGCTGAGTTCAACCTGGAACCGGCTACCTGAACCAGCTTCTGCTGGGATCGAACTCAGGTCATGAGCAGAGGGCTCTGACTGCAGTACTGCAGCTTTACCACTCTGCACCACAGGGCTCTTTCTCTCCAGTGAATGGGCATAAATAAGGGAATAGTCTGGAGCAGAGGATATCTACACCATCCTTTATAGATACCACAAATTTATCACTTCAGACTCACCCAATTTCCCACTTCTTGCCTGTGGCCAGGGAGACCTGGCAACCCTATACGTTGAGCTGTCCACTGCCTGAAAAAAAGCAATGCCCTGTCCCCCCAATAAAGACTTGAAGGATTCTGTTGATCAGGCTGTTTTTTACCTCCATGTCATGAAAAGCTTCAGTGGCCCATTCCCACACATTAAGCCTCTGTTAACAGACCAGGACATGTTTCTCCAGGTGTGAAAAAGATGAAGATGATAATACTGGATTTATACCCCAGCCTCTGCTCAGAGTCTCAGAGCAACTCACTATCTCCTTTATCTTCCTCCTCCACAACAGACACCCTGTGAGGTAGGTGGGACTGAGAGAGCCAGTTTGGTGTAGTGGTTAAGTGTGTGGACTCTTATCTGGGAGAACCGGTTTGACTCCTCCACTTGCACCTGCTAGCATGGCCTTGGGCCAGCCATAGCTCTGGTAGAGGTTGTCCTTGAAAGGGCAGTTGCTGTGAAAGTCCTCTCAGTCCCACCCACCTCACAGGGTGTCTGTTGTGGGGAGGAAGGTAAAGGAGATTGTGAGCTGCTCTGAGACTCTTCATAGTGGAGGGCGCGATATAAATCCAATATCTTCTTCCCAGAAGCTGCCCTTTCAAGGACAGCTCTGCAAGAGCTATTGCTAACCCAAGGCCATTCCAGCAGCTGCAAGTGGAGGAATGGGGAATCAAACCCAAGTAAAAGGCTGTGCAATTAATCACGATACCAAACTGGCTGGCTATGCTCAACACTTCAGCTAAAACCTCTTGGAAACACAGTTGGGTAGTATGTCTTCCTGGAAGCTGACAAAGATGCTGTTCTCTGAACCTTCAGTAAATCGTTTCACAGGATCAGTCAGTAGCACAATGAACTGAACAGAAGCCTAAAGGAGGGCACTGTTGGATACCTGCTGGCTAGAGAAGTACCAGTGGTGCGTGAGCACCTAATTTATTGAAAAGCCTGGGTGCTCTCTCCATAAGAGCACCAGAGTCCTTTTCAATTATGAAAGATCGCTCATTCCCTTTTATTCAAGGCCTGATACTCACCCTCAAGTGGAATATCCTGGCACTCTTCATTTTGCATTTTACACTGGTACACATGGCCTGTGGTGTTTGGCTCACCAGGGGCTCCTATAATGATCCTGAAAAGAAATAAAAGAATAGAGGGCACAGACAGGGTAGTGCTATCATTAGTAAACTGACCTCTTTCCAAAGCACCGTCAAGTCTTATTTTCAATCCCCAGGCTTAAGCTTGACCCCTATTCAAAGGTATAATCTCCTGTGCTTTAAAAATAATCATGTTAGTTAGGGTTGCCAACCTCCAGGTGGGACCTGGAGCTCTCTCAGTATTACAACAGATCTCTAGATGACAGGAATCAGTTCCCCTTGAGAAAATGGCTGCTTTGGAAGGTGGATTCTGTGGCCTGAGAGCCAGTTAGATGCCGTGCACAGAATTTAATTTATTTTTTAAATTTATATCCCACCCTATCCCACAAGCGGGCTCAGGGTGGCTTACAACAGTAATCTGGGAGAACTGGGTTTGATTCCCCACTCCTCCCCTCCATATGCAGCTGCTGGGTAACCTTGGGCAGGCCACTGTTCTCTCAAGAGCAGTTCTCTGAGAGCTCCCTCAGCCTCACCTACCTCACAGGGTGTCTGCTGTGGGGAGAGGAAAGGAAGGAGTGTGTGTGTAAGCTGCTCTGAGACTCCGGGTGAAGGGCAGGGTAGAAATCCAATCTCTTCTTCCTTCACTAACTCCATCTTTCTGAGGCTCCACCCCAAATCTCCAGCTATTTCCCAACTTGGAGTTGGCAATTCTAGGAAGGACTCAACAGAGAAAGCCTTTTCCTGACAATGGGGAAAGCAGCAGCATCTGTATTTCAGCCTCTCATGCAGCAGTTAAAGAGACCCATGTGCCAACATTGTTGCTTTAGCAAACAGTTGCGAATATTATTTTTGCGGCTTGTTTTAATTGATTTCATTCATTCATTAAGCCACCTTGAGTCTCTCAAGGGACAGGCAAGATTTAAATATTCAAAATCGATAAATGCACTTCCTATCTCCCTCCCTGCTCCAACCCTTTACTCTCACTTCCTACAACAACTCATGTGAGAAGAAGCGGTATGACTCACCAAAAAAGGAACAAGAGGTGAGATTCAGGCCAATGAAACAGCTAAAGAAGAGAGGGACGTGCCCCTCTACCCTGAACGAAATGAAACTGTGTGGCGCGATTGACTCTGCTAATCAAATACAGCTCGATGGGGAAAACATGAAAGCTTATACCCAGAATTAAACTTTGTTGGTCTTAAAGGTGCCCCTGGACTCAAATTTTGTTCTGTTGCTTCAGACCAACATGGCTACCCCACCTGAATCTAACCTGATAAGAGAATCCAGACTGAAAGTAGAAGTCACATGTGTGGGACTCCTCTTCCCCAAACAAACACTTCCATTGTGATGCAACCTCCAAAATGCCTGTTCATTTCCCATTTCACCCAATCTTCTCCCTGAGCTTATAGATACCCACGGGACTCTCCAGTTTTATGCCAGTGAAACTGACTTCCAGTTCTTTTTTTGCTTCCTCCCTAAGTTTGCCACTGCCAACAGGCCGGGAGAAGAATCACCTGTCCCTTGCATAGAGACTCCATCTGTGAAAGCAGGCGATCCGAGCTTTTCACAGCATAAAAGTAAATAACGTTTAATCAAGGGGCAGGGCATTTCCCCTCAAGGCAGTAGGCAACCCTACAAGTCATGTTCATACCTTGATTGCTTTTACTCTGCGGTAAAGCCACAGAGTTTCTGGTAATTTCTAGAGCAACTTGCCATCACTTGAGAGCTTTCCCCAGAAGTCATGCCACACGAAATGTCAGTGATTTTTTTTCTCTCTTCCTGCATCCAAAGCAGTGGTAATGGAGGAGGAGGAGGGAGATTGGATTTATACTCCGCCCTTCACTTGGAATCTCAGAGCAGTTTACAATTTCCTTCGCTTCCCCTCCCCATAACAGACACCCTGTGTGTGGGGCTAAGGGAGTTCTCAGAGAACTGCTCTTGAGGGAACAGCTCTGAGAGAACTGGGACTGACCCAAGGTCACCCAGCAACTGCATGTGAAGGAGTGGGGAATCAAATCCAGTTCTTCCAGATTAGAGTCAGTGCTCCTACACCAAACTTGTTCTTGAGGAGAGCAGGTGGCTGGAAGGAGATCTCTCACCATTGCAGGAGATCTGGCAACTTTGGGGGAAAGTTTTACAGCATCGCCCGGACATGACAACACACCTTCTCCACCTCCACTCTCCCCAAGAACTATACCTCAGATCTCCTTGCATTTTCCTATACAACGTTGGAAACCCTAACTTCTAAATATAAACAATGGCGATGGGCTTATGTGTTTGAGATCCAGTAGAACAAGTTACAATTCCTACTGGCATGCCGCACACACATGCACACACTAACCCTGGATTCTACTACGTTTAGGGAATTACCTGGCTTCAGGGCCTTCCCCAATCTGCAGAACCTCATATCCAAATTGCACACTGGAGTTGGAAGAGAATACAGCGGCAGGAGAGATGTCGATATTGTACCCCAGTGCTGGGGAAGGACCTGCCAAAAGAAAAGAAGCAATGTTTATCTAACATATGCTGGAATTAACTTTCATGTCTCTCTTCTGCACCAGATGATCAGCTTGGCCTGCTTCTATTGCCCTGAATAGCAATTTGAGCTACAGGTGTAGCTCATGGGAATCTTCCCATGATATGGAGCTCAAAATAATCTTTTACTATTAATTCTAGATCAAGCAGTTTGTCAAAGGCACAGGGCCAAGTTTGTGGAGCAAAAGAAGCAGAGCACACAATCTTGAAGCCCATTTCAAATTCCATAACCATATGACTCTAGGAGTCTACCTATCATTCATTTATTTTGATATTTATATCCTGCTTATCTCCCCCATGGGACTCAAGGCAGCTCACAACATTGTTCTCCTCTCCAGGGCTTTTTTTGTAGGAAAAGCCCAGCCAGAACTCATTTGTATATTAGGCCACACCCCATGACATCACCATTGTTTCGCACGGGGCTTTGTTGTAGAAAAAGCCCAGAAGGAACTCATTTGCATATTAGGCTACACCTCCTGACACCAAGGCAGCTGAAACTGCTTTCCTACTAAAAAAAAAAGCCTTCCCTCTCCTCCATTTTAATCTCACAACAAGAAGCTGGGAAGGTAGGGCTAGGTAGAAAGCATGTGATTGGCTCGAGGCCATCCACCAATGAGCTTCCATGGCAGACTGAGAATCTGAACCTTGATCTCTCAGATCCCAGTCTGATGCTTTAACCACTACAACATGCAGGTTCCATGTTTTAGAACAAAATGAAGATCATCCTTTCGAGCATCAAACTTGTTCTTTTAATTCGTTAATTTCACTATTTGCCCATTGGATTCTACCTTTGTACTATTTTGCATGCTTAACCAGTGCCCACAACAAGCTATATGTAGCACTGCTAACTGGACCCCATTTCATTGTCTGATGAAGTGTACTTCTAGTATATGAAAGTTCACATTCTGAATAAAACTTTGTTGGTTTTAAAGGTGCTACTGGACTCCAACTTTGTTCTGCTGCTTCAGACCAACACGGCTGCCCACCTGGATCTATCTTTAGAGCACCCTTTTACCGTAGAGGATGATGATATTGGATTTATATCCCACCCTTCACTCTGAATCTCAGAGTGGCTCACTATCTCCTTTACCTTCCTCCCCTACAACAAACACCCTGTGAGGTGGGTGGGTCTAAGAGACCTCTTACAGAAACTGCCCTTTCAAGGACAATTCTGTGAGAGCTATGGCTAACCCAAGACTGTTCCAGCAACTGCAAGTGGGGAATCAAACCTGGTTTTCCCAAATAAGAGTGCACACTTTTAACCACTACACCAAACTGGCTCTCTGAAGAGTGGACTGAGTTCACCCAGCAGTAACAGGATGAGTTCCACACATGAAAAATTTAAAGAAGCTGTGTGAATCCTCCAGATGCTATAATTGCACTGGGTTTTACTTGGCAGCGGATAGGCATGACTCAAACTTCTGAAGAACAGCTCAAGCTCAAAGTAGAGGGCGCAGGGCAAAAGAAATGTTATGTTTTTGGTGTTTCTCCAAAGACAAGGAAGGGCTTTGACCTTAGAAATTTCCCTGCATGATGGTTAAACATGCCTATGAATCAGGAGAAGGAGACCGTCCCAAAAATGGGGAAAGCACATTCCATTGCTGAAGCAAAAAATCTCGCCCACAAGATTTGCTTGCCAGCTTCATGCATTATCAAATCAAAGAGAGACCACTAACCAAAGTTAGAAACAAAGTTCTCAAATAGAAACTGTTAAAAACACCAAGCTTATCTCTCTCTCTCTCTCTCTCTCTCTCTCTCTTTTTGGAACCGTTAAGATACAGACACGCCAAACAGAAATGGTTACTGAAGGTCTTGGAAAGCCTCGGGTTAAAGATCTAAAATGTGTGTGTGTATGTACACACTCACACGCATGTGAACACACAAACACAGCTCCAGGTTGGAGAACTCCTGGAGATCGGGAGGTTGAGCCTGGAAAGGACAGGGACCTCAGTGGGGTACAAGGCCATAGACCCCACTCTCCAAAACATCGTTTTCCTCCAGTGGAAGTGATTTCTGTAAGTCTGGAGATGACATGCAATTCTAGGGTGGTCTCCAGGTGCCACCTGAAGGCTGACATTCCTAGCTCTAGTAGTCCATGGAAATCTTTAGAGTGCCAAAAAGTCCTTTTTGTTTTTGCTTCAACAAGACCTAACTTTATGTTAATCTATCCTCATGCCCATATGATAACCTTTGATCAGACATGCCTTGTGAATTCTATGACAAGAATTCAGTTCCCATGGACACAGGAGCTTCTGTCTCAAATGCCACTTTCCTGAACTGAAACATCCCAGGAAACTACTATTTGACAATTTGGGATACAGATACTGATAGCTTTATGCAGGTTTCCCTAGCAGGGCATTTTTGCTTGAGAAAAGACGATGGTGGGGAAGGCTCATACCCCTTCTAGACCACAGACCGTATATTTATACCCCACCTGTCTCCCTGAATCAGAGTCTCAGAGCAGTTTACAATCTCCTTTACCTTCTTCCCCCACAACAGACACCATGTGAGGTGGGTGGGGCTGAGAGAGCTCTCACAGAAAGCTGCCCTTTCAAGGACAACTCTTGTGAGAACTATGGCTGACCCAAGGCCATTCCAGCAGCTGCAAGTGGAGGAGTGGGGAATCAAACCTGGTTCTCCTAGATAAGAGTCTGTGCACTTAACCACTACACTGAACTGGCTCTCTTCTCCCCACACACCACAGTTTTGATCCAAGCAGGGCCTTCATATACCTGGACACTGAGTTCTGAGAGCATACCTGGACACTAAGTTCTGAGCACAAACCTCAGAAGGCACATGGGACCAAAATCCTTGAGGAGGACCTGGGGAGGATGTCAGGATAACATAATGTATAGTTAGGTCCAGATTAATTTTAAAAAATTGAATAAGGTGATGACTGCATTCAGATGCCATGCACAAATCTCTGACAGGCACAAGCTTGGCTTGTTCTCCTACAAATGTGTTCCTTCCCTCCTCTATTTAACGGGTTAATTGAGATCTTCTAAACTGATGAGTTACTGAAACAGAAGCCATAAGTAGCAGTTGATTAGTGACTGTAAACTGCATCAAGCAGGTTCCCTAGTAGTGGCATAAGCATTTTCTAAACAAACTGAGCTTTTGGCTGTGGTTTGAGAAAAAGATACGAGTTCAGCAACATGGCAAGAAGCACCAATCACAGTCATTCTGAAATCTGCAGACACTCCACAAAATGCTTACGTTACCATGCTGCTTCCCTTCCCAACAAGAACAGTCAAAATATTCTCTTTCTTAATGACTAGTAAAGAAGGTGATGATATTGGATTTATATCCTGCCCTATACTCTGAATCTCAGCGTCTCAGAGTGGTCACAATCTCCTTTACCTTCCCTCCCCCCCCCCACAACAGACACCTGTAAGGTAGGTGGGGCTGCGAGAGCTGTTACAGTAGCTGCCCTTTCAATGACAAGGGATGCTTTCTAGAAGAAGCGGGAGCTGTACAAAAAAGACGGTCTCCAATTGTCCCCAGATGGAACCAGGCTGCTGGCGCTTAAAATCATAAAGGTGGCAAAGCAGTTTTTAAACTAAATCTTGGGGGAAAGCCGACAGGAGATGAAATGTCTCTGGTTCGAGAGGACTCATCTCAAAGAGATGAAGAGTTAGCTGTTACTTTTCTACTGGATAATGGATCCGAGTTGTCCACTGAGATGGTGACAAACAGAATGGACTGCCTGCCAGAGTCTCGAGGTGGCAGAAGGAAGGTGGCGGGAAGGAAGCTTGCCTGGGAAATTATAGATGTTTGTACACAAATGCTAGAAGTCTTCAAAGTAAAATTGGTGAGTTGGAATGTTTAGTGTTGGGGGAAAACATAGAAATTGTGGGAATTTCAGAAACTTGGTGGAATGAGGAGAATCAGTGGGACACAGTGATTCCTGGATATAAGTTACATCAGAAGGATAGGGAGGGAAGGGTTGGAGGTGGGGTGGCTCTGTATGTCAGAGAGGGCATACAGTCCAGTAAGACTAAGGTCAGAGAATTAGATTCCCTTCTAGAAATGCTTTGGGTTGAACTAGAGGGCCCAAAAGGAAATTTAACTATGGGAGTTTGTTATTGCCTACCAAATCAAAAGATAGAGGATGACTATAATATGATGGAAGGCTTAAAGATAGACGTAAAAACTGTGTTGTCATAGGTGATTTTAACTACCCGCAGATTGATTGGGTCAATATGTGTTCTGGTCGAGAGAAAGAAATTGAGTTTCTAGATGCTCTCAATGACTGTGCTATGGAGTAGATGGTCTCTGAACCTACCAGGGGTGGGGCGTTCCTGGATTTGGTCTTAAGTAATGCCCAAGACTTGGTGAGAGATGTAAAAGTGATCGCACCGCTTGGGAGCAGTGACCATAACGTTATTGATTTCACCATTTGTATAAATAGAGAGTTGCTCCAAAAGACCAGCACAACCATGTTTAACTTTAAAAGGGGTAAATTCTCTGAGATGCAGAGGCATGTGAAGAGGAAACTGAAAGGAAAGGTAAATACAGTCAAAACCCTTGAGGAAGCTTGGAGGCTATTTAAAACTACAATCCTAGAAGCACAGATAAAATATATATCACAAGTTAGGAAAGGTACAAACAGGTATAAGAGAAGGCCTGCATGGTTAACAAAGTAATGGAAGCTGTAAAAGGTAAGAAGGACTCCTTTAAGCGGCGGAAAGCTAGTTCAAGTGAGATTAATAAAAGGGAACACAGGCAGTGGCAAATCAAATTCAAGACTGTGATCAAGCAGGCAAAAAGGGACTATGAGGAGCATATTGCAAAAAACATAAAGACCAACAATAAAAATTTCTTCAAATATATTAGAAGCAGGAAACCAGCCAGGGAGGCAGTGGGCCCTTGGATGACCAAGGGGTCAAAGGATTACTGAAGGAGGATAGGGAAATGCCTGAGAAGCTGAATGCATTTTTTTGCCTCCGTCTTCACTGTGGAAGATGAGAAGTGTTTGCCTGCTCCAGAACCACTTATATTGGAAGGGGTTTTGAAAGACCTGAGCCAGATTGAGGTGACAAGAGAGGAGGTCCTACAACTGATAGACGAATTAAAAACTAATAAGTCACCAGGTCCGGATGGCATACACCCAAGAGTTCTGAAAGAACTCAAAGTTGAACTTGTGGTCTTCTGACAAAAATATGTAATCTTTCATTGAAATCTGCCTTCGTTCCTGAGGACTGGAAGGTAGCAAATGTCACCCCCATCTTTAAAAAGGGTTCCAAAGGCGATCTGGGAAACTACAGGCCAGTCAGTCTGACTTCAATACCGGGAAAGTTGGTAGAAACCATTATCAAGGACAGAATGAGTAGGCACATTGATGAACACGAGTTATTGAGGAAGACTCAGCATGGGTTCTGTAAGGGAAGATCTCGCCTCACTAACCTGTTACATTTCTTTGAGGAGGTGAACAAACATGTGGACAAAGGAGACCCGATAGATATTGTTTAACTTGACTTCCAGAAAGCTTTTGATAAAGTTCCTCATCAAAGGCTCCTTAGAAAGCTCAAAAGTCATGGAGTAAAAGGACAGGGCCTCTTGTGGATCAAAAACTGGCTAATTAATAGAAAGCAGAAAGTGAGTATAAATGGGCAGTCTTCGCAGTGGAGGACGGTAAGCAGTGGCGTGCCGCAGGGCTCAGTTCTGGGTCCCATGTTCTTTAACTTGTTCATAAATTATTTGGAGTGGAGAGTAAGCAGTGAAGTGGCCAAGTTTGCAGATGACAATAAATTGTTCAGGGTGGTGAGAACCAGAGAGGATTGTGAGGAACTCCGAAGGGATCTGTTGAGGCTGGGTGAGTGGGCGTCAATGTGGCAGATGAGGTTCAATGTGGCCAAGTGCAAAGTAATGCACATTGGGGCCAAGAATCCCAGCTACAAATACAAGTTGATGGGGTGTGAACTGGCAGAGACTGACCAAGAGAGAGATCTTGGGGTCGTGGTAGATAACTCACTGAAAATGTCAAGGCAGTGTGCGATTGCAATAAAAAAAGGCCAACGCCATGCTGGGAATTATTAGGAAGGGAATTGAAACCAAATCAGCCAGTATCATAATGCCCCTGTATAAATCGATGGTGTGGTCTCATTTGGAATACTGTGTGCAATTCTGGTCACTGAACCTCAAAAAGGATATTATAGCATTGGAAAAAGTCCAGAAAAGGGCAACTAGAATGATTAAAGATTTGGAACACTTTCCCTATGAAGAAAGGTTAAAACGCTTGGGGCTCTTTAGTTTGGAGAAACGTCGACTGCAGGGTGACTTGATAGAGGTTTATAAGATTATGCATGGGATGGAGAAGGTAGAGAAAGAAGTACTTTCTCCCTTTCTCACAATACAAGAACTCGTGGGCATTCAATTAAATTGCTGAGCAGTCGGGTTAGAACGTATAAAAGGAGGTACTTCTTCACCCAAAGGGTGATTAACATGTGGAATTCACTGCCACAGGAGGTGGTGGCGGCTACAAGCATAGCCAGCTTCAAGAGGGGGTTAGATAAAAATATGGAGCAGAGGTCCATCAGTGGCTATTAGCCACAGTGTGTGTATGTATATATATAATTTTTTTGGCCACTGTGTGACACAGAGTGTTGGACTGGATGGGCCATTGGCCTGATCCAACATGGCTTCTCTTATGTTCTTATGACAACTCCTACGAGAGCTATGGCTGACCCAAGGTCATTCCAGCAGCTGCAAGTGGAGGAGTGGGGAATCAAACCCGGTTCTCCCAGATAAGAGTCTGTGCCCTTAACCACTGAATTTTATTTCATACCATCATGGCAAATCTACAAACTTTAATCTGCACATGTAGTAGAATTTTGAGGAGGAAGAATTGATAGTACTCCTTCACACTACTGGTGGAGGGACTGGATTCTGAAATATTATCTGATATTAAAAAGTGTCTAGATAAATCCCACATCAGGAAACAAGTGAGGCTAGAATCTTACACCTGATAAATTACAGGGGTTATTTGCAGACTTTTTTAATATAGAAAAATAATCCGAAACAGCATTCCCTGTCAAAAATTTGATGTCTACGGAGTCCAATTTGTACATCAGGTTTAGAGGTGCCATTTGCCTGCTTTTGGCAGGCAAACTCTCCCTCACCACTGCTCAAATGAGAGGAGGGAGAAAATGGGGGGGATGGATTGTCAATCCATCAGGGCTTTTTTTTGTAGCAGGAGCTCCTTTGCATATTAGGCCACACACCCCTGATGTAGCCAATCCTCCAAGAGCTTACAGTAGGCCCTGTTCTAAGAGCCCTATAAGCTCTTGGAGGATTGGCTACATTGGAGTGGGGTGGTCTAATATGCAAAAGAGTTCCTGCTATAAAAAAAAAGCCCTGATCAACACTACTTCCAGCTAAAATTTGGATGTGATGTCACCGGTATGCTAGGATTTTGCTGATCTTAGATTTCACCATAGAGAATGAGACGTTGCTATCACTTTCAGGTTTTAGCTAGAAGTGCTGTTGACATGTTGCTGATGTCCTCTTTCCTGTGTGCTGTCCCCCAAAATCTCCTAGGGGCTCCTGGCATGAACCTGGCACCCCTAAGGAATCTACTGCCTCATCCACTGACTCATGTATAAATGAGTTTACCTGCACACTGAAGATGCTCAAGTATATTTTGAACCATTATATGACAGGCTCAAATAAGGTAGCCAGATCTGACTCAAGAAATATCTGAGGACTTTGGGGGTAGAGGCAGGAGCAAGAGTGTGGCATTAACAAGGATTATTAATTTCTTGGCTGGACTGACAAAGAGGCCCCTGCCTCTCACTCAGTCAGCCCCTTCTGCTGAAAAGTGCAGGGTTTATAAACGTTTTTTTCCCGGAGCACTGACATCACTTATCAGATCTACTGGGTCACAGTTGTGCCTCTGATGTCAACAATAATACTTGCCAACTCAAAACATTAAGGTCAAGATTGTCCGCAGTTCACTCTTCCCTTTCACCTATTTTCTGGGTCTTTGCAAATGGCGGCTTCCTGCAATACCAAATATGGTCTTCCTGTCTTGGGGAGGCAGCTTCAACCTTCACACATTGACCCAGATTCTCAGCTTATGGCTGAGTGATTACATTGCTGTTGAGAGCAATATGAACGCTTAAGGTGCTGAAGAGCTTAGAACTCTGGTGGCCAAGTTCATAACTGCAGCCAAAAATCATAGAGAGCTATAGAGGCTTCTAAGGTGTTTGAAGAGCTTATTTCACAAGAGACCCAACCCAAAATTCTGTGACACCGCCACCCCATTGGCCAGATTGGAGAAGGCATTTTTGTCTTTAAGTTACGTCACTTCTCCAAGCCAGCAGGTGGCTTGGCGAATGTGTTTAAAATTAAAGTTGCTTTCTTGCCACCTCTCCCTCCCCATCTATTTATTTTCTTCCTTCCATATGCCTTGTTGCTCTCAAACATCTGATGTTTATTTTCTTTGCGGCTCTTTATATTAAGCAAGTTTTGCCACCCCTGTTCTACAAGAAGGTGTTCCTGAAATTTCCGTTTTGAGATTTTTTTGCAAACTGGTAGAAATGGGGGGGGGGTTGTCTTCTCTTTGCTGACTCTCTCTGGATGATGGAATCTTGAGCAGGGGCCACCTGAAGATGGGGGTGTTCTTACATACCGGAAAGCGCTCTGTTCCTATCTCTTCATCATTCTCATGCATAATAATAGAAACCACTTCACACTCTTTTGAAAGGTGAGCAGCTACTACCCATGTGGTTCTTGAGGGAGGTTTCTCACTCCGACATGATTACCCTTGCTAATTAAAACAAAAAAAACCCTCTTTTCTGGTTCTCAGGCTCTGATCTCCTTCCAGCTGAGCTGGCTTACACACACAGTTGTGTTTTCCACTACATGCACACACAACAACTTGCTGCTATCTCTGTTCTGTATCCTTGTACAGTAAATGCTAGGGTTGCCAGCTCTGGTCTGGGACATTCCTGGAGATTTGGAAAGCCTGGGGAGGGAACTCAGCAAGGATGTCATGCAATGGAGTCCACTTTCCAAAGCTGATATTTTATCCAAGGGAACCAATCTCTGTGCTCTGGAGATCTGTTGCAATCCCAGGACATCTCCAGGTCCCACCTGAAGGCTGGCAAATCTAGTAAATGCGAAGGCCTGTTGTATTTTTTTTGTTTGTTTTATTTATTTATTTTCTCTTTGTTCTTTTCAGCCTATTGGCACCAGGGCTTTTTTTGAGCAGGAACACAGTTCCGGCTGGCTTGACGTCAGGGGGTGTGGCCTACTACACAAATGAGTTCCTGCTGGGCTTTTTATACCAAAAAAGCCCTCATTGGCACGATCAATGTCAGTTTGTTCTCTTATTATCTTGCGTAATATTTAGGGTAATATTATTCCTGGACTCCCTGCATCTATTCTCAAGTCTCTCCTAATTGTCTCAAATGCTGCCAAGAGCCCAAGCAATGAACAGAGAGGACAATCTCTGGTTTCACCAGAAGACTGGTACCTGTAGAACAAAAGGCCTAAGCAGGAAGAAGAAGAAAATGAAATACAGAAAGAGGAGGAAGAACATGGAGGCATTTCGAAGTAAGATCTGATCAAAGACTAGACCCATTTCAATGGGGTTTCAGACCTGACTTTGGACAGAGACTGTTTTGGTTGCTCAGGTGAAGGATGGATAAGTATTTGCAAACGAATAAATACCTGCTGTCTAACCAAGACCAGAGGCTAAACCTGGTGTGAGGGAACAGACAAATGAGATTGTTGAGCAGATTTAAGGGTATGCATGGGTCTCTACCAGGAAAAGTGGGTCCCACATTGTGAGGGGGCCCATAAAAACAGGGGCAGAAAAAACAACAACCAACAAGCGAACAACTAAATGGACCACTTTAGAGATGGCAGAAAACAGCCAAATATCATTAAATGCCTGTACAATAAGAAAAATATTTCACCTGGCACAAAAATATTATAGCAAAGTAGATGCCCGGCAGAGAGCTTTGGCCAGGGATTTCCACAAGCAAAGGACCAGCAGGCAGGGGCTATCGCTTAGGGGCAGAGCACGCGCCTTCCATGAGGAAACATCACAGGTTCAGTCCCTACCACCTCCAGTCAAGTGGTCCCAGGACCCTGAAGAATTGCTGCGGGTTAAACTAGACAAGACTGAACTGAATGGGAAAGTGGCCTGGCTGGAGAGATTGCAATTTCATATTTCCCAATGCAGAAGGTTCTATCCTTGTCAACCTCCCAGTTCACTGACAAAAGCAGAAGCATCTATAGCAGGGCCACCACTGCAGACCATAACAACTAGGTACGTTCCTAAAGGAGCAAACCGTGTGGTAGCACAGCATCCTCAGAGATGCTGGAAAAGATTGGCTAAGAAGCCAGGAGGGAGGAGTTGGGAGAAGAGCTGGGCTTTTTATGAGCAGGAACACACAGAAATGCAGTTCCAGCTGGCTTGGTGCTACGGGGTGTGGCCTAATATGCAAATGAATACCTGCTGGGCTTTTCCTACAAAAAAGCCCTGTGTGATGTCACAGGGGGTGGCCTAATAGGCAAATGAGTTTTTATAAAGCCCTGGAGAAGAGGCTCTAGAAAGCACAATTAGCCATTCTGAGAACGTTGCGCCAAATATGCTCAGCAGTTAAGCATACCATTTTCAATAGCCGTGTGGTTACTTGTGAACCACAGCTCAAGTCACCTTGTCTCACCTTCTTTGCTCTCTATCGACTCGAGAGCTGAGCCGAGCAGTTTTGCAGCTATGCAGGAGCTGCAGTGGTAGAATTTAAATTCTTTCTGCCTTGAGGGCGCTTTTGCACCTAACACAGTAGGCAAAATGGATTCCCTTCACCCCAGGGTGACAAATGGGCACATGATACGTGGTGAAAATTACAACACCCGCAGCACTTTATGACGGCGCTGCAATTCCAGACAGCTTGGCAGAATTAATGTTGACGTGTCAGACAGACACAGATGAACACTGAATGATAAGCCTTAAAAAACTGTGCAGTATTTATTTATACGGGATTGGCTCCTTTTCATCATTTAATTGCAGGCAGCAGTAGCATCTGGGGCAGAGGGTTTTACTGTGTGCTGTGTATGACCATCAGGAAGTGGGGAAGCTCACAAGCAACCCCAAACTTCCCACCAAACCATCACCTCCTTGTTCATGACGGGTGAGAGAGGTGTGAGCTGAACTGAGTGCTTGAGCATCTCTAGGCTTCTCAGAAAATTTGGGTTTGCCTCTGCATCATGGACAAAACAGTCATGAAATAAAGCCTGTCGCTCAGAAATGCTACGCGTTTATACATAAGGAACATTGAAAGTAAAATATAATTTAGTGGGAGATTCCTTCGTTTTGTCCTGGGACAGGGCAAAGTAGTGCGGAGTTGCTTTGTACAGAAGTCCCCCAAAAGCACCATAAATCTAGAAGTGGCTGTCACTTCAAGATAGTTTGACCAGGTCAAATTAATCAATAAAAAAGAAAATATATCTTTCAAGTAAAAAGATGCCTGTGATTAGTCAGATGAAAAATTTCTTTTAAAATGGTTAATTTTTAAATACTTAGTCAAATGTGGTCCAAAAGAGATTTACAGCCTTCTAAAACCCACTGAAGTCCACGGGGTCAGAACGGTGTGTCTGGTTATGATTGCATTGAATCTCTAGCTAGCAACTGAAGCACTGTCTTGGAAGAGAACATTCCACCTTCTTTCTCATGCCATGTAGGTGAGAATGCCCGTTTGACAGTGATGCTTCTTGCGATACACATGCACATCCAGGCCTTTTTTCTGGAGAAAAAGCCCAGCAGGAACTCATTTGCATATTAGGCCACACCCCTTGATGCCAAGCCAGCCAGAACAGTGTTCCTGTGCATTCCTGCTCAAAAAAAGCCCTGTGTACATCAACTTACAAAGGAGGAAAGTATATTTCCCCACTCCCACATAGTGCTGTTTTATTACAGGCACAAGTGCATGCATAATTCTTATTGTACAGGCATTTATTCCTAGGTTGTACTCTGCTTCTTCTTCAGTGCTCTATTCTGTTGTGCATCTGTTGATCCCCCCCCCCCCACAACCCCTTTTTTACTGCAGTTTTAAATCCCATCACAATCTGGGACCCACCTCTCCGAGTACAGACCCATGCACACCCTTAATCTCTTTAGTTAACAAACTGATGAACAAGCTGACTTCAGTTAACAAACTGATTAAAGCTCATGTGATTAATCCACAAAAAATTCTTCAATTAGGTAACTAACTACCCATTTTTATTTTGTGAAACGAAACATGCAAACCAACCAACCCTCGCTGCCTGCTCCATCCCACTCTTTTCCCCAGCTGACTGGGATCAAGCAGTACAAAATGAAAGGAAGGATGAACTTGTGTGTTTAAAATATCTGGGCTGGAAAGTGCAAATGCTGCTGCTTGCCTGGAATGAGAATTTTAGACAGATGAGTCTTGGCTTAGTGCCTTTTTTGAGGTGCTTCTGAGTCTTGGCTGAAGATTTCTTTTTAAAAAAAAATACGGATGTTGCTCTGCAAATCAGGGGGAGATATATTTTCACGGAATGGAAAATTTCCTCCTTCCCCTCTGTTTGAGCTCAGCTCTAGAGCCTGTGAATTAACAATAGAAAAGGGCACCCTGTGTGCGCTCAGGGGCATTCCTATCACCATGCTGCTTTCACAGAGCTGGTTATCAGTTTCTGGAGCTTGAGGAGTCACCTCATAATTTGAGAACCCGAAGTTTAGGAATAGTGAGGTTACCCCAACTAGGCTGGCTCAGGCTAGCCTCATCTCATCAGATCTCGGAAGCTAAGTGGGGTCAGCCCTGGTTCGTATTTGGATGCGAGACCACCATGGAAGTTCAGGCTTGCGACACAGAGACAGGCAACGGAAAACCATCTCTGTTGATCTCTTGCCTTGAAAACCCTACAGGGTCTCAGCTGCCACTCGATGGCACTTTTCAACACCACCAGTAAAGCTGTGGTCCTGCAGCTGTGCCTATTAAAGGTAAAGGTAGTCCCCTGTGCAAGCACCAGTCGTTTCCAACTCTGGAATGACATCGCATCATGACATTTTCATGGCAGACTTTTTATGGGGTGGTTTGCCATTGCCTTCCCCAGTCATCTACACTTTCCCCCCAGCAATCTGGGTACACATTTTACCGACCTCGGAAGGATGGAAGGCTGAGTCAACCTTGAGCCAGCTACCTGAACCCAGTTTCCACCGGGATCGAACTCAGGTCATGAGAAGAGCTTGGACTGCAGTACTGCAGCTTACCACTCTGCACCACGGGGCTCCCTCTCTAAAACACTAAGCGTACTGATATTGCTTAGGGTTAGCAAGCTCCAGATTTACAATCTTCCAGAATTACAATTTATCTCCAGATTAGCTACCCAGGAGAAAATGGCAGCTTCGGAGGTGGCCTCTTTGTCATTACATCCCCTCTGAGCTCCTCACCATATAGGGTTGTCAGGTCTGTGTTGGAAAATACCTGGAGATTTTGGGGGTGGAGCCAGGAGGGCAGGATTTGGGGTGGGGAGGGTCCTCCACATGGTACAATGCCATAGAGTCCACCCTTCAAAGCAGCCATTTTCTTCACAGGAGCTGATCTTTGCCAGCTGGAGATCAGCTATAAAAATGGGAGATCTCGATGACCCACCTGGAGGCTGGCAACCCTATAATGTAGTGTCCCCAGATTTCCAGAAATTTCACATGCTGGATCTGGGAACGCTAATTCAGGGCTATAGTAATAACAAATAACAAATAATCATATAGAGATTAGACAATAAGTAGCAAGAAAAGTTTGTGCAACGGTGAAGAGGAACTGAGGAAACAGCGGAGTGTGTGCTTATGTGCAGTTCACACAGCAGTGTGAGGAGGCTTTACTGAAAGCCGCTTCCATTTCCCCTGGGTGTACAGTTAATGAAGTCAACATGTCCCCCAGAGCAAATACCCTACACCTTCAGTGGTTACAGAACAGGAAGAAATTTGACAGATGAAGCTCTTCTCATCGCCACACATTCTCATTTGAGAAAAGCACATTTTCTGCTTCTTGGAATATGCCCCAAATACTACAGCCTTCTCCATAAAAACCACATCTCCAAGCTTTGAAAACCTTTGCCGGTTGATATCTGAACACCTGGCTGTTGTTAAAAGTACAGGAGCAGATGGGAGTGGATATTCTTTAGTCAGTTGGCAACTCTTAAGTAGGCTTCAAATTTACCCCTTCCATCTAGGCCTCAAACATATCTATAAAACTGATCCCTTATCTCAAATGTATTTAGAAGAGCTAGTTTTATACCTCACTTTTCTCTACTCTAAGGAGTCTCAAAATGGCTTACAATCACCTTTCCCTTCCTCTCCCCCCTTGTGAGGCAGGTGGGTCTGAGAGAGTTCTGAGAGAACTATGACGGGCCCAAGGTCAGCCAGCAAGCTTCCTGGGGAGAAGAAGGGGGGAATTAAACCCATATTAGAGTCTTAACCACTACACCACACTGGCTTACCATGTCACGGCTGGGGCCGGGTCAGGCAAAGTCCAGAGGCAGTCCGAGGTCTGTAGCCAGTAAGCAGGAGGGTCCGAGGCGCCAAATCCGAATCACTGTAGAAGTATCGCAGGTCTGAGGTCCAGAAGCCGAGGTCAGGGAGTCCAGAAGTCCAAAGCCAAAGTCAGGGAGTCAGGAACCAAAGTCAAGCCGGAGTGGATGCTAGAATGTCAGGGAGATGACTAGTTGCTTCCACAAAGCTTCCTCCCAAAGCCCACAGCTATATAGCCCTCTGCTGGCTGTTGCCCGTTTGGGCTAATTGCTGGCTCAGGGAGGCAGCCAGGATCCTGTTACCACTCAAGCATCCTTGCTCTTAGAAGGGCCAGAATCCTCTCAGAACTCAGGGCTCAGGGAGCGTCTTGCTTGTGAGCGTGCCGCCCTCCTCCGATCCCTGAGGTCCTGCCGGAGGCGGTCACGCACACGAGCCACCCGAGAGGGCGAGGCAGGGGGGCTGGGATCTTCTCCAGCAGGAGGCAGGGGCACTGGTGCAGGTGGCAGGGGCACAGTTTCCTCATCAGACTCAACTTCCTCTGAAGGGTCCCCAGCACCCATGACACTATCCCCCCCCCCAGGGACCCCCTCCGTCGAGGGACCTGGAAGGTCGGGGTGGTCGTTGTGGAACTGGTGCACCAAGTCCGGGGCATGAAGATTGTCCTCGGGCTCCCAAGACCGGTCTTCTGGGCCGTATCCCTCCCAGTCCACCAGGTACTGGAGGCCTCCACGATGGTACCGGGAGTCCAGGATCTGGCGCACCTCATATTCTTCCTCGTCATCCACCAACACTGGTGGTGGCGGCGGTGGGGAAGGAGTCCGAGCTGGGTCAGGGGGTGCAGCCGGAACAAGGAGGGAGCGATGAAACACGGGGTGAATGCGGAGGTGGGGTGGCAACTGGAGCCTGAAGGCGACGGGGTTTATTTGTTCAACGACGGGGTAGGGTCCAATGAACCGTGCATCCAGCTTGTGAGACCGACCAGGCCGGCGCAGGTAGCGAGTTGAGAGCCACACCTGATCCCCCGGCTGCACTGGAGGGCCTTCTTGCCTCTTTCGGTCCGCAGCCCGTTTATATGCCTCCTTGGCTTGCTGTAGCTGCTCTCGGAGCAAGTCTTGGCTGGCACGGAGTTCTTGCAGGTAGGCATCGACGACGGGGACATTCGTGGGTGGTAGGATCGCTGGGAAGAACCGAGGGTGGTACCCGTAGGTTGCAGCAAACGGGGTCATTTGGGTGGATGAATGGACCGCGTTGTTGTATGCAAACTCCGCTAGGGGCAATAGAGTGGTCCAGTCATCCTGCTGGTAACAGGTGTAACAGCGGAGATATTGCTCTAGCGTGGCATTGGTGCGCTCTGTCTGGCCATCTGTCTGTGGGTGGTAGGCCGAGGACAGGTGCACTCGAGTACCCAGGCTGGAATGGAGGGCTTGCCAGAACCGAGAGGAGAACTGAGGGCCCCGATCGGAGATCAGATGGGCTGGGAGTCCATGCAGACGAAAGATGTGTTGCAGGTAAAGCTGGGCCGTCTCCTGAGCTGTGGGGAGTTTCGGGCACGGAACAAAGTGGGCCATCTTGGTAAATAGGTCGACGACCACCCAGATACAAGTCTGACCCTTGGAGCGTGGAAGTTCCGTGATGAAGTCCATCGAGATGGTATCCCAGGGTCCTGAAGATGTGGGCAAGGGCTGCAGCAACCCTGAGGGTTTGGCTGGGATGTCTTTGGCCCGTCGGCAGACGTCACAGGAGCTGACATAGCGGGCAACATCAGCGCGAACTCGTGGCCACCAGAATTCCCTTGTCAGCAAGTGGGTGGTCTTATGCTGTCCAAAGTGCCCGGCGGGTAACGAGTCGTGGGTCAGGCGTAGCACTTCTGCCCGCAAGGGCCCGGGCGGCACATAGAGGCGTTCGCGGTGTAGCAAGAGGCCGCCTCGAGTCGTGAACTCCCCTGTTGGGTCATCTTGGAGAGCCTGGAGGTGTTGCTGGACCCAGGGATCATTGGCCTGGCTAGCCCGAATGTCCTCCACGAGTGCT
The DNA here is from genome assembly GCF_032191835.1 of Heteronotia binoei. NCBI lineage: Eukaryota > Metazoa > Chordata > Lepidosauria > Squamata > Gekkonidae > Heteronotia > Heteronotia binoei. The sequence goes on from NC_083237.1 coordinate 22,602,022, forward strand.
GGTGAAGTGGAGGTGGCTGCAAATACTGAGGGCGGCAGGATTGGAGCAGCGGGCGCGGTCTCAGTTGAGGCAGGGGCGTATTCCGGTTTCCGGGAGAGCGCGTCTGCTTTCCGGTTCTGGGTATGGGGGATGTAGGAGATCCGGAAGTCGAAGCGAGAGAAGAATAGGGACCACCGGATCTGGCGCTGGTTGAGACGGCGGGTGGTCTGGAGGTGTTCCAAGTTCCGGTGATCGGTGAGCACTTGAACAGGGTGGCGAGCCCCTTCGAGGTAATGTCGCCAAACCTCAAACGCCGCCTTGATCGCGAGCAACTCCCTCTCCCAGATGGTATAGTTCCTCTCTGCAGCAGTGAGCTGCCGCGAGTAATAGGCGCAGGGCTGTAGTGGCTGGGACAGCTCCTCGCGCTGGGACAGCACTGCTCCCAGGGCCACGTTGGAGGCATCAGCTTCCACCGTAAAGGGAAGCTGGGGGTCGGGGTATCTCAGGAGTGGCCCGGTGGCAAAGCGAGTCTTCAGGGTGGAGAAGGCGTTATCGGCCTCTGGGGACCAGTGGAAGGGTTCTTTGGGGCGGAGTAGTTGAGTCAGGGGTGTGGTCAGGGATGCGTAGGCCGGGATGAATTGCCGATAGTAGTTGGCAAAACCGAGGAACCGCTGCAGGTCTTTGCGATTCTGAGGAGCCTGCCAGGTCAGGACCGCTTCTACTTTTTTCGGGTCCATGAGGATCCCCTGCGGTGACACGATGTGCCCAAGGAACTCGACGGAGCGCAGGTCGAAGTCGCACTTCTCCAGCTTGGCGTAGAGACCATGGGCTCGTAGGCGCTGCAGGACCTGGCGGACGTGCTCGGCGTGCTGGGCAGGATTGCGGGAGTAAATTAGAATGTCATCTAGGTATATGATCGCGAAGCGGTCGAGCAGGTCCCGGAATATGTCATTCATGAACCTCTGGAAGACAGCGGGGGCATTGGTCAGTCCGAAGGGCATTACCAGGTGCTCATACTGCCCGTATCGGGTCCCAAACGCAGTCTTCCATTCGTCTCCGGGCCGTATGCGCACCAAATTGTACGCTCCACGGAGGTCCAGCTTGGTGTAGATTTGGGCCCCCTTTAGGCGATCCAAGAGTTCAGGGATCAGTGGTAGAGGGTACCGGTCGCGGATGGTGATCTTGTTCAGGGCCCGGTAGTCATTGCACAGCCGGAGCTCCCCACTTTTCTTCTTCACGAAGAGGACTGGAGCAGATAGGGGAGAGGTTGAGGGTCGGATGAATCCGCGTTTCAGGTTCTTGTCCAGGAAGTCTCGCAGAGCTGCCAACTCCGGCTCCGACATTGGGTACAGACGCCCCACCGGGAGTGGTGCCCCAGGTACCAAATCAATGGCACAGTCGTAGGGCCGGTGAGGGGGAAGCTGATCAGCTCCTGTCTCTTCGAAGACATCAGCAAAGTCCACATACTTCTGAGGGAGCTGAGGACCACCACTCGGGATGCCAGCTGCTAGAGTGGTGGGAGGAGTCAGATGGGGGCATGGGTCTCGGAAGCGTAGTTCCTGCTGGGCCCAGTCCACGATGGGGTTGTGCAGCTTCAGCCAGGAAAGGCCTAGAATCAGCGGGAAGCGAGGCATGCGGGCGACATCAAACCGCAGCTGTTCTTGGTGCTGCTGGACGTGGAAGGTGATGGGACAGGTCTCCTGGGTGACGGGGCCAGAACGGAGGAGGCGCCCGTCAATAGCCTCCACCAGCGACGGAATCCCTTTTGTCTGCACAGGGATCTGGTGCTGCTTCACAAAGGCGGCATCTATAAAACAGTGGGCCGCTCCCGAGTCCAGCATGGCATACACGAACAGCCAGCGTTCGTCAGGCAGACGGAGTTTGACTGGTAGCAGGAATGGCCCTGGGGTATCAGCCCGCTGTTCGGAGGACCCAGCTAGTCGCCCCAGGCTGGGGGGTCCACTTACGCCTGGGGCTGCCCTTTTGGCGGCGGTGGCAGCGAAGGTCCAGGTATCCGATGCTTAGCAGGGCAGCCAGAGGCATAGTGGCCTGCCGTGCCGCAGTAGAGGCACAGATTCTGCGTGCGGCGTCTGGTCTTTTCCTCTGGGGTCAGGCGGGGTCGAGCAGCTCCAAGCTGCATAGGCTCATCCTTGGTGCTGGTACTAGCTGGGGACGGGCGAGGAGCCAGGTAGCACGGCGCAGGGAGCTGGCGCCCTCTGGTCTTGGCTTGGCGGCGACTTTCCAGGCGGCCATCAATGCGGAGGCAGAGGGTGATAAGTTCTTGGAGCGTGGGTGGCTGCTCCACCCTGGCCAGTTCATCCAGGACCTCCTCTGCCAACCCCTCAGTAAACTGGTCCATCTGGGCAGCCTCATTCCACGCCAAGTCCTGGGTCAGGAGCTTGAATTCAGTGGCATATTGAGCCACCGAGGAGTTGCCTTGTTTCAGTGCCCTGATCTTCCGGTTGGCTGTGGCTGCTTGGACTGGGTTTGAGAAAGCAGCAGACAGGTGGGCCTCAAACCCCTGGTAATCAGTCAGTAGGGGAGAGGACGCGACCAGTAAGGGTGTGGCCCATTTGGCCGCCTGCCCCTTTAACAGACTGATGACGAAACACACCTTGGTTTTGTCATTGAGGAAGTCCCGTGCTCTCAGTTCAAAGTACAGCCGACACTGTGCTAGGAAGGCAGGAAATTCTTCCACGGCACCCCCAAATCTGTCAGGTGGGGGAACTGGGCACTTGGCTGGAGCACTGGCCGCAGGTTGTTGCTGCAAGTGCACTACTGCCTGTGTTAGCTGCTGTACCTGGGCTTGGAGCGCAGCCAGTAGTTCTGTGGTTTCACTTGCTTCAGCATCCATCCTGTGGAGTGGGTGTTTGTCGGTGGAAGCAATCTGTCACGGCTGGGGCCGGGTCAGGCAAAGTCCAGAGGCAGTCCGAGGTCTGTAGCCAGTAAGCAGGAGGGTCCGAGGCGCCAAATCCGAATCACTGTAGAAGTATCGCAGGTCTGAGGTCCAGAAGCCGAGGTCAGGGAGTCCAGAAGTCCAAAGCCAAAGTCAGGGAGTCAGGAACCAAAGTCAAGCCGGAGTGGATGCTAGAATGTCAGGGAGATGACTAGTTGCTTCCACAAAGCTTCCTCCCAAAGCCCACAGCTATATAGCCCTCTGCTGGCTGTTGCCCGTTTGGGCTAATTGCTGGCTCAGGGAGGCAGCCAGGATCCTGTTACCACTCAAGCATCCTTGCTCTTAGAAGGGCCAGAATCCTCTCAGAACTCAGGGCTCAGGGAGCGTCTTGCTTGTGAGCGTGCCGCCCTCCTCCGATCCCTGAGGTCCTGCCGGAGGCGGTCACGCACACGAGCCACCCGAGAGGGCGAGGCAGGGGGGCTGGGATCTTCTCCAGCAGGAGGCAGGGGCACTGGTGCAGGTGGCAGGGGCACAGTTTCCTCATCAGACTCAACTTCCTCTGAAGGGTCCCCAGCACCCATGACATACCACTTGTTACCACATCTGAATTCCACCCTTCAGAGAACTTGTCACATAACCCCAGTGCAGCTGAGGGAGTCACAATTTCCTACTGACTTTGCTAACCTGCTTTAGGGGCAGACTTACTTGACAGTGGCTGACAGATTCCAAATGTTTGGAAATTAGTCCTCTGCCATCACTGACACCTGAAATCATCTCAGAATCTTACATCAACTCCTCACACATGTGGATTGCCAGAAGCTGTCCTGAGCTAAAATTGCCTCCACAGATTAGTTGGTTTTATCCTAGACCTGAGGCCTGACCAAAGACTGCTGATGACCACTGTTATAATAGGTGGGGTATGAAGGCTCCGGCATGTATTTGCCCCAGATGAAGCTAGTTCAGAAACTATGGTTCTGGTTCACAGGGCCGGATCTAGGAGGGAGCAGAGAGGGCGCCTGCCCCAGGTGCCGCCAGAGGGGGAGGTCCAAATTGGGTATGGAGTCCATTGTATTCTATGGGCCCATAAGGGGGTGCCGTTTTTTAATTTTGCCCTCCTCAAAAACATATTGATTTGGTCCTACGGGTTCAGTGTGTTGGGAAATTTTGTGAGGGAAATTGTTTAAATTTTCCCAGACAGTTCAATGGACCGCTGGATTGCAAAAGAAACTGAAAATAATAACACTATAGACTACGTCTTTACTCTATCGCTAACAAGCTTGGAACTCAGTCAGCTCTCCCAGATCCAAAACTGCCAACTGCTCTTCTTTAACCATCATTTTTCAACCCTCTTCTTAACATTCCATCAGCTCTCATCTCATTGGGAGTGAGGCAGATATCCCTTCCTGAGTCAGCTAAACAATAAACTGGTAAACATATTTAACCTATAATGACTGAACTTTAGACACTGCCTAGACTTGCAACATAAATACTCAGAATTCCAACACAGTGTGGATCTCTGCAAGCTGCAGGGCCTCTGTCCAACAGGACTGAGACAGCAGATAGACGTCTGCTCAGCTGACATGTGGATCAGGTGAGAAGCCGTATCCCTGGCTGTATGCCTTTCTCTGCAAATAACTAGTGAAGTCCCAGCAGCAGGGAGTGTTGAGTCAATGCATGCTGAGGACATATTGACAAGGTGCCTAACATAGACCCAAAAGAGCCACAGCCTGTTGAGGCATCAAATACCACTGGGTCAACCTGAGTCGCCAAAGCCCATCTCTGCTCATTTCAAGGCTGAGTTAGGAGAAAGGGGAGTCATGTATTGGTCCCTCCTGGGTTATCATACTACAAAGTGCTAGCATTCAGCCTCTTAGCAACAGCATTTTCACTGGGCATATCCAGTTCTGTAGGCTCTTGCTAGCAACCAGTTCACTTGTGTAAGGCCTCCATGATTCTTAACAGAACTCAAGCAAGCGTGCGGGGATTTATCTCATTTTAGTTTCACAACAACTTTGTGAGGCAGCTTTGGCTAAAAGACAACAGCCTTACACAGATGTTCGAAATGGACACAGGACATATACAGTGGTTGTTAGGGTGCACACTTTCTTTACCCCCTCATTGTGTTTGACTTCCATGCATTCTGAGGTCACATCTGCACAGGAGTACCAGCAGATACACCCCAATATATGTAGTCTGCTGAAAAACTGAAAATCAGTTTTCAGTCTGCTGAAAAACTGGAGAGGGCAAGTCCAGATATATGTGTGCAGGTGCCTGTCCAGCTGTGACCTCAGAACATACAATGGTTGGGTGCATGCATGGCAGGGCCAAGGGACATGATCTTAAATCCTTACCAATGCCTTGCTAGAAGCACAGATTCCACCATACCCAATTAGAACATCTGCATGGTGAGAAAAGGAATACAACTGTTTTCTCTCATGCTGTAGAAAAGAACAAGAGTTGAGTAGCACCTTAGAGACTTAACAAATTTGTGGCAGAGTATGAGCTTTTGTGAGTAATTGCTCCCTTCTACAGATATAGCTAGAATGTCAGTCCATCTGTCCTTATATCTTGGAGTGCAGTGATTTCAGATGCCAAATAACCACAACAGATGAATTACAGTAGCAAGATGAGTTGTGGAATGCAGAGGATTAGCAGGTGTGGAGAATCAGCATTGGTAATAAGACAAGAAACCTAGGTCTTGATTTAGTTCAGGAGGATGCATTGTCTTGAGCTTCATTATCACTTCCCATTGAGCAGTCTTCATTCTAATCTCTTTGAAATTCCTTTGAATTTCTCCCATGCTGTTTTCCAAAAAGAAATTCCCCGTCATTCCTCCACATCAAGCTTCTACTTGCCACAGCAAGAGAAAGGAGAGAGTACCCACATCTTTTTCCTACGGTGGCTAATAGCATATCTGGGGGTTATTTCCAGGAAATAGCACAGGTGAGAAGCACTGCAGCTTTGATGTAAAACAAGAGCCTCTGCAGCTACTTTTTTGATGCAAGAGAAAACATTGGGATATCGAATTATGGATCTCTCCCACGAAACCTGTGAAACAGTAAGGTTTGGGGCCAAGCAAGAATTTAAACTTGTGTTTCCTATAACCAAATATGGTTGCCATTTCATGGGGGGGGGGGAGGAGTTGGCCTGGTTTATGGTTATGCCTTTAGAAACAGCCAGATGAGCAAAAATTAGCTTTTTGCAGTATGAAGATAAACACTGAGATTATCTGCGTGGTTGTTTTCTGCTGCTAAAGGATTGTTATTGCACAATCAGCAGGAAAAAGAAATGAACATTGCAGCCTACTAAGTATTTAATTTTATATTCCCCGTAAACAACATATTACTGAGTCTACTAAGAAGAAAGCCTCTTCAAGCAAAGGTTCTGTTTCTCCCTGCAGTTTTCTTTTGATCCTTTGTTTGCTTCCTAATTACTGAGGCTGGCCATTCAGAAATCACAGATCAATGGTTAATTCTCAGTTCTTGGGAAGGAGCAGTGCTATTTTCCAAGTTGTAGTCAGCCCTGACCACCGATATATGGAACAACTGCAAATATTGTTTGTAATATATTCTTTAAGAATGCAATACAGAGCAATTGTAAACTAGTAATAATATAAAATAAAACAGATTAATAGCTACATTTATTTTATTGTTATTATTTTGTAACAACACTATATTGCAATAATAAACAATAATTTAAAAATCATGAGCAGTAACTTTGCCAGAATATAAAGTGGAAAATGGTACTGAAGGAGACCCCTTTCCTTCACAAACAGCCTCTAATGTTTAGAATTGATTAGTGATTAGAAAAAAAACAGCCAGCTGGAAGAGAACAAGAAGGAAACAGAAAGGAAAAAGAATGGAAAAATATTGAAAGAAGCTGTGCAAAACTTCATGGCTCTTTGATTGTTCCAGTCGGACAGCCTGATGTTGCTGTTACACTTTAGAATCAAAATAAACCACAACAGTTGCATCAGGAAAAAAGATAGAAAAATGACAGAGGAAACAGGACTGGATTGACAATGCTGTCCTGTGGATTCTCCATAAAAAATAATCAGCCATTAAATGACTAAAGTATTAAAATGCTTGTTCCTCAATCTGCCGTTAAAGTAACAGCCACTGCTAGCAAGCTGACAGGCTACAATTGCCCAGAGAGAAGAAGAAGAAGATGATATTGGATTTATATCCCGCCCTCCACTCTGAAGAGTCTCAGAGCGTCTCACAATGTCCTTTACCTTCCTCCCTCACAACAGACAACCTCTGCCAGAGGGCTGACCCAAGGCCATGCTAGCAGGTGCAAGTGGAGGAGTGGGGAATCAAACCCGGTTCTCCCAGATAAGAGTCCACACACTTAACCACTACACCAAACTGGCTCGCCACACCAAACTGACAGAGAGGGGAGATGCCCTCTGTTCAGGCACAGAGCCTCCTCTCTTTTATTATTCTATGTCTTGTGAGACTAACTCTTAACAGTAAAACCAAGTCCAGGGGCTGAATGCTAACTCAGGCTGAGCGCAGAGGGAAGCGGCTTGTATAAAAACATCAACAAGACAAATGACTGAAAGCAGCTGCATCCACAACCGGGAGAGAACGACAAAGAACGGTTAATGCCAGGAAGAAAATATTCTGGTTCTCCGCATGAATGACACCCAGAAACAGCCTCTGCTAGAGGTGGGCTCCAACTATAGATGGGCATTTGTTACAATCTGTTTAATGCATAGAATTCTTACGAGATCAGTTCAGGGGAAAAGATACACCTCAACGCTTTTACACTTGAGTATTCCAAACATGCTTACAGTTTTGAATCTGTCAATCTTTGGAAAAGAAGCATTAGAGAATAATAAACCACAATACGAAACATTCAATGAAGTAATAACAAGATGGTGTTCGGAGTCAATTACGGTGGGCAAATGTTAATTGAAATGCATGAGTTGTACAATTCTTTACTTGCATATATACTTTAGTTGTGCCCAATGATGGAAGCTTGGACTCTCAAAAAGTTTATACCATGAAACTCTTGCTGCTCTCTAAGGTTCTACTGGCTTTGAATCTAACCATACAACTCCCAGGACACTTTATGGAGAATTCAATAATCTTCCTCGCCACCACAACTCTCAAATAAAGCTACTTGCTCGCAAAATAATTTTGACTTTTTTACTTTGCACGCCTCCCAATAACACCCAAACCAGGCTGTCCAAGAGAAGGCCAAGGATTTCCAGCCCTAGCAGAAGGCCAAGTCCACTCTGGTCACTCTGCACAGAACGTGTGGGCTTACACCAGCAGACTGTCGCCCCCCTGGCTTCCTTAAGCCGTGGCCATCTGATCCCCATCCAATTCAACTTACCTCGAAGCACAGATCCAATCAGAAGCATCAGAAAGTGGGATGGAAATGGGAGACCAGCCATGGTGTTGTGGCAGCAAAGGTTGTAGCCGCTTATCTTCAGGAGAGCATGACCTGGTAGGAGACGCCAGGGCACCCAGCTGAAGAATTCGATAAAGCCAAGAGATACTTTTGGAGCAGAGTGAGACTGAAAGAACACAAGAAGCAGAGGAAAGGGGAAGGGGTGGAAAGACTTTTCAATTTCCAAACAGATAGTGATCTCTCACACTCCCCACACCCCCTCCCTTTGTGTGCCACTGCACAAGGTGCAGTAAGCATGGGCCAGAGGGAACTGGCAACACATGGGTGACAGGAGGAAGGAACCTACGCTTCTTCCTGCCTCTGCTCAAAGGGAGAGTGGTGAAATGCACCAAGCTGCCCCCAAGCAATGAGAGTTGCGTCAGCCCACGCGTGACAAAAACACTTTTTGCACTGCAATGCCTGATTTCCTGTGAACAGGATAGTGGTTTTGCCTAAATTCCTGCCTATTTTGACAGCAAGGATTTAACATCCTAACACTGATGTGTCTTTTGCAGGTTCCTGAATGGGCATTTTGTTAGCAGGGGTCTGAAGCCGGTACTCAGCAAGTGTGTCAGTAGGAGGAACTGCCATTTTGCAATTTCAAAAAATCAGTGAGAGGCTGGAGGAGGGGGAAAGAGAGCGCGTTTCCTATCGGGAGTTAGCTGAAAACTATGAAGCATCTGGCGGTGTGGGGGGGGTGGGGGGGGTTCTTTGCTGCCTGCTGAGCATGAATAATCTATGGATCACTTCCATGAGGGATAGTAACACACCACACCAAAACATTACAAAAGATTCACCTAAAATACATATTTCTGTACAGCTCAGCAAATGCAGTGTTATAAATATTTATATTTTATGGTTGCTGTATTAGCTATCTTCCAAAAAATGTTCAGAATTTTAAAAATTCCTAGCAACGCTGGCAAAGAAATAAGATTGATCTAGAGGCCAAGGTGTAATGAATTTAAATTAGAGAGGTAACTAGATCCTGAACTTTTATCCTAACCTTCCAGTAAGGAGTTTGAAGCAATCTCTCTCTCTCCCCCTACGAAAGCCAATTTCTAAATAAACAAGCTATTAGAATGTATTGCTCTTATACTTTTTATTGAACTTTTAATGTCAGTGCATTGTACTTTCTCTGTTTACTTATTTAAACTGTGTAAGGTAATTTTGAGTCCCAGGACGAAAAGTGCACAAATAAATAAATAAATGCTAATTTCACCGTTAGGGAAACAAGACCAGTAGGGGGTGCTGGAAGGTTTTCCTAGCCATTTACCTGAGCCCAAGCATGGATAGTTTTAGAAAACAGCTCAGACAGTTCATATATGCTGTTGCCCAGGGTTTACAAAAACACGGAACTGGACCATAGTACATTAGCATTATGGTAATGAAATTAATTTCCTTGGGAACTTTTAATAGCATTAATCTTTCCATGGGAGGGAAGGTGGCACAGTATAGTCTGATCTCCAGAAGCTAAGCAGTGGTCAGTACTTAAAAGAGAGAGACCACCAAGGAAGGCTCTGTAGAAGACGGCAATGGCAAACCAGTTCTGCTTAACCACTTGCCCTGAAAACCCCTGCTGGGTTTGTCGTAAGCTAGCTGCAACTTGATGACACCTCTTTCTCTCTCTCTCTCTCTCTCACACACACACAGAGTATCTTTACATGTCTGCCCAGTACAATGATCGTGGGCAAAAGGCAGGGAAGTACATAGGTAGAAACACCAACAACACAGCCAAATTCTGTACTGCACTTTAGCAACATCCACTTACAACTAGCATCACCCACAGGTGAAGAAGGAAAAAAACTAGAAATGAAAGTGGGCCAGCCAATGGGGGACCACAACGGGTGTGAAGACTGGCTTCCTGTTTCCCCAATGCGAGAGGAAGTGGTAAGCTGAGAGACAGCAAGGTACGCAGACAGCACTCTGTCTTGAACTGCACAGCCAGAGGCCAGATATGGTAAGTACCCAGAAAACAGCCCCCCTTGGCCTTGTTTCTTTTCTGGGTTTGAGAAGCAAGGGGTGTCAGGATACCAGGGAAGGCCCAGCCTTGAGGGGTGGTCTTTGATGGAATCTTTCCCTGTGCCTTAGGACAAAGATTATGTTGGCTTTGCTACCCTGCCCAGCCAAGTCCACAGGAAATCCGTGAAGAAGGGCTTTGACTTCACTCTGATGGTCGCAGGTAAAGTGATAAAATTACCGTTTCTTTCACTGTAATGAACACCAACCCGACATTCCCAGGACATCTGGATTCTCTATTTTTTCACACAGCTGCAGATATGCTGTTGTATAAAATGGTGCCTCCTTGTAGCCATTTGCATAGTCTGGTAGTTGAAGGAGAATATAGTTAGCATTTAGGATGGCCAACCTTAGGTGAGGGCCTTGCTTTCTCCTGGAATTACATCTCAATTTCTCCAAAGATCAGTTTCTCTGTGGGGAAATGGCCATTTAGGAGGGTGGATTCTCTGGCATCACATCCCTGCTGAGTTCCCTCTCCAAACCACCCTTTCTAGGATCCCCACCCCCACAAATCCACAGGAATTTCCCAAGCCAGAGTGGTGCTGGCATCCTAAGTGCTCGTTTAATAGACCTATTGGACTGTTCTTTCCACAAATGTAAAGGGGATTCAACCCACTTGAAAACTGGTATGGGAGAGGCAGAAACTCAGAGGTCCTAACAGGCAGGCCCTCTGACCCATTTAGCTACATTCTCCTCCCAAACAAGGAAGGGAGGGGGCCTAAGGAACATTTCACAAAGTTCCAGCTTTGTTTCTGTACTTATTTTCCACGTACTTTATGCAGATGCCCTGGCACAATCAAATCGGATGAGACACTGGAAGATCTGTAGGTGGATGGATCTCCAGCACTTTGCACTGGGGAAGGGAGGGGAGCTAAAACTTTTCCTCTTGAACTGTTTGGTGCACTTCAGACATCCCTCTGAAGCTGAGATTTGCTGTTAGAGAAACACCCAGGTTGCTTCAATATTGCCTGCACATTTTCCTCACTGGACAAACCGCAGCTTGGGAGGAGGGGAGAGTGGTTTGAGCTCACGAAATAGAGTGGGAGGAGGAAAGAAAGACTTCAATCTGCCCCATCATGCCCTACCCTGCAGCTTTAATCTTGGGTCCCTGGCACTGCCATAACAATGTTTTGATATGCAGTCATGGATTTTCCAGTGTGTGGCTTGATATGACCCCAAGAACTGTAGAATCATCAATTTATTCCCTCTCACTCATTCATTCTACAGGAGAGTCTGGCCTGGGAAAATCCACCCTCATCAATAGCCTTTTCTTGACAGATCTGTACAAAGATCGGACAGTTCCAGATGCCCAAGGTGAGCAAGGCTTCTTGTCATGAACAATCACAACAATAAAGTAGCCTCATCAGCATGCAGAGTGCTTTGAAGCATAACCACAGGATGACAGATCCCTGCCCCAAGGCAATTACAATCTGAATTGCACATAGGGAGGCTATGGAGGGAAAGAAGGCAGCTACAGTAAATGGGACTAGGATTAAGAATAGGACTAAGGGCCTCTGTTGCAAAAAAGGTGAGTTTCTACAAGGAAGGAAATCTCCTTGGCTATTCTGGAGTCAGCTTAGGCATAAGGGGAGGCAAGGGAGAAAGGGCAAGGTTGTCTGAGGGAGCGGGAGACCTTTGGATGGCCAAGGGGGATGGACCAAAGATCTCGGGCAGGGATATATTGGGTGACAAGAACAGAGAGAGAAGGGCAGCCAAGTCCACAGAGGGCTTTGAAGGTAAAGATTAAGAGTTTGTGCTGGATTTGAGCACTCAGAGATTCAGGACAGAGAGAAGGAGTGTCTTATGGTCAAAGGAACCAATGAAATCAATGACTTGGGTGGCAGTGATCTATACTGATGGGCATTGTCTGGAACATTAGGAGGCAGGAAGAGCATTTTGCTGACTGTTCTTCCATCCTGCCTCGTCTCCCTGCTCTGCAGCCAGGATCCCTCAGACGCTGGAGATCATCAAGCATGCTGTAGATATTGAAGAAAGGGGGGTGAAAGTGAAATTGACAGTGATCGACACTCCGGGACTTGGAGATGCAGTGAACAACGAGGAGTGGTAAGAGGTCACATATATATGGATATGTGCCACGGTCACCCTAATGGTGACAAAGGTGACCAAAAAGGGGCACCATCAGGAAGATGGCATGCAAGGAATTACAGTTCTTGGATCTTTTGAAGGAACTGTGGAACCAACCAAATTAGAACTTTGGAACTTAGTTTTAAAATTATTTCTGTCAACATTCTGATAAATTTCTCTGTTCCAAATGTAAACTGTAGCGATTTTAAAGTTAAGATCCAGTTTTGAGGACTACTTTCAAAATATCAGTGTAGACAATAAAGTTTATATTCTTAAGTATTAACTTCCTACATACAATATCTTAAACCTGTTCTTCTCAAACTTTTAGCTCAGCAATCTCTCATAATTGGTTATATGGTGTTCAATGGTTTAAATTGCAAGAAAATTTAAAATGTCATGCGCGTGTAGGTTTTTTGTAGCAGGAACTCCTTTGCATATTAGGCCACATACCCCTGATGTAGTCAATCCTCTAAGAGCTTACAGGGCTCTTAGCACAGGGCCTACTGTAAGCTCTTGAAGGATTGGCTACATCAAGAGGGTGTGGCCTAATATGCAAAGGAGTTCCTGCTACAAAAAAGGCTGTGTGGGTGAATCTATCTGAGAGGGCTCTTTCTCATAACATCGTTTTCCTTCCCAATCTCTTGCGCAACATACAGCTGGAAGCCAATTGCCCATTACATCGACTGCCAGTTCGAGCAGTACTTTCGAGACGAGAGCGGCCTTGACCGCAAGAATATTCAGGATGGCCGCGTTCACTGCTGCCTCTACGTCCTCTCACCTTTTGGACATGGGTATAATGTGTGGAAGTTTACAGCTGTGACACAGAAGAGGGGGTTAGAGCCATACATTTAGTCTCTGGAGGGCCAGATACTTCCCAGATGTGGGACAATTAAAACTGAGACTGCGCCAGGACGAGTCCCCAGATATATTCCAAGCATCTTATTCACTGCTGAAAAAAAGTTAAATGATGTCACTGAACATGTGCAGGGGGCCTTGATCACTCATGCCTGACGGCTAGCCTGCAAACTTCTGGATACAGGAAAGGGTTTCTAGGCAGGCAAAATTGAAAAAGCTAACCAGCTGAGACACCTTGGCCACACCTGGGAGTATATAAGCCCCCCCCATCAGAGCAAAGCAGCCTATTTAGAGTGCCAGAAGTCCCAAGTGCTCTGATAGGATATGCCAAGATTCTGACTCCTCCTCCTCTGCCACAGGCTCCGCCCTCTGGATATAGCATTCTTGCATGCCATCCACAACAAAGTCAATATTGTGCCTGTAATTGGAAAGGCTGATTGCTTGACTCTAACAGAGGTACAACAGAAGAAAGAGAAGGTGAGGCGCCTGAAGGGTGTGGTGGAAGGGAACCTCAAATCTCAGGGTCCTGGAATTGATTAATGGAGCAGAGTGATGAATGGAGCAGAGAAATCCTCCATCCAAAAGTAATAAAACCTACTTGAAATATCATGCCAGGAGAAAAACAGATGTCTCTGCTGCTGGGACTCTTGTATCCCGGTTTTACCCCTCTACTCCCACAGCTGCCTTTCATGGCTGTTTAACTGCTTGTTTCAACTCCTTTGACCCTGCAGATCCGGCAAGAGTTAGAAGAAAATGGGATCACCATTTATGAGTTTCCTGAGTGTGACTCGGATGAAGATGAAGAGTTCAAAGCTCAGGATGCTGAGATGAAGGTGAGAATTGGATGGTTGGCAGCTGAGCTCTTGTGTGTTCGGGGTTTCTTCAGAGGGAGATGGAGCACTAAAACTTACATACCCAATTTGTGTTATCCCTGTAGCATAGCATCCCCTTTGCTGTCATTGGATCTAGCCAGGTTGTTAGAGAGTTGAAGGACAAAGTATTCCGAGGAAGGCAATATCCCTGGGGAACAGTGGAAGGTAAGCTGCATTCATGGGAGGGACCAGCAGATGGCACTGTGCCACAGGAAGCCGCTGATGCTACTTCCCCTTTTGTCACCCCCTAGTGGAGAATTCTGCTCACTGCGACTTTCTCAAACTTCGGAACATGCTGATTCAAACCCATATGCAGGACTTAAAGGATGTAACCCATGAAGTCCATTATGAAAACTACCGTGCACAATGCATCCAGAGCCTGACCAGAACTGGGGCTCGGGATCGCAGCAGCCGCGCGTAAGAAAATTCTGGGGTGCCAAAATCATCTTCGAGGGGAGGGACACTGGTCCAAGAGGATAAAGACTCAATTAAGGAATCAATAAAAAGGGAGCCTCTTTTACAATTTAAGATTAGATAATCTATAACTTTAGAGCAATGTTCCCTCTAAGCTGCAGAATCTTGTGAGCAAAAATTCTTTGTGAGCTACTGGTATTAAAGTGGGCTGCTGCATAAATTATCGTGCTCTGGGGCCATTTTTCCTGAGCTACGACAAAAGTATGTGAGCTGGAGGCTAAAAATCTGTGCGCTAGCTCACTCTAACTCAGCTTAGAGGGAACACTGCTTTAGAGTATCATTGGGTCTACCTCACAGTATCTTAAAAATGGCTAGCAATTGCAAGCGTCATTAGGTAATCACCAGACGGTCAATAATCAACTGCTTTGTAAAGACTGAGAAAGAGAGGTTTGTGTGAAGGTGAGAGAACTTTCTGGGAACTGATACTTGTCATCCGGTTAACTGGCTTTTATCAGATTGACCAGGAAACCTGCTTTACATGAAAAGGAGCTGGGTTTTATAAAATCCTTGTTAGTCATCAACAAAGGACAGGTTTCAACATAGGGCCAGGGGTGGGGGTGGAGAAAATGCTGCTCAGAGTGGTTGAACACAAAACTGATGACTGAAAGGGAGGCCTTTACAAGGAGGCAGGATTCCTGGCTTCTAAGCAGCTCTCTGTTGCCTTTCTAGGAAGCTCTCTCGTCAAAGTGCTACTGAGCTGCCACTTCTGCCCCTGAATGCTGAGACAGAGAAATTAATCCGTGAGAAAGATGAGGAGGTGAGTCTCTGGGGAATGGCCCTTTTGCCTGAAGCAGGTCTGTGCTTTTTAAAATCCTGTTTTCTGCTGGAGTCCGTGATCAGAGATCAGGGGGCAACAGACTCCTGTACGGTCACCTGGCCCCTTACTGGCCGCTCAATCTCAGCAGTGGGCAAAGTGTCAACAACTGCCGTCTTAACCCACCTCCCCCTTGGGCAATCTCAGCCTCTATCTCTTTTGCCCAGCTCCGCCGAATGCAGGAAATGTTACAGAGGATGAAGGAACAGATGTTGCAGAGTCAAGTGGAGCAATCAGACAGTCTCTGAAAGATACCAAAGGAACTTCCTGCATTTTCCCCCTGACTTCCATATGGCAAGTGACTGAAGAAACTCTTTAGCACTGGAGATCACAGGGTCAATGTTGACGTTCTGGGGGTGGGGGGAAGAGAAGTAGGGATAGAAGACTCTTAGGCAATCCAGTTGGAGATTTTCCTATCTCTTACTCATGTATACATCCTTCTTTCTTCTCAGTATAATCAAAGCTGTGATGATAGTTCACAGGCG
Organism: Heteronotia binoei; assembly: GCF_032191835.1. NCBI lineage: Eukaryota > Metazoa > Chordata > Lepidosauria > Squamata > Gekkonidae > Heteronotia > Heteronotia binoei. The sequence continues at coordinate 22,617,898 of NC_083237.1, forward strand.
TGCAATTGCTTCAATAAACTGCAAGAGCATTCAAAGAAAGTAAAATATATTTTTGCACAATGTAAAGTTCATGGAGACATCTAAAGTTCACAACTGATTTACCCACTTTTCATACTGACATCTGTTTCTCACCGAAGACTTGTCCCCAAAGGTACCTGTCCGTCAGGGTGTCTCTACCCTATCTATTCTCAAACAGATGTGTCTCTACGAATCCATTTCCTCTGCCCCCCCAACACCTGCAAGAACTATCTGTTTATCTAGAAATACACACCATGCTGTCCGCAGACCCTCTACAAACAGAGAGGCTGCAATATTACGGCAGACAGTTCTCTGAGGTGATATGGGTAATTTTAAGAACTGAGTAGCTAGTGGTAACTCAACCAGGCGATCAACCAGACGGGACACAGTTCTCAAGCAAAGAAAACTTTATGCTAGAGTAATGGACTGTGAGTCTGCATTCTAATGCTAAACCCAAAACAACCAATTGAGGGGGGGGGGGGGGAGTGTGAACAAGGACACAGTGGAGGCAACCAGCCTGAGCAGGGGAATAGATTGTGGGGGGGCAGATGTGCTGCTTAACCCTTTCCCTTCCTGCTCTTTTGTCACTCAAAATCCGTCACCATTCAGCTCCTTTTCCACTCGTGGATAGAAAGGATGCCTCTTCCCCGGTGGCTGGAACCAAAAGGACTGTGCAGCCTTCTCCCCTGCCAAAACTGGCTGCTTTCCCCAGGAATATACACAGTAAAGCTGCCATATGCAATCTGCTCTGTAACATCCAGCTTTCTCCTGACACTTGACCAGCCCAAAGCCACAGCATCTAGAAGTTCAGCTGCCTTTTCAAAGCCATGTCTGAAAGGGCAAGACGGACTTTTGCTTGCTCGGTTAGTTTCTAGAGGCAACTGAAGTATATGACAACTTGTAAAGAGGAGCAAGGAAGTAACAGCAGACCAGCTTATGCTTCCCCTCCCAACCCATTACGCACTAATTGGATATCAGGACAATGATATCCAATCCAATGGCTAAAATGAGATAGGGGCATGCTTGGAACTGAAAATCTGGATGAGGCCTAACATCACAACCGCATACTCTGTCCCTCCTGACTTGAAACTAGAGCCAAAGAACCTTTCAAGGCCACAGTTAAGTTTCTGTCCTGCTCCGGAACAGGCAGGGGCAAGTCCTACTGCTGATACTCCGTGTACTTCTTGGACGAGCCGTAGACTTTCTCGGCCGGGTATTTGAGGTGATTCTTCTCTATTTTACGGAGGGCGGCAGAAGGAAGGTCCACATGGCACTTGTCAGCCAGGGCCACCAGGTAAATGAGGACGTCACTGAGCTCATCGGAGAGGGCTTCACGCTCTGATTCCATCCATCCCGGTAGGCCTTCAGGGGTTTCAGGCCTCCACTGGCTGAGAACACACAAACAAAGCTGGGTGAAGCCTCAGCTGGGCCCAGGTTATGAAGAGCCTGAAAGGCAGCGTGTAATATTGAAAACCAAGAGGTGTTGGGGTCTGACCCTAATTTGAAGTTTCATCTTCTGCCCCACACACCATTCTTTGTCGTAGCTCAAGTCATCTAGGCTAGATGGCCATCTGACAGCAATGAAGATCCTGTGAATTTAGGGGGAAGTGTTTACGAGTTTCCTGCATTGTGTAGGGGGTTGGACTAGTTGACCCTAGAGGTCCCTTCCAACTCTATGATTCTATAAAGCATTTTATATGGAACTGCCATGTGTTTGTTGATCCATCTATCTCCTCAAGACTTTATCTCAAGAGCAACAAATTATGTGTCATTTTTTCATTACTGTGCGATTTTCAAATCTGTGGAACGTTATGAGCGGGGCTTTTTTTATAGCAGGAACTCCTTTGCATATTAGGCCGCACACCCCTGATGTAGCCAATCCTCCAAGAGCTTTCAGAGCCTACTGTAAGCTCCAGGAGAACTGGTTACATCAGGGGGTGTGGCCTAATATGTAAAGGAGTTCCTGCTAGGAAAAAAGCCCTGGTTATGACTGTGGTTTCTCTTGCGGGAACAGGGGTTCAGGCAGGCAGGTTTCCTCACAATAAACACAGAAATCATGATTAGGAGAAGATCAGCATCTTGCATCTTTGCTTACAGCAACAAAACCCAGCCATGTAAATGCAAACAAACAATTTACACTTGACTGCACCATGTATGTGTTGTGCCATTTAAGCTCAGGTAAATGCTTTATCCATGTTCTAAGAGGTGGGCTGTGGTTCAAGAAGACAGCATCTGTTTTGTACGCAGAATGTCTCAGGTTCAATCCCTGCCATCTCCAGTTAAGAGGATTATGTTGTGGGCAGTGTTTCCTCTAAGCTGAGCTCATATGAGCTAGCTCAGTTTTTTAGCCTCCAACTCACACATTTTTGTCTTAGCTCAGCCTGCTCAGGAAGCACGGCCCCCTGAACACACTAATTTATGCAGTAGCTCAAAACTTTCATGTCAGCAGCTCACAAAGTAGAATTTTCGCTTACAAGACTCTACAGCTTAGAGGGAACACTGGTCGTGGATGACATGAAAGACTTCTGCCTGGGACACTGGAGAGAGATTGCCAATCCGAATAGACAAAACTGACTTTGATGGACCAATGGACTGGTTTTGGCAAAGTAATGCCTAGCCATCCATTTAATTAAAAAGCCTAAGCACAGGCAACCCTCAGCTCCCAAACTCCCGTCTCCAGGTAGGGTTGTGGCTTCTTCCAAATTAAAATGTGATGGGAGTATGGAGATCAACACCGCCAAGGACATAACTATCGGCCTCCCCCTTCTTCCACCCCCTGCCCCTTCCCAAGTATTGCTTTTCGGCAGGCTGAGCAGCAATTCCCTCCTTGGTACTCACAAGAGCTCAGCCACTTCCCCCACCTCCCCAACGAGGGCAAGAAGCAGATTCCGAGGCTGGTGGTACTTTCCCCAGCCCCTCTCGGCAGCAAAGGCAGACTGGAGGCTTCGGCTGGGGGAGAGAAAGGAAAAGAGGGATGAGGCCAGGAATGGAGGTTGTGCATGTGCACATGTGCATACAGAAGGCTTCAGAAAGAATGGGGGAATGAAACAGTTGGAACACCTGAAGATGAACAAGGTTATGGGGACGCTCACTCTCTCCTAAACCACATTATGGGGAGACGGAATGCAAAGTGGGCAGCCCATAAACAAAACTCATGCAACACTATGTCACATGACATGACCTTGAATCAAGACCAACCGAAATATTATGAGACTTTTTAGATTTTGCTATGGGACGACATAGCGACATCACAGCAAAATCCAACTCCTTTTCCAGGGTTTTCAATTGAGCCAGAGCTCTATTCACATATATCTGTATATGCACATCAGCAACATGTGCAAGTCAAGGGCTGGAAATTGCCACTCTGATACAGCTGCTTCCTTCCCTTGAATGGACACTCAGCCTACCCAGAATGCTTTGTGTGATGCGGCCTTATCAACTGAGACTGAGTTCTGGGGTGGGGTAGGGTGGAAGAGGGGCAAGGAATCTTACATGTCTTCCAAGGTGGGCTCACTACTGAACTGAAACGTCTTTGCTGAATTTCCAGCCCCATCTTCCACTATCGCTTCATCTGTTTTTTCTACTTTTATATCCAAAGAACTGGCTGAAGAGTGCAGAGCCTAGTGAGGAAAAATAATAATCATGTAACTCTTAGTTTGCACCAAAGAATGAAGCAACTTCCCCATCAGTTAAAAACTGGACAGCAGGTAGCTCTGTAGGTGAGGCACTTGGCCCTACTCCATGTGCCACTGGAGCTTTCGGGTAGAGAAGAGCAGCTCAGTTCAAGTTGGGGCACTGTGGCCACAGCCCACCACCATCCTGGTTCTGGGAATCAGGTAGTAGGCAGCCAATCTCATATTGCTGCCTGCTTTAAAGATCTGCCGTTCTGCTCTTTTGTTAAGATAACCTGGTGCTCAGGGAAGCCACCAAGCTCGGAACTGCCCATCCACCAGGCCCAGATTTACCTGCCTTTGAAACAGACACATCTACAGCAATGGAAACACAAACACACAGCAGAACCCACCTCTCTTTCAGCATTACAATTTACTCACAGGATACACCCCATCTATTAGTTACATCTTCCCTTGTGTGGTGCTCAGAGACCCAGAAGACTTCAAGGTACCAGACCCAGCTTCTGTTTACGCTCCTCGGAGGGTAATGCGCTGTCCAAGAGCCAGGGCTCACATACCCAAAACCTGTCTTGATTTTTATTCTCCATATTGCAAGCCAAACAAAGCCCTTCAAATCCCTCCTACTCTTAGCTGATCTTTTTCCTACACTGGACTTCTTGAATGGTGGCATGTTTGAGCATACCAAGCTAGCCCAGCCTCATTAGATCTTGGCAGCTAAGTAGGGTTAGTAAGCCCAGGCTAATCTTGGATGGGAGAGCACCAAGGAAGCCAGGGTCATGACACAGAGGCAGGCAATGGCAAACTACCTCTGAGCATCTCTTGCCCTGAATACCTCAAGGGTTAACTACGTGACAGGACTTTCAACTACCACCACCACCAGAGGGGCTAGAGAAGCAAGGATATGACTTCAGCCAGGCCTCAGGGCTCTCTCCCACAAGTTCCTGTGCAGAAGCAGCTTCTAGGTGGGAAATGGCTTGAACCCCACACATGGTTCATTACATATTATGAATATTCATATTCTCATTTTGCCACATCTCCCCTCAGCAAGACTCTGGTGCCAGCTGTGCGCAAACAGGAATGTGACAGATTATATACATGGTTTGCAGTCAGATTTGCCAAAGGGATTCTGGGTCAGACATTTACCTAAAGTACCAGCAATGCTTTGCCACTCATTCGTGCACTACCCTCGAAGTTGGAGGGAGCCCATCCTACTCATTTCAAGTTCCCAAGCCTTTTTAGCTATCTATTTTGCTTTCTCTCCACTTGGCCAAGCCTCCATCACAGGATCGCTGTGCGGATAAAATGAAAGAAGAGCCATGTACACCACCTTGAGCTCCCTGGGAACAGGATAAACATGACAGAGCATATACAGCATGACCCACGCCGAGAGAGAAAGATACTCCACCTTATCGGCTTCAGTCGAGCCATCGGTTTCTAAAAACACAGCTCGCTTTTGGTTCTGCATTCGAATGCTGCGCATGTGCCCTCCTCCCGCCGCGTGCTGCCTCACATCGCACACCCCACCGTGAGAGATGGAGAAGTCCCTATTGCAAGCACTGCAGCGCGCTTTTAGAGCGTTATCCTGCACTTTGTGCAGCCACGGAAACCCTTTCTCCCACTCCTGCCGGTATTTCTGCATCCGCCTGCCTTTCTTGGCTGGAGGCTGTGCATGCGGCGATGCCATGACCCTCGGAAAGGAGCCCGGAGCTCTTCACAATCCACCCGGCTCGGCAGCAGCGGGCATGGAAGTGGATTCTGATTGGATAGCAGCGGCATGGCAGGGAGGAAGGACAATCTGTGACCCAATCAAAGTTGGGAAACGTAAGGGGGTATCTGCACCCAATCGCTGAAAAGTAACGAAGGCGGGAGGAGCAGGTTGTAAAGCTTCTCACGAGAGGACAGGCAGAGAGAGTGTCCAATCAGAAGCCACCTGTAGCTAATACATTTTTTTTTTAATAAAAGGTAGGGAGGAAGACTCACAAAGGAAACTTTTATATGTTGAAATTTTAACCTTGATTCTGGAAAAGGAAATAATTTTCTTACAAAGAGACCGAAAGTATTCTGAACTCACAATTCCCACCAATGGTAGCCAGACTCTGGAATATGCAGACCCAATAAGAATGCAGTATTCTGGTTTCTCTTTTGCGATTGGTGTTGACTCTTGAACACACACACACAGGCTAGCCAATGGAGAAGGGCGGGTGAATCTGCTTTAGGAAAACACGCGCTAGACCTGGTAGCGCGCGAAAATGTGGTGTTGCGTGGAGTCCAAGTGTATTACCGAAGGGTTTTTTTCTTCACGCAGTGGCCTCTTTTTGGGGTATAGGTTTTTTTCTTCCGTCATGCAGAGCATGTGGTTATTAAACAATTTATATATATAAAAAAATTGGCAGTTCCCATCCTTAACGCAAGACCCCTGGCTACAGATAGATCCAGGTGGGCAGCCGTTTTGGTCTGAAACAATAGAACAAAGTTGGAGTCCAGAGGCACCTTTAAGACCAACAAAGATTTATGGCCAAACTTGTTTGACGTCAGAGGCACATAAAATAAACGTCAGATGTTTGAGAGCCACAAGACATGAATGTCAGATGTTTGAGAGTTGCAAGGAAGGAAGGCAAAAAGGCAGGAGTGGAAAGAAAGCAACTTTAACTTTAAATGCATTCTCCAAGACACAGGCTGACTGGGCTTAGAGAATTTGTTTAAAGAGAGAAATGCCTTCTCCAAGCCAGGTGGTGGGGGCTTCAAGAGCCATATGTGTGAAAGAGCCACATGTGGCTCCTGAGTCTCAGTTTGGCCACCCCTGGTCTGAAGGTGCTGCTGGATTCCCACTTTGCAAAATCCCTGTATTATAATTATTTGGGAAAGAGGCTTTTCGATAGACATCCTGCTTCCCTGGCAAGTTGCTTCTTTTCGTTTCCTCCCTGTTTCAGGGAGGGCTGCCAACATTTCTTGCTTAATTCCTTCTCCTTCACTAGGGCGCCTGTCTGTCTCCTGGATCAGTTCAGGGTCGGAGGCTTTCATTGCTGTTTTTCATATTCCTTTTTATATTTTATGTAATATGCAATGACAACAATTTGAAAAATTAACAGTCTGCCTATGGAGAGAGGGGAAACCAGTAGTTAAAGGCATTTTCCAATTGTTATTGCTTTGCCTTTTAATATTTTAAACAGTAGCTGCTTTGGTGTCCAGGCCAGCCTGATCTGGTCAGATCTTGGAAGCTAAGTAGGGTTGGCCCCAGCTAGTATTTGGCTGGGAGACCACCAAGGAAGTCAGGGTCTCCCCACACTGAGGCAGGCAATGGGAAACCACCACCTCTGAACATCTCTTGCCTTTAAAACCCTCTGGGGTTGCCATAAGCCAGCTGTGGCTTGACAGCACTAATTACAACCACCAAACCGCTTCGGTAGACAGAAAGTATATAAAACACATAGAGTAAAGGAATATACACTCACATCATTTACTATACTACGGTTGCTTCCTTTTTCTATGGACTCTGATCCCAGGCCTAACACCAACCTGATGTGTCAGTTTAACAAATAACTATGAGAGAGATGTCTATCTGTGTGGCAGTTAGACATGTGCCTTGCTTCCCAAAGTGGACTAATGGTCACGCCAAACAGCCATGCCTAGGCAAGAAAGCTCTCCTTTTCCATCTGTTTCTGCCCTGACGAGATGAAAAGCTTCAGCTGCCCATTGTCACATATTAATGCATCTTCTAGAAAGCACTGTGCTCAGTGTTTCCCTTGCCACCGGTGTGGTGCCCAACACTGTGCATTGTGAATGGTCAGTCCACACAGTGGGTTTCCTTTTGTATGTTTGTATCCAGGCTTTCTGTTTGCATGTTTCCTGCTTTCCTGTACACACTTTTCAGTTTTTGCTACTTTTTCAATGAGCATTGTTTTTGAAAGCCCACCCCCCTCAGTTTATGAGCTCATGTCCTCTAATGATTTCATATCAGCAAATGCCCTGTCATCCCACCTGTGAGGTTTTACCTTGCATTTTAACTTTCTCACAAAGAGATTCTACAGAAAACTTTGCTTGTATGTCCAAATATGAATCTTGCTTGGAGAAACAAAACTCAGTAAACACGTGTGTTGAATGAAAGCATCTGTGCTATAAGTAATGGATGTGGAATCCTTGAATATTTTGTCTCAAATTTTGCTACTTGGAGACAGTCTCTTTTGAACAACCAATCCCCTTGGTTTTAATGCTCTTTTAAAGATCCTTCAGAATGGATTTCGACTGTCCTTCTGGTCATTCTCTTGTCCCTCCTTCCTTTTAACATCTCTGTGTATTGAGCAGGGATGGCTGTTTGTACAGGAAACTGCCTGAGTCCAAAGTGCTCCAGATCTAATCCCACCCCTCACCCTGCAGCCTCCCACCCCTCAGGAATTCAGGAAGTTAGTTTTGTGCAACCAGTGGAACTAAAGCCAGAGTTGCAAAGGAGAGCTGAGCAGGGTGGGTCTTCAGGTAAGCAACCAGAGCTTCCTTTTTTCAGTTCCTTTTTCAATTTTTCACGGAATGGGGTATGTGTCATAAAATAAAAATCCAGACGCACCAAAAAGACAGTCCTGTTTTGCCTCATTTTTATCTGCTCTGGGCTAACTACAATTGCAACTGCATTTTCTTCCGGGTTCTCGTTTTCTGCTGGTTTGGGGGAGGTTATCATGCTCTATCTGAGCCTGCCTTGGCGGCGGGGGGTGGGGGGGGGTGGGAGGCTGGGCGGGGATATAAATCAAATAAAGTATAAAGTATATGCTGCATTTTAAAGTTGCTTGCATGATTTGACTTTCTCGCTTTGGAGAGGTGGAGGCCCATCTACACCTGATCTCCCATTAGCGGCTGCTGAAAGTCTGAATAAATTAAAAACAAACAAAAATAGATGTTTTTTCTTTTTTCTGTGGAGCTTACTTAATAAAGTCAGCCTGTACAGACAAAAGTGAATGTTGACCTTTATCCTGCTGAGCTGACCAGGGCTACAAAGTTGATTTGGTTTGGTTGGCTCACCCATCAGGAGCAGCTGACTCAGGAAAGGGGATTGGAGGGGTCCATAGGAAGGCACCCCCTCCTAGCACTTGGTGTGAAATCCCTCTTCCCCTTATGAAAAGAACTGAAGGCAGCTGTAGCCATGATCACACGTTACAGTGAACATATGTACTTCCTGTATGTACACACATACCCCTGCTTTATTAAATAGGACATACCTGGATATTTGGGGGCAGGATTTGGGAAGGAAAGGGACTTCAGCAGGGTACAATGCCATAGAGTCCATCCACAAATGCAGCCATTTTATCCAGAGGAGGTGATTTCTATTGCCTGGCAATCAGGGTTGCCAATCCCCAGGTGGGGGCAGGGGATCCCCCGGTTTGAAGGCCCTCCTCCCCACTTCAGGGTCATCAAAAAGCGGGGGGGGGGGGAAATGTCTGTTGGGCACTCCATTCTTCCCTATGGAGACTTATTTCCATAGGAAATAATGGAGAATTGATCCGTGCCTATCTGGGGGGGAGGCTGTTTTTTGAGGTAGAGGCACCCAATTTCCCGTATAGAATCCAGTGCCTCTCCCCAAAACACCCCCCAAGTTTCAAAAAGATTGGACTGGGGGGGTCCAATTCTGTGAGCCCCCAAAGAAGGTGCCCCTATCCATTATTTCCTATGGAAGGAAGGCATTTAAAAAAGTGTGTGGTCCCTTGAAATGGGATGGCCAGAACTCCCTTTGGAGTTGAATTTTGCTTGTCACAGCCTTGCTCCACCCCCCCAATGTCTCCTGGTTCTACCCCCAAAGTCTCCTGACTCCACCCCCAAAGTCCCCAGATATTTCTTGAATTGGACTTGGCAACCCTACTGGCAATCCATTGTAATAGTGGGAGATCTCCAGGCCTCACCTGGAGTTGGCGACTTTTTGTCTGTTCATAAGAAAGCCAGTGTGCTCTCACTTTACAAATGCAACTGGAGATCAGTACTTGGGCAGATGTGGGGTTTAAATCATATATTCAGCTGTATGTGCATTGAATATAACACGGAAATTCCTGTGTGAACATATAAAGAAAAATCAAGTGCACACTCTACATGGATCCAGTGTTCCCTCTAAGCTGAGTTAGCGTGAGCTAGCTCACAGCTTTTTAGCCTCCAGCTCACAGATTTTTGCCTTAGCTCAGGAAGGATGACCCCAGAGCACACTAATTTATGCAGTAGCTCACTACTTTAATGCCAGCAGCTCACAAAATAGAATTTTTGCTCACAAGACTCTGCAGCTTAGAGGAAACATTGCATGGATCATATATGTGTTCACTGTCACCTGTGAAAGGGGCATTAGATGAAATCCAGAAGTAGCAGCAGCAGAAGTAACCTTTATTATAACTAACTAAAAAAAAAAATCACAGAATAGTAAGCAAGTTTTTGAATTCACTCTGTGTGCAAAGTACCAGCAGTTCATAGCTGACCTATGGCAACCCCATAAGTTTTTCAAGACAGGAGACGTACAGAGATGGTTTGCTGCTGCCTGCCTTTGCTTAGCACCCCTGGACTAAGCCTCCCATCCAAGTCCAACCAGGGTCAACCCTGCTTAGCGTCTGAGATCTGGTGAGATGAGACTAGCCTGGGCCATCCAGGTCACGGTTTTGAACTTTCTACTTCAGTGACTTTTCCATTGGTCCTAATAAGGTCACCAGTGGCACAATGGCTGTTTGTCCAGGAAACTGCCTGAGTCCAGATTTTCCCAAGTGGTGTCTCTGACTATGGGGATGATTGGCAATTTGTAACTATAAGCCAAATAAGGACCTAAACATAACCCCATAATTTTTCTTTATTTTCGTATTTATTTTCATCCCAGGGGATAGCTGGGAGATAAATGTATAAATGTATTCAGCCCCAGATTCACTCCGTAGAAGCAGATGTTGTAGGGCAGTTGTCTTGAAGCCTTGGGTCAGGCCCTTCTGGTGAGTCCCAATTCCCTGTAGCTCTGCCATTCTTTTGCTACCTTTCAGAAGGACTTGATAACAGAGTGCTATGGTATATCCCTTGTTTCTCTTTGTACAATTGCTGAGAAAAGCAGTGGAACAGCGAGGTCCGTAGTCCTGGCTTTGACAATGGCTGGTCAAAATTCTGGCTCCCTCTCTTCCTGTCATGTGACTCTGTCATGTGCCTTCTGAATCATGCTTGCAGTTCAGTGAGCCTCAGAACTGGAAACACTGAAAACCACTGCTGTTGAGCGTGTGATGGGAATCTTCATTACTTACTTCTATTTGGTCTTCCACTGGCTTCTTAGAATGTTGTCTGGTATATTTTTGCCATTTCTCCTTCCCAGCTTCCATGGCCTCACGTCCTGACCTTTCACACCTTCTCCCCGCTGCCCAGTTGCGCCAACTGGCCCGTGAGTGGCTGCAAGAAGATGCTCCTAGCTTTGACTATGGAGGCTACGCTGTGGGCGATCGACAGGAACGAGCCATGCTCCTTTGCAAGTCTCCAGGAATTCTGGCTGGCTTTCCTTTCTTCCAAGCTGTCTTTGCTGAGGTGGGCTGCTCCGTGGAGTGGTTCCAACCAGAGGGAGTATGGGTAGAACCGATTACCCGGGTGGCTGAAGTCCGTGGGCAAGCCAAAGACCTCTTACTTGGTGAGCGGGTGGCTCTGAACTGCATGGGACGGTGCAGCGGTATCGCCACGCTGGCAACAAAGGCATGTCGGGTAGCACAAGAAACTGGCTGGCATGGAGAAGTGGCTGGAACAAGAAAGACCACACCTGGATTCCGTCTCCCTGAGAAATATGCCCTCCTAGTGGGAGGAGCGTCCTGCCACCGTTATGATCTGGGAAGTCTCATCATGTTGAAGGATAACCACGTGTGGGCTTCTGGCAGCATCACACAAGTGGGTGTTTCGTTGATGTCTCACTTTTCCTCCATAATTGTACAATGCATGTTGCAGTTGAAAGGCTGCTCCAGGGGTGTCAAACATGCAGCTGGTTTCTATATGGCCCCTGAGTAACATCTGCTTCCTTCTCCCATTCTCTTGCTTTCTTCTGAATCACAGCTTGCTTTGCCAGGCTTGCTCAATCACACAGGAGCTACAGAGCGAAGCCTCTATTTTCTCCATTTGCTGAGGCTCCTCTCTTGGGGGGGAGGGATAGCTTGCTTTGCCAGGCTCTCTCAATTGCACAGCAGAACTATTGAGCTAAGCCTCTCTTCCTTCTTTTGGCTGGGCCTCCTTCCCCTCCTGGTGCCCTGGGGAAGGAAGGAAAGAGGCAGAGTTTCCTTTGTCCAGTTCCCTGGATCCCATGGGAGAAATACAAAGAAAGCACCTTAATTGTAGGAATGAAGACTCTCGACACGTATATTGAGGAAGTGAGGAAAGCTTGCCTGCTCTCTGCAAGTCCTCGTTTTATTTATACATCTCTAGCTGATGCTAATCAGGCAGTTAATGAAACAGGAAGCTTTTGTTCAAAAGCATGAGGTTATATCTTCATAGCCTCCAAGATTCGATACAGCCAGCAATTTATCAAGAATACATGTGTCAGCAAAAGGAAGCGAGAATATGAGAGTAAGATGTCTGTGCCCTTTTAGCCTTTCAGACACAATGTGGGCGGCTCAGGCTGATATGCCAAATGTGTGATCCACCCACATTTCTGTCTTCAGGCTTTGTGGGGTCTGGGGGCTCAAGCACGTGAGCCCCACACTTAATGAGTGTTAATGTTTTAAGCATGTTTTAGTTTAAGTTTTTTAAAAAATCTTTTAATTGTTTTTTTCTGTGTCTTTTATAAAATTTATATCTCTGCTACCTAATCTTAAATAGGTACACACATGGCCCCTTCTACACATGTGTTCTGGTCAAGAGAAAGAGATTGAGTTTCTTGATGCTCTCAATGACTGTGCTATGGAGCAGATGGTCTCAGAATCTACCATGGGTGGGGCGATCCTGGATTTGGTCTTAAGTAATACCCAAGACTTGGTGAGAGATGTAAAAGTGATCGCACCGCTTGGGAGCAGTGACCATAATGTTATTGATTTCACCATTTGTATAAATAGAGAATTGCCCCAAAAGTCCAGCACGACCACATTTAACTTTAAAGGGGGTAAATTCCCTGATGAGGAGGCATGTGAAGAGGAAACTGAAGGGAAAGCTAAATACAGTCAAAACCCTTGGGGAAGCTTGGAGGCTATTTAAAACTACAATCCTAGAAGCTCAGATAAAATATATACCACAAGTTAGGAAAGGCACAAACAGGTATAAGAAAAGGCCTGCATGGGTAATAAACAACGTAATGGAAGCTGTAAAAGGTACGAAAGACTCCTTTAAGCGGTGGAAAGCTAGTCCAAGTGAGATTAATAAAAGGCAAATGACAAATCAAATGCAAGACTGTGATCAGGCAGGCAAAAAGGGAGTATGAGGAGCAAATTGCAAAAAACATAAAGACCAACAATAAAAATTTCTTCAAATATATTAGAAGCAGGAAACCAGCCAGGGAGGCAGTGGGGCCCTTGGATGACCAAGGGGTAAAAGGATTACTGAAGGAGGATAGGGAAATGGCTGAGAAGCTGAATGCATTTTTTGCCTCCGTCTTCACTGTGGAAGACGAGAAGTGTTTGCCCGCTCCAGAACCACTAATTTTGGAAGGGGTGTTGAAAGACCTGAGTCAGATTGAGGTGACAAGAGAGGAAGTCCTACAACTGATAGACGAATTAAAAACTAATAAGTCACCAGGTCTGGATGGCATACATCCAAGAGTTCTGAAAGAACTCAAAGTTGAACTTGTGGATCTTCTGACAAAAATATGTAATCTTTCATTGATATCTGCCTCCGTTCCTGAGGACTGGAAGGTAGCAAATGTCACCCCCATCTTTAAAAAGGGTTCCAGAGGAGATCCGGGAAATTACAGGCCAGTCAGTCTGACTTCAATACCGGAAAAGTTGGTAGAAACCATTATCAAGGACAGAATGAGTAGGCACATTGATGAACACGAGTTATTGAGGAAGACTCAGCATGGGTTCTGTAAGGGAAGATCTCGCCTCACTAACCTGTTACATTTCTTTGAGGAGGTGAACAAACATGTGGACAAAGGAGACCCGATAGATATTGTTTAACTTGACTTCCAGAAAGCTTTTGATAAAGTTCCTCATCAAAGGCTCCTTAGAAAGCTCAAAAGTCATGGAGTAAAAGGACAGGGCCTCTTGTGGATCAAAAACTGGCTAATTAATAGAAAGCAGAAAGTGAGTATAAATGGGCAGTCTTCGCAGTGGAGGACGGTAAGCAGTGGCGTGCCGCAGGGCTCAGTTCTGGGTCCCATGCTCTTTAACTTGTTCATAAATGATTTAGAGTTGGGAGTGAGCAGTGAAGTGGCCAAGTTTGCAGATGACACTAAATTGTTCAGGGTGATGAGAACCAGAGAGGATTGTGAGGCGCTCCAAAGGGATCTGTTGAGACTGGGTGAGTGGGCGTCAACATGGCAGATGAGGTTTAATGTGGCCAAGTGCAAAGTAATGCACATTGGGGCCAAGAATCCCAGCTACAAATACAAGTTGATGGGGTGTGAACTGGCAGAGACTGACCAAGAGAGAGATCTTGGGGTCATGGTAGATAACTCACTTAAAATGTCAAGACAGTGTGCAATTGCAATAAAAAAGGCCAACGCTATGCTGGGAATTATTAGGAAGGGAATTGAAAACAAATCAGCCAGTATCATAATGCCCCTGTATAAATGGATGGTGCGGTCTCATTTGGAATACTGTGTGCAATTCTGGTCACTGCACCTCAAAAAGGATATTATAGCATTGGAAAAAGTCCAGAAAAGGGCAACTAGAATGATTAAAGGGTTTCCCTATGAAGAAAGGTTAAAACGCTTGGGGCTCGTTAGCTTGGAGAAATGTCGACTGTGGGGTGACATGATAGAAGTTTACAAGATAATGCACGGGATGGAGAAAGTAGAGAAAGAAGTACTTTTCTCCCTTTCTCACAATAAAGAACTCATGGGCATTCAATGAAATTTATGAGCAGTCAGGTTAAAACAGATAAAAGGAAGTACTTCTTCACCCAAAGGGTGATTAACATGTGGAATTCACCGCCACAGGAGGTGGTGGCGGCTACAAGCATAGCCAGCTTCAAGAGGGGGTTAGATAAAAATATGGAGCAAAGGTCCATCAGTGGCTATTAGCCACAGTGTGTATATATGTGTGTGTGTATATAATTTTTTGGGCCACTGTGTGACACAGAGTGTTGGACTGGATGGGCCATTGGCCTGATCCAACATGGCTTCTCTTATGTTCTTATGGCCCGGCCCAACATGGCCCAACCCAGCAAAGTCTCATTTATATCAGATGCAGCCCTCATAACAAATGAGTTTGACACCCCTGGGCTATTCCTTCATGGTGGCTTCTTCATTGTCATGATTCATTGATTTCATTTTTTTAACAGAGAATCCAGATATTGTTGTTGACAGCCTATTGTACTCCAGTTTTTTGTATGTTCAGTTCCAGCTGACTTGGTGTTGGGGTGTGGCCTAATATGCAAATGAGTTCCTGCTGGGCTTTTTCTACAAAAAAAAAGCCCTGGGTATGTTGATTTTTTTGCTTTTCTCAAGCCTGTTTTGATTTTTTTTTTAAACAACCTCTATAAAACCATAACATTTCAGCACCAGCCTGTTGAGTAAAGATAAAAGGCAGTATTTAGGTTTCTACTGCCCCCTTTCATTTTCCATCTTTCCTTCTCAACTTAATTAATTATATCATGTTTTCTCACAGGAGTTATAAATCAATGGTAAATTACCTATCTATTTTTATCCAGCCCTTTTCCCAAAGTGATCAGGCTGCATGTATGGGCCTCTAGTCCCCCTTTTTATTCTCATGATAGCCCGGTGAGATAGGTTAAATTGAGACAGCGTGCCTGACCCAAGTACACAAAGTGGGGAGGGGGAGTTAAGTCCTGCTTTTTGCTTTGCAGCCAACCAAAGCTGCTGATCATTAAAAATGCTGCTTTGTTTTTTTTAATTTCATTTTTTAAATTAACATGTTTTATTTAAGCAAATATCAACATAACAAAAATAGAGGGGAAGAATGCAATACAGCAAGCTCCATAAGATGAGTATATAAGTAGCAAATAAACAAGTGTACAAACAATAAAACCTTCAGTAAAAATGAGAGGAGTATTGATGCAAGTAACAATATATCAGCCTATAAAAATTTGCCATCTCCTATATGAAAATACTGCTTTGTAATCCTGCTAATACAATAAACAATAGCATTTTTAAAATGAGTAGTATCTTTGGCTACAAAGTGGAAAACAGTAACAGAACATTAAGAACTGAGAACTGATCATTCAGAATTCTGGATAGTTTCAGTTTACATTAATAATTGAACCAGGAGAGCAGAAAGTACTTAATTAGGCTAATACAAAAGGACAATTGCAAGGACAAGCAGACCTTTTACTAAATAGGTTTTACTCCTGAAACGTATAGTAAGATCTTTTCCACAGGGGAGGATTTTCATGGGGAATTGTTAGTGTTAATTTATATACTGTATAGAACCCCAGTTTCAATTCCACTTTTAGAAGAAGAAGAAGAAGAAATTGGATTTATATCCCACCCTCCACTCCAAATCTCAGAGCGGCTCACAATCTCCTGTACCTTCCTCCCCAACAACAGATACCCAGTGAGGTGGGTGGGGCAGAGAGGACTCTCACAGCAGCTGTCCTTTCAAGGACAACCTCTGCCAGAGCTATGGCTGACCCAAGGCCATACCAGCAGGTGCAAGTGGAGGAGTGGGGAATCAAACCCGGTTCTCCCAGATCTGAGTCTGAACAATTAACCACTACACCAAACTGGCTCTTATAGCTGCTTGTGCAAGGGGAATCTTTCCTCAGCACAAAAGTGTCATCATGTGGATAGTGCCCATGACTCACATATAATGAATTCCCCCAATATTTTCTGCAGTCCCTTTAAACCAGCCTGACTTAAAGGGGCTGTAAAAGAAAGCATTTTGGACAAAACCAAGGGGATTTGACCATGGAAGCAAATTAGGCATTCGATTGGAGTGCTTGACTCAACTGTGTAAGAAGCCAATAACAAGGGCTACAAATGCATATTTATAAAACATGTGAAACCTTTTGGGAGTTGCAGAGAAAATAGCAGGGGGGGAGTATTAAGCACTTCCATCCTCCTCTGCCCCACTGCTATTCTCAATTCATTCTCCAGAATTTATTTTCCTCTTATTTCAGAAGGGTGTTCAGTTCCTGTTACATCTGTTAAAACAAAATGCTGCCATTGGCTCCTAAGTATCCTGTAGAGAACCACTCCTTGAATTCCATGATGCATCTACTTTTTTCAGTGTGTGTTTATTATGGGTGACGTGGGTAGGAGTACATCAGTGGGTAGGCCCAGGAATCCAGAGATAGTATTTATGGTGCAGAACAGCTGGGTGGCTGAAGTTAAGAACGAAAATATAAAAGTAATGTTGGACCAACCTTAATATGCTTCATTAACGCTGTGGAGTCCTTGAAAGGGCAGCTGCTGGGAGAGCCCTCTCAGCCCCACCTACCTCACAGGGTGTCTGTTGTGGGGGGAGAAGATATGGGAAGCCGCTCTTAGTCTCTGATTCAGAGAGAAGGGCGGGGTATAAATCTGCAATTCTTCTTCTCCTCCTCCTCAGTATCAGAATGGGGGTTCTTTTGTCTGTCAACAAAAATCTTAGGCCAGCCCAGACAAAAACCCAATCCGTTTTCCATAAGAGAGATGTAACTTTGGGCTTAATGCTTCCTGGCCTGTGGAAACTCTACCGCTGTGGCAAAAGAACAACCCTTCTTGATTAAAAGCTATGCCATAGTCTCAAAATGGAACAGTTACGGAGTGACCTGAAGACTCAGATGTCCGCATGAATACTTATGGTCCCAAAGTGTGGGTAAATTTGCTTTTAATTAATACAGTGGCCATCTTCATAACTGCTGTTCTATAGACTGAAGGCTCCCAAAGAGACTGAATAATGCATTTTGCTTAAACTTTTCCCCAACCTGTTGTGAGGCTGTATTTCAGAATTACCTGCATCTAGGAAGACTCAGCCGTCCATCCTTCCAAGGTCGGTAAAATTAGTACCCAGCTTGCTGGGGGTAAAGTGTAGATGAGTGGGGAAGGCAATGGCAAACCACCCCATAAAAAGTCTGCCAAGAAAACATCCTGATGTGACATCACCCCATGGGTCGGTAACAGCCCGGTGTTTGCACAGGGGACTAGCTTTACCTTTTAGGTTTAAGTGGGCCTCACAGCTATGGTAAGGTACCTCAGCCTACATGGTGGGTGACTCATTTCCCATCAACCTTGATGGCTCAGCACTCGAAGGGAAAACCTCCTGCATGTGTTCTTGATAGGATTTGCAAAACCTGGGGTTCTCCCTGGATTACACAACTGATCTCCAAAATACATAGATCAATTCCCCTGGAGGAAATTAGCTTTGGAGGGTATTCCATGCCTTTGGTACACCACAGAGTCTAGAAGAACCAGAAGTCCTAGAGTGACATCACATCCCCACTCAGCTCCTTCCCTCCATAAGCTCCACCCTCCCCAGGCACTGCCCCCAAATATCAGCAATTTCCCGAGCCTGATTTGGCAATCCAAGACTCCTTTCTCTAACAGGTTTCTGCCTTTCAATGGTTATAACCTTGCAGGCTGTCCAGAATGCCCGCCGCGTTGGAAGCTTTGCCCTGAAGATAGAAGTTGAGTGTCGCTCACTAGAAGAGGCTGTTGAAGCAGCAGAATGTGGGGCCGATATTGTCATGTTGGACAATTTTACTCCTGAGGTACTGGGCTGCAGCAATATAGGAACAGCTTTTGCAACAAAACTCATTACAATTTTAAAGCAAGGAAATAAAACCCCAAAGCTTTTTCTGACGCTGTAATGGGGAATTATTACAGTTGTAACGTTACTGTGGAGTACTTTAATGGCATCAATTTTACAGCTTGTCAAAAAAACCTCAAAACCTAATTTGGTTAAAAACTACCGTGCTCTGTGTCACTTCTTAAGATCTATGAAAGCTTATACCCAGAAATGAGCATTGTTGGTCTTAAAGGTGCCACTGGACTCAAAACTTCGTTCTGTTGCTTCAGACCAACACGACTGCCCACCTGAATATATATTGGGCACCACAACGTCTAACAGCAACTGTTCCACAGTGGTAACAAAACAAATTGATATACTTTGTGAATGTGTCTGGTCTGACCCTGCCTCTCTTCCTGTTAAATCTCCCTCCTTTCTCCTCTCACAGGATCTGCATCCGACAGCCAGCACTTTGAAGGCCTCCTTTCCTCATGTGACGATAGAAGCCAGTGGAGGAATTACCGAGGAAAGCCTGGCTAAGTTTGTGGGGCCCAATATTGACGTGGTCTCACTTGGTTGCCTCACCCAATCAGCCACAGTTGTAGATTTCTCCCTCAAGCTCTGCCGAGACCCAGCCTCCAAGCCGCCTGTGAGGAATTTTGACTTCTGAAGATGGGGGAGCTGGACTATGCATTCATCTGTTACATGCCAGTCAAGTGTCAAATTGGAGATTAGTGGAATTTATTCCACACAACATTTGCTAGGTTCAGACCTGGAAATCTTGCCTGTGGTGAAAAGAATGAAATGGGAGGTGGTGCAGTGTTCCCTCTAAGCTGCATTAGTGTGAGCTAGCTCAGGTTTTTTTAGCCTCCGGCTGACACATTTTTGTTTTAGCTCAGGAAGGATGGCCCGAGCAAAGTAATTTATGTTGTAGCTCACAACTTTAATACCAGTAAAAAAAAAAAGGTAGTCCCCTATGCAAGCACCAGTCGTTTCCGACTCTGGGGTGACGTTGCTTTCACAACATTTTCACGGCAAGCATTTTATGGGGTGGTTTGCCATTGCCTTCCCCAGTCATCTACACTTTCCCCTCAGCAAGCCGGGTACACATTTTACCGACTTCGGAAGGATGGAAGGCTGAGTCAACCTGAGCCAGCTACCTGAACCAGCTTCTGCTGGGATCAAACTCAGTGAGCAGGGGGCTTTGACTGCAGTACTGCAGCTTTACCACTCTGCGCCACGGGGCTCTGTAGCAAGGGCTTTTTTTGTAGAAAAAGCCCAGCAGCAATCATTTGCATATTAGGCCACACACCCTGACTCCAAGCCAACCAGAACTGTGTTCCTGCTCAAAAAAAGCCATGCCAGTTTACTGCTTGCCATAATAATTCTAGTTGTATTAGCTCAAAAAATGGCATGTAACTCTTGCTTGTTGTAGCAAGTGGGACCTGCCTAGTGTGGGATGCAGAGCTGGAGAAGGAAGCAGTGGAAAAGGCACAGGGGCTGCATCTGTTGTGATTTCAGACCTTCTAAAGCAGTTGACATAATCTCTAGGGTTATCACCTGGCAAAATGACTAAAAATGTCTGTAATGTTTTTCTTTTGTGTTTCCTCCACTTCTGCTGCAGACAGGTTAGGTGGCAAGCAAGTAGAACAGCCATCTTTTAAAAAGTCTCTTCAGCAAAAATTGGCGCCCCTCCCCAGGACCATCTAAGATCTGTTTTTTCTTTTTTAAACTGTACAGCTGAAGCAATGGAAGAAATAGATTGTAAATGAGTTAAAACAATAACTGGGGAAAATTGGAGAGTGGGGGGGAAGCAGAGATCCGTAGAGAATTGTGGGAAGGGAGATTATTTGGAAATTCCAGCTCACCCTGAAATCTCCAGGATTTACTACTCTTTCATTCTTTGGAGCAGGCTTTATTTTCCGTCATCGGTTTTCACTTTTAATGGTTTCTCAGTTGCTCTCAATGTTTCGTGCCTCATAGAGCACACTTAAAACTCAACAGCCCATTTATTTTGCCGGGATTTGAGTGTATTCATTTTGCTTTCGCTTCTTTTGTGTAGCCATCTTTTTTCTGATGCTTGACAAGGCGCCAGAATGTGCAGAAATCCTTACCTTATCCACGGGTGGACCAGTATTGCTGTCTTTCTGATAGTCATGAGTCAGTCACTTTACCGTTAGATACATGTTTTACTGCTAGATGTATGTTGCTTTTCAAGCTGAGAGAAGACAGACAGAAGACTGTAACAACAGGAGCATTAGAAACAGAGATGTCCGCATCTTTATTAAGACGTTTCACAGAGGAAGATCCCGGTCAAGTTAAGACTGGTAGAGGTGCACAGGGTTTGGTGTTGGAGGGGTGTAATTTTCCTCCCCCAATAATAATAATAAATAATTGATTGACATTTATATTGTTGGTTCACAAAAATGTGTGGATCACCCGGGACCAGCGTAAAGAAAACTCCCCGGCCTGGGGGTGTCTGGGTGGATTCCCCCACAACACAAGGGTGGGAAATGTGGGGTTTATTCCCCTTCCTTGTCCTCTCCGTGTGTGATGACGTAGCAAATGTTCTTGTAGTCCACGTTGCCAGCGACATCTGGAGGGAAAGCGTGCCACATGTTCTTGACCTGCATGGGGAACCGGAGCATTAGCACATCTCTCCTTCAGTACGTTGATTGGCATCTTTAAATAAAGATGGATCAGTATGTGTAGGGTGAAGTATCTGACAGAGGGAGCTTTGACTGTTGAAAGCTTATACCCAGGAACTGTTGTTGGTCTTTAAGGTGCCCCAGACTCAAATCATGCCCTTCTACTCTACACCAACACAGCTGACCAACCTGAAACGATCTTTGTGGGTACAGTGTAAGGCTGCCAGGTCCTACTTTTGATCTGTTAGAGGGCTCCTATGTACTCCCCAGAAGTGACATCACGCCAGCGACACTCTAGGTTTTGGGCAAAACTCTATGACGATGTCACTTTCAGGAGACGTCATGGTGCTGCGTTTCGGGGTATTTGTGGATGGGGAGGAGCCCACAAAAGTGGAGGAACCCCACCTAGACCTGGCGGGGCTGGCAAGCCTAGCAAAGTGGGAAATTCAGGTGCAAAGAGGATGCTTTACAAATGAAAAAAGGTGTTTGTTTATTGTTTTTACCTGGCTTTCACTAACTGCTTTTCAAGCTTACCATCTGTCACTTTTACTGTGATGGAATTTTGCCATTTAAACCAGCCAATATTGACACAATGGGAGTGCTTTGGACAACAGGACATGAGCTATGATTTATCAATGGTGGCAGAAAAGCTCTGCGCATGTTCAGAAACTCTTAATTATCCCTTGATTAAAGCACTGCCCTGTCCTGAAATTAAACCAGGTTGTGGGGAAGAAACAAACACCAGTTAGCTCCAGTATCCAGATCTGGACATCAGTCAATGGATGTTTATTGAAAGCAAAAGACCACACAAAGAAGAGAAGGGAGGGAAAAGACTGTGGGGAGCCCTGCTTCAAACTATGGATGCCTCCTTCACAAACAAACCTCCATTGGTTCATGATGTTTAATAACGCTGATGCCATACTCTAAGACCTTGTAAAAACTGGATTTGGAAACAAAATATTGATATGGAGTAGTGTGTGGCAGAAGACATATGAATAGGAGGGCAGAAGGAAGAAGATACAGATGAGAGAAGAAATGGCAGCCTTACCTCTTCAGGGGTGAACCGGTCACACTGGGTGGACAGAAGCTCTTCCAAACTGTGGGAAGCCAAAGAAAACAGGGCGTGTGAGAGGGGTTCCCAAATATTAGGAACCCTCTATCAAACTCACCCCAAATCCTCCAGCTTGGGAGGCCTCAGAGCCCAAAGAATCTCTCCACCTGTGCTCACAATCCTACATAAATGCAAAATATGTTCCTGCTTTATTCTTTAGCTTGCTAATGGGGCCATTTCTCAGCAGGCAACTAATTTCACCTCTTTGGAATCCGGGGCTGTCAGACTTTCTAATCCAAAGATTCAAGGTGGTGGTATATCAGTTCCCCTCCCAAGGGAATCCTGGGAACTTCCATTCTGCGAGGATGGGCCAGTGGAATGTGGTCAGAATTCTCTCTTCACATAATGCTTATAATGCACATTTCCAAGTGGAACCAATCACCGAATGAGCCTTAATGTGGGAGATGGTGCCTCTAGGAGATAGTACCTCTAGGCATGGTGTGGGGGTTAAGCAGGGCCTTTTTTGTAGAAAAAGCCCAGCAGGAACTCATTTGTATATTAGGCCACACCCCTTGCCAACCAGAACTGCGTTCCTGCTCATAAAAAGCCCTGGGGTTAAGTACCATCAAGCCACGTCTAACTTAACGTGACGCTATACATTCATGACCTCCAAAATGTTCTATCGTTAATAGGGGGAGTAGGTACTCACAATTGCTTCTTGATAGTGCCCTTGCCATCGGGGTCCAGCACTTTGAAGGCAGCCATGATTACGTCCTCGGGATCAGCGCCTGGTGGAGGCAAAGAGCAAATGGGAGGTGTTAACAGTCCAAAGGGTGAAGATGCCATCTACTTGGAAAAAGGGCAAAACGGGGGAAATCACTCACCCTTCAGCTTCTCCCCAAACATGGTAAGGAAGACGGTGAAGTTGATTGGGCCACTGGCCTCTTTGATCATGGACTCCAGCTCCTCATTCTTTACATTTAGGCGCCCTGTGGGGACAAGGAAGGGTGACTGAGGACTGGGTTTGTAGGATCCATGGGCTACCCACCTCCTCTTCACAAGGTCCTGCTGTTCCAGGCATCCCTCTTATCTTACCCATGGCACCAAATGTGTCTCTCAGGTCTTCCTTGTCAATGATGCCATCTCTGTTCTGGTCAATGACAGTGAAGGCCTAGGAAGAGAAAGAGAGAAAGAAGCCATGGCAGGATAGCAGAAAATGCATTTCCACATTCAGCCTAAACTACAATGGACCTGGATGATAACGTGCTGTATACAATAGCTCTTCTTTCCAACTGCCTTTGATTCTTGCATCTGATTCCAACTGTCCTCAACTTTGCATGGAATCTGTATAAGAATTCAGCCACTCACTATTTGCATAGCATATTTGCATTTTCGGCAAGTTCATTCCAACACAATTCTTTCAGCATGTCTGCAAGGGTGGCATATAATCAGTTTTGTACAAATTCTCTTTTAATGAAAAGGATGTCAAATAAACTGTTCTGTCTTCAACATCAATTGGCCAGTGTACAAAAAGGACACTTTGGGGCTCTGATAGGTGACCCCTGGATTATTCCCTGCCTTCAGCTGTTATCTGACAATATGGAAGACATTCCAACCTGAGTAATGGCCAATAACAAAGTTGGCTGCAATTTCCAGCTTAGATCATCACCTTTTATGAAGGCTGACCCTAAATCAATTCAGTTAACACAGGCTCTGTAGGGTAGTGCTGAGGAGAAGAGGAAAAAATGGGATACACTTCACCAATTGCAAGTCATCATGGAATTTGGGCCTCAGACCTGATATGCGTTGGAGGTCATGAATGCTCTGACAAAGATGACTTGCAGTACTGCCATCACTGAAATAGCACTTTAATGTTATTGTAATGATTATCGAATTGGTTTTACTGTTTTAGTTTGCCTATCGGCCTTGTTCGCCACCCTGAGCCTGCTTCGGTGGGAAGGGCAGGATATAAATGGAAGGAAAGGAAAGATCCCCTGTGTAAGCACCAGTCGTTTCCGTCTGGGATGACGTTGCTTTCCTGGCAGACTTTTTACGGGGTGGTTTGCCATTGCCTTCCCCACTCATTCACACTTCCCCTCCAGCAAGCTGGGTACTCATTTTACTGACCTCGGAAGGATAAATGGAAACAAACAAACAAGTGATTGCAAAATTAAAGGAAGAGGTTATATTAATGGCTTCTACCTATCTGAAAAGCCCTAATATCAAGAGGGAGAAAAATTAACATGGGCAAATGAGGAACAGCCAAGATACAGTAGGGATGGATTGTAATTAAACAGTTTCAATATCTTTAGGTAGCAGTGTAGGGGGACAGAATCTAAAAACTAATTTTTTAGCAGGGTTGCCAGATCTTTCTATAGAACTTACAAACATCTCCTGATTTCTGCCCTTCATGAAACAAAGCATCATGGGATTGGAGAGGGGGTTACCTGACCAACTTGATTCTCTTTTGGCCTCTCCCCCCCACCCCCCCTTCTCTGCAGCTGTGCCCTAGAGACACCTGTCACCCGATATCCCTCTTTGCGTCTGCCAGGAATGGAAACAATTTTCTTCTGTCTCCTATTAAACCCCAAGCCCCTCCCTTGGGAGACAGGTGGTACATTCCAAAGGAGCTGTTGATGAGATCTCCAGAGGCTGCCACTGTGGGGAGGGGGAAGGAGGGAGTCTCCGCTGCTGCCTTGCCTCACTCATTCCCCTTCTCTGCTTCACTCCACATGTGTCTCCTTCCTTCCTGCTACAAAGGAACTGCTTGATAGCCACAATGTGCACACAGCCGGTCCTGTCCTTCAGGGAATGCACAAGTGGAGGATTTGCCAATGCTCTCTCTTCATTTGAAACCCACCCCCCTGTAAATTACAAATACTGGGAATCAGTGTTCATTCTAAGCTGAGTTAGCGTGAGCTAGTTCACAGATTTTTAGCCTCCAGCTCACACATTTTTGTTTTAGCTCAGGAAGGATGACTCCAGAGCACAATAATTTATGCAGTAGCTCCACAACTTTATTGCCAGTAGCTCACAAAGTAGAATTTTTGCTCACTAGACTCTGCAGCTTAGAGGGAACACTGCTGGGAATGGTGAGAGGCAGAAATTGCATTTCCCCAACAATCCCCCATTGTGGCTGGAGTGCCACAATGAGGCCTACTTCAGAAGCGCAATCCGGATCCTTTCCGGTTAGGGTTGCCAATTTCCAAGCGGAGGATGGAGATCTCCTGGAATTGCAACTGATCTCCAAGCGACAGAGAAATTAGTTCACCTGGAGAAATGGCTGCTTTGAAAGGGGGCTGTATGGCACTCCCCAAACCTCGCCCTCCTCAGGCTCCACTGCTCAAATCTGGAGGTGTTTCCTAACCTAGAGCTGGCAATCCTATTTCCAATCCATATGGTCAAAATTGAATGCTCAAAAACAACACTAACTGGAAAATCCTCACAGTGCCTTTGGGCAGATTTGGAGAGGACAGTGATTATTACTAGTAGAAATAATTATTGTTAATTACATGGTGTCATTAGTGTCCGTAGGCAAATGTTGGATCCGCACAGTGAGCAGCTTACAACTTATATATAGCAATTTTAAAATCAAGGGAGTACTTGCTTTGAGAATTTGTTTTTCTCAGCAACCCAAAGCTGTGCAATTCTAGAACCTTGTCCTCAAAAGACACCTTGCAAGAGACACTGATCTCCATAAAGTAAGAAGTAACACCGAACCTTTGAAGGTACCGTATACTGAGTCAAGACTGTTGGTGCAACAAGCCTAAACATTCTCTGCTGCAATTGGCAATGGCTCTCTAGACAGATTCTCTCCAAAAATGGAGGTCAGCAAAGCAAAAGGCAGGAACTAAAATCATACCCAAAGAGTGGTTAAGGAGATGCTAGAAGAAAAACTAAGGCTCTTCTTCCAGTATTCTGCTGGTGAGATGTGGCATATGTACCAAAGTTTTTCAAAAATGTTGACATCAAAAAGCAACCGAGCTGGAAGGAATTATAATTTAAATGGGGACTCTCCTCACTCCACTATTTAAATGTAGCATTTCCCCCTTTTCCTCCAGAATGAGACTTAAAGATTAAGGGTTTTTTTTATAGATTTTTCAAAGGTGGGCCCTGGCTCCGCTTTCAATGACTTGAAGCCCGTAGATTTCCGTGACCCCTCTTTCTCCAAGCCCGTCATCCAGAATATGTCTCCAAAGATCTCCTTGTAAGGAGCTGCCGCTTGTTCCGTCCAAGCACAGATGCTGCCTACTGTCTCAGTTATCCCTTGCCCAAAATAGATACTGCTGTGTCTCAAGGGTTCCGGAAAGGAACCTCCGTCATTCTTGGGGTGGGGGGTGTTGCGGGGTGGTAGCGACACCCACATAAGGGCAAGGAAATGGAGACTTAGAAGCTGAGATGTCTTCCTCACTGGTGTTCTCCATGAGGGCATTTTGCTATGAATTGGGATTTATTACTAAAGGGTTCTGAAACAGGGTGTGTGCATGTGGTGGAGAGGATGGGAAGGGGAGAAATCTGTCTTACAAAATGGAGGAGCTACAGAAACATGCAAGACTAAGCGGCATCAACAATATCAGTTGTTCTAAGCCCTTAAATCCTACACAACCTTAAAAACTTTGTCAGATTACAGTTGCTATGCATCTTTGTCCTTTTTATGACTTGGGAATGTTCCTTGTTTTTTTTTTGTTTTTTTTTTTAAATCTTGTCCTAGGAAGCTCCCTGCAACATATAACCTTTTGAAGTTGGTTGTGAAATAGAGACAGGCCCAAGCTGACTTGAGTGAGGACTCCTCAGATGTACTCCAACATTCTCAACTACAACATCACATAGGTTCCCGTCTACTACACAAGCACTGCTCTACATCTATTAAAGCATAAGATAGGACACTGAAGATCTACCTACATGTTACACTGTTTTCTCTGGGCCCCACCTAGGACCACATGATCAGATGTATGTTGCAAGATCATGCCAGGAACTTACTTCCCAAGAGTGTGAGCCCAATTAGGATTGCGATCATTGTGTATGAGGAAAAGAAGTTCAGCCTCCCCCCCGCACTGTTTCCCAACCTGAAACAGCTCTAGGGGGCTATTATTTGCCATGTTTAGTGTTGGGGCACACCTAGATTTCCCGGTGTGAGTGTCTATGTGTGTGTGTGTGGGGGGGGGGATGTTGTCTATCAGTTTCAAGGCAATGATCTACATAACTGGGAAATTCTTCACATATTTCTTCTAGGATTTTGCGCTCTGTTAGCTGAATGTCTATGCCCATGTAACTTAGTCTTCCCCCAAAACACTTAAATCTCTGTTTTTTGCCGTTAAAGGCACCCCAGTTTGTAAGCAGAGCAGAGCCAATATTTGCACTACACAGAGCTGAAAAAAATGAACAGTACCATAGAGTTACTCCAGTCTAAGGCCACTGAAATCAATGGACTTAGACTGGAGATGAATTGACTTAACAGTGCAGAGGATTGCACCGTCAGACCAAGATGTTAAGTTTCTGCTGTTGCATATCTAAAATAACATCCCTCCTTTTTAAAGAGACTGTTAAGAAAGCTGTAGAAAGGACAGAAGGGACCGTAAATCATGGCACATTACAGGGGAGACCACCTTTGGATCTTCTTTCAGAATGTGAACTTTATAAAGGACTGGGAGTTCTAAGAATCCTCCTCTAGCTCTTAGTCCTGCTTCCAGTAAATGGCATCCATTCCCTCCCACCACTGCTGTCCTTGTTCCTTACCTCTTTGAACTCCTGGATCTGTGTTTGGTCAAACATGGAGAAAACATTGGAGCTTCCTCCTTCGGCTGCTGCCCTCCTCTTTGCCTTCTTGGGTGCCTGGAACAGGTTAAGGAGGCAATGGAAAATCAGACCAATTCATGGCATAAAGCAGGGATGGCCAAACTTGCTTAAAGTAAGAGCCGCATAGAATAAACATCAGATGTTGGAGAACCACAAGACATGAACGTCAGATGTTTGAGAGCTTCAAGGAAGAAAGGAAGGAAAATAAATGGGGGAGGGAGAGAGGAAAGAGGGGTGGAAAGAAAGCTACTTTAATTTCAAATGCTTTCTTCGGGCTGGTCGATAGGGTGGTGGTGGCTTCAAGAGCCACACAATATGCATGAAAGAGCCACATGTGAATCCCGGGTTGTAGTTTGCCCACCCCTGGCATAAAGGTACATGAAACAAATATCAAGAAGGGGGCGCTCCCTCCACACATTTCAAGAGAAGAAAATGTTGAGAGGCTTGTTGAACATTTCCTGTATTTTCATACCCCTCACTCAGTCTCTGAAAACAAGATGCCTAGAAACATCTTTTCCACTTTTAAATAAACCTTTCTTCCATTTGTCTTCAAAATAGAATGTTGGTACCAGGTTTTGTATATTCCTCAGAGCGTGAGGAAATTTCAGAAGATTCCAATATGTATGTCATGACAATAAAATGTACAGGAATCCTGAAATTGGGAGGAAAAGATGCTTCATATATATATATATATATATATATATATATATATATATATATATATATATATATATATATATATATATATATATATATATATATATATATATATAAAAAATGACAGGCTTGTCTTAGAATTTGTAATTACTGCTTCAGATTACATGTGTAAAGTAGTACAGAATACCTGAGGTATCACCAAATATATATTTCTGTTTTGTAACTAATAATATTGTTTCTTTGAATGTAAATGAAATAGACTAATTTACAAATCTGTGTTCTTTAGTTATGGCAGGAAACAAGCACATAGAATGTGGCACATCATAATTCTGGTTCAGAAGCTTTTCTGAAGTTTCTTCAATGTGCAGAAATTAACTCGGGAAGAAGCCAATATAGTAAAAATAAAATTACAGCCTGCTGCTGAGTTCGTACAGAATATTTCGCAACTTGGCCCAAACGTGTCTAAAGGGGTGTGACATAATTCCAGATTCCAGGTGCACTAAAGTATACACATTCATCTCCAAAAGAAGTCAGTGTTGCCAGCCTCCAGGTGGGGTCTGGCAATCTCCCACTTTTACAACTGATCTCCTGCTGGCAGAGATCAGCTCCCCTGGAGAAAATGGCTGCTTGGAAGGATGGACTCTAGGGCAGTGTTCCATGCTGAGGAACCTCCCCTCTCCAAATCCCACATTCTCCTGGCTCCACCCCCAAAGTCTTCAGGTACAACACTGGCCAAGCAACCTTAAAAAGAAGGCTTGGGAAAGAGGCTTGGTGGACAAGATGGATCCTAAGGGGGACTTGAAGGTGAAAAATGACTGTTTCTTAGGTCCTTTTTAATGATACAATCTCTAATAGAGGAGTGGATTAAGCTAAGGAGACATAAAGATGGATGGTAGGTAAGCGAAGTAAGATCACTACAGAGTGTTGTGCTGGATTCCCTCCCCAGGCAGAAGTTCAGTTGGAAGGGTGAGGTGAGGGTCTAAAAAGTGGCCTGTAGCCTGAAGATTTAGGTACATCGACACCAGAAAATAAGACCTTAGTGACCAACAGAATCTTCCAAGGCGTAAGCTCTCCTGAGTCAAAGCTTGCTTTGTCATATACCATCTGAAACCATAAAGTAAGAAACTGAGACACACCCGCACACAACGGGGGTGGCGGGAGGACTATGTCTTTTTGTACAGCACTCACACCATGGATAGAATCAGGGTATTCCTTTGCAGAGCTACTCCCATGTAAGCCCATTTGAGTAACTCAGCATAGGATCGCACTGTCAGTAACCCAGGCTGTTGCAGGGAGTGGGGGGATGGGGATGGATAACTTCCACATGCAGCGCTGTGAGGCTCAGCTTACTCTCATGAGTGACCCCGAGCTGCTTTGTAAGCACCTTTTGCAGGGCTCTGGCTGGCAGCACCCTCTGTGCTCTGGATTGCATAAAACGAGGTGCATACACTGGGCATGTTTCAGGGGACATGAAGAGCTTAAAAAAGCAAAAGAGAAATGCATGTTCCCTTTGTTTCCTATTACCAACGGAAAGGGAGGTTGTAATACCCATAGATCCTGGCCACCTCTTCAGCACTTCTGTATCGCAGCTCCTTTTGACTGACTCCTGCAGCATCTTCAGGAATCCAACTCCTGAGGCTGCTGTCTGCTCAGCAGTTGTTAGTTGCCTTTTGCTCCTTTGAATCCCTCCCTTAAAACAGACTCCTAAGCAGCTGGCCTTTGTGGTGGGGCAGTATCATTGGATTTCAGAGCGGGTCCAGCTGATACCCAGTTCCATTAAGGGGTTAGTTGTATTAGTCAAGAATTAAGAGCACTGTGCGGTTATTAAAGGGCTTCAAAGGATTCACCAGCAAGTTCTTGGGCGCATGGTGCAGGAACGGGAATCAGGGCAGGATCTTAAAGGGGAGAACCCAGCTCCAGGTATGCAGGATTGAGGGTTTTTTTTTATATATCATGCTCCATCACATGCAATTCTGATCCCGTTTTGCCAACCTCCCCATTTTTCTTTGCTTTACAAAAGCCCCAGCTGCTCTTTATGGCCTCCCCACTAAAACATTACTCCTCAATCATTCTTCAGTAGCTCCAAGGTATTCTCTGAACATAAATATTCCTTCCGCTTAGCTGCGGAAATACATTAAGTGGAAAGAAAATGAAAGGGCCAGATGTGTGTGTGTGAGAGAGAGAAGGGGAGTGGGGAACCAGATGAACACAAGAGAAAAACAGATAAGGAGACTTGTTGGCCACCAATATTCCTTTCACAGATTAAATTAGAGTAAGGTCTCCCCCCCCCTTATGTCCAACATTTTTTAGTTAGAACACATCTTTAACCAAGACAAAAACTGCAGATCCTAGACCCTCGGAAAGAAAGGAAGAAAACTGCTCAATAGACCAATATTCCTTTTGTTAATTTCCTCTCCATTTTGAGGTTGTAAATTTCCAGAGGTGTGTGTGGTATTAGCCAGTTTCCTCTCCTCCTTATTTCCTTAGGGACCCTCTGACACCTATTCCACTTACCATTGTTTCTCAGTGGGCCAGTGAGCAGTGGCTGTGGGCGCGATGGGGATGTCCCAGAAGGGTGAGTAGCCTAGGCGCAGGCTGCCAATTCCCTTGGGGTTATATAGACACCCATTGTGGGAGGCGGGGCAGCTAACTATAGCCCTGTCTTCCAGTTTGGCTCCAGGGGTGGGAGTGGGGGGTAACCAGAGTCCAGAAATAGACTGCAGAGGAACGCAAACGGGCCAGCTCCTTTCTTGGAGAAGGGAGAGGTATATTAGGTTTGACTTTTCCGATGCTTTTTATCCTAAGGGTCCACAGCATCCCAGATTTACCTTTCCTTCACACAGTTTGGGAACCTGTTCTTCTTTAAGTCCCATTCAGGGATTTTTGCTTTTTTATTTACCGAAATACTAAGCATCTATATATCAGTCCTTCTTGTACAAAACTTTGAGGTCTTGAATTTATTTGTTATACCCATCAAGTTGCCCACACCAACTTCTACAAAGCACAAAAACTTTTTGTCTTCTTCTGTCTGGTGGGTGCTGCGAGATCTATAACTCTGGCATGGACACTGGAAAACAAAGGGCTAACTTGAATTCAGGGCTGGGCCACCTATTGGAACCATGGGATATTTGGCTCAGAAGCCTTTCTGCAAGTGAATGGCCAGGCACTGGGGCGGGTGACGGCATTTTCATCATTTTTTTGTGTGGCCAGGTGAAAAGGATGCTGTCTCTTATGCCAAAACACATTCAAAGGTTTCACACATCAGTTTAAAGTGCAAGATGCAGAATGGTTACGTTCCTTCATCCCCCTCTCCACCCTTCCTCTCTCCCAGCCAAGGGTATCCAATGTCCCTGAGAAAATTTCCTTTTTGGGATGCTTGGCCCCAGCTGTCGCTGGAGAGGCACCCAGGCAAGAGGCTCCTAAAGATAGCAATCTAAGTTCTTCTCCCGCCCCAATGCAGACAGCTCTGGGACACCCAGTCCATTAATCTCCCTTCTTTGTCCCCCGCCCCCCCCATTCCTTGTGACTTCCCCTGTAAAAAACCCGCAATGTAGCCAGGTGTTTTAATGGCAGAAAAAGAATGTGGGAGCAGGGAAATTGCAGAGGCTTCTCTAAGCATCCACAGCTCCACCTTTCTCATCCTTACAATCCCCATACAGGGATCAGCACCCATGGTGAGTTTCAACCCCCTGAATGATACCAGCTGGCCAACCTCGAAGCCAGAGACATGTGAGGAGGGGGCTGCAGCTATGGAAAATGAATCTGCTGGCTGGCTGTTCACCTTGGCAAGTTTCTTAGCAGTTCCTGCACTACAGCTAGTGGGATAATAGTCACCAAGGTCATTAGGTCTCAAGGAGAGCATACAATATAGGGACAACCTGTTACCTTACTGGTTACAAATGCAATGTCTGGAGATTGCATTAAAAGAAGGAAAGGAACAGTATGATATTCAGCAATAGTGGAATTGGGCTGAAATACCATGACAAAGCATAAAAATAAAGAGAAGACTTGTGGTGCCAGAGATTGACAATATTTTGTTTCAGCGTAAGCTGAAATATGTTGGAAGACAGGAAGATGAAGGTAAAAGGGAGAGAGCCCAGATAATATATTTATAGGTGCTTTTTAGCTCTGGATAAAGAAGCAGTGGTGGTTATGGTAACCAACTTTAAAATGTCCTGCCCCTTTAATATAGGCTTAATGGGGTGTTATTTATCAGGTAATGTTGTTTATCTCTGAACCATGCAAAGTTTCAGAAGCCCATTTCCACATATTAATCAACAGTTAAAAGGACAGTGTATTTTTCCTCTAGGCCTACTGGCAACCAGAGTGGTGTTTGGCTGAAAGAAAAACAAAGTGTGACGCAGAAAAAGGTTATTAGAAACAAGGAGAGACATTAAGAGGGCATAGAACAAGTGAAAAGAGAAAGAAAACAGCAATTGGGGGGGGGGGGATGGTCGGGGAGGTGAAAAAGGATGAAGGGGGGAACTTGGGACATTTTCCTGAAACTGAAGAGAAATAGCTAAGCTAGAGAAAAGTGTACAAGAGAAACTGCCAGTTCAGCGCAGGCTACCCTGCACTTCTTGGTCTTTTACAACCACCCGTGCTGAGCTGACACATCCTCCTCCCGGGCATATGCCCAAGATGGAAGATGATACTCCCTTAGCCCAGAGATGTGCTTCTGCTTGTCCCAGGCTGGGAATGAAACCGACTCTGCAAACAATACCAAACACTCCACAACTGCATGGGAGTTATTCCAGTGGTGCAGCGGTGCCTAGAATACTACTGGGGGAAAGCTATACCTGTTGAATGCCTTCCAACCACAATTGTTCAAGATGCATCAAGTTTGCCTTGAACTATGCAAACACGGACACGTTATCAGTGGTGATGTAAACTGCTGTGAAATCGCAGCCATATGGTGACCCTCTCAGGTCCCAACGTGGAGGCAGTGATCTATGCTGAGATCTGTTCTGGTGCCCAATAAGGGTTTGTAGGAAGTGGGTGGGGTCAGGGAGAGCTTTTGCCCAGCAAGGCATCTAATTGATTATTGGATTTGATTGGCTGTGCAGATTTTTAATAAAAATATTGCTTTGGAAGCAGCTGCCACCCCAGCACCAGAATCCACACTGGATTACCAAAGATAAGTTGTGACAACCATTTTGGGGCTGGCCCTGCTTCCTGCAGTAGCCATTGCATTGCTGTGCCCACCATGTAAAGTCAGAGCTGGAAACGTTCCCACAATCTCAAAAAGAGTGCGGATCCCTGCAGTAGCGTTTTCAAGCCAGGAG
This sequence comes from Heteronotia binoei, assembly GCF_032191835.1. Lineage (NCBI taxonomy): Eukaryota > Metazoa > Chordata > Lepidosauria > Squamata > Gekkonidae > Heteronotia > Heteronotia binoei. Next base: position 22,651,768 of record NC_083237.1, read on the forward strand.
ACGAACAGAGGTGGGTTTGCCATTGCCTGCCTCTGCCTAGCAGCCCTGGCGTTCCTCAGTGGTCTCCCATGCAGGCGCTAACCAGGGCTGATTCTGCTTAAGTTTCTGAGAGCAAACCAGGTCAGGCTATTCTGGGGAGGGCCTTCTAATACCAGAACTGCACAAAACAAAAGAGACTGAATGGAGGGAGAGAGAAATTGTTCCTATTTCAGCCGCTTTAAACTACCTCCTCCTACCCCCCCCCTCCATACAAAGCAACTCCTGTCATTCATCCTTCGCCCACCTCAAAGGCCTCCAACCAGACTCAAAAGGCATTCCAGGAGCGCAAAGGATGTTGGGATTTTGGCCAATGTCTTGGCAGCAATATCTGAGGCGCGTCCCGAGAACCCTTTTCCTATTGGACGCCCACCCTTCACTTTCCATACGTCCAACCAGCTGCCAAACACTATCCTCACGAGGATTTTCCTCCCTCCCCCCTTTACCCGCTTCCTAAGTCTTTCCTTATTGGTCCCAGATTTCGGCACTCAAGAGGCCTGACTGAAAATATCTGAATTTGATTGGTAAAGGATGATGTCAACTACGTACTCAGGCCCATCGCTATTGGCCCATCAGGTTCTGAACGCGCCCACAACAAACGTCTCCAGTCTTTCGTTGGAGCCATTCCATGCGTCGCATTGGTTCAAGAGCACGCCGCTCAGAGACGCTCATAACGTTTTAACAACTGCTTCATCTAGGTTGACGTTTACTCCCTGTTGTCCCGCCTGCATGCATCACGTGTGTTCGCGACACGGAAGGGTTAAAATTTTGACCCTCCCTAGTGATTGGAGAATTCTTGCAGGTTCTTCCTTCTATAGGCTAAGCGGCTCTGTAATCCCACCCTCTCACCCCTTCCCTCCCTCCCTCCCTCCCTCCCTTCAGTCGTGGTAGACCAGTCCATTCCGAGTGGTAAAACCATCCTTCAATTACGAAAATGGATTTCTGTGTTTGACACGCTATTTGCGATTGGCAGCCGCCCCCCGTTAGTCCCTCCTCTTTGCCGAGCACCCGCTCACCGCCCTTCCTCTTTTTCGTCGCCGTCTGTTATGCCGCGTTACCGATTGGCTGTGCCTGTGCCCTACTCTCTTCCCATTGGAGCCCTGTCGATGAGTCCCCTGCCTCATCCCCGCGGCTCTTGGCCCTCTTTCCCATTTCTCTTTGATCATTGGCCGAGCTGACTTTCTTCCTGGGTGCTCATTGGCTGAATTTGGGGCCGCAGAGCCCGGAGATGCGCGCGCAGGCTGGGGTGGTTGCCTCTCTCACGGCTGGCACTTCTATCCAGGCAAGGGGGGGAGCGCGGGGCAGCTGGCTCCCTCCCTCCCCCCCACCCCCGCTGAGGCCTTGGCTGGGCAGCTAGGCTACATTCCCCCCTCCGGGGGGGAAGGACCCCCAGGAGTCATGGAGACCGGCTCTGGGGACCCTCCAACACCCCCTCCTCGGTACAATTCTCCCCGCTCCATGCTCCATGCGCTGAAGGGGCTGGGTTCAGATCCTGCGGTATCAGTACAGCCTGTGGGCTGTCTGTCGGCTTCCTCCGGGGCAGCAGCCAACTTGGTAACAATGGAACCTGCGGAAGGAACTGTTCCGACTGTCGAAGGGATGGAAGCATCGTGCGTTGCTACAGAAACGACCACAACCGTGATGACCATAAAGATGTCGCTTGTGGCCAGGGATAATGGAGATGTGGCATCTCTTGCACAAGTGGCATCTGATGCTGGAGAGGTGGTGGTGGATGGGATTCCAGTGGGGGATGCGTCTTCTACAGCAACTGGACCTGTGGTTAACTCAGTGGCTGCTGTGTCCACTGTGGCAACAGTCAATGGAACATCGGTGACATCATCACCTCAGGACAGAATGATGTCATCACCTGTGACTGTGCCTGCAGAGACCACCATGAAGCCCCTCCCGGTTCCACCGATGTCACCAACGGTGGTCGTGGTAGCGCCTAGCCCTGGCTCGCCGCCGGAAAAGACTTCACCCACTGGCCCAGGAGGCATGGAACCTCAAGATCTACCCTCTTCGCAGCCACCCCAAGACCTGGATTCCCAGCCCAGCCTGGGCACTCCAGCACCCAAGGCTCCTCCACCTTCTGACACCATGAGCTACTTGGAGTCTGTCAGTCTTATGTCAGGCACCATGGAATCCTTGACCGGCCCTGGATTTCCTGATGATGCTAGCTCTCTGGGTTCCGATTCTGAAATCAATGGAATGGCGTACCGTAAGACAGACAAATATGGCTTCATTGGGGGCAGCCAGTACTCTGATGGGATGTAAGTATTGGCACCAAAGTGATAGCACTCTTCTTCAGGGGATGAGTGAGTCCTTTATCTGGGGGCAGATGAGCTTGGCAAGATGTTTGCTTCAGTCAAGGCCAGGGAACTGGGAATGGAATACATGACCTTTCTGCCTGGTGGGGTATTAGTTATTCTGTAGGGATGACTTGGGGGATCCATTTATCAGAGGACCAGAATGTTGGGAAATACCCTTGGTCAAACTGTTACCCTGACAAGAAAGCCATTGCCTAAGGCATCATCCACTGGTGCTTTGTACTTTCATTTTCTGAAAGGTGTCACTCAAGGTTGGGGAGTGGCATCTCTGTGATTGTTTTTTAATTGGCATTGAGGGACAGGTTATGAGATCATCCCATAGTAGGCAAAATGACTCCCCGCCCCCTTTGGAACTTATTTAAGCATTCCATACTCAGCATACAAGAAGCTTAGCAAATTATACTCAGCTTCCTTAAAGTTTCTAAGGATGGAAACTTCTTTATGGGAAGTTGTGAACCTTCCTGTGTTCTGGAAAGGATTGTACAAATTAGGCAGGAACTGACCTCCTCTCAGTTTGGGGCATCATCCCCAAATGTGTTTTCCAAACTTCAATTGTAACATTTTGGTGATTCTGCTTTGCTGTCTGACCCGTTTCTCCATCCATTCTGTTGCTGTCTGTGGTTTTTTTCTTTTTTCCATAACTCTTTTTTTCCTCTTCTGCTGGGATGCTGCCCTCATTGGCCTGAAATCAAAATCATAACTTTGGACGTATGACTTCATTGGAAGGGTGCTGGCTGTTCTTTTGTATTACTCATTGTGGCAGGGAGCTCTTGTTTTTCTCGCAAACTAATCCTTGTTCCAGACTTCTCTGAAGTTCGGGAAATAGGTGAGAGAATGGGCATTCCCTAACAGCTTTGAAGATCCAGACTATCATTTGGGTGGCTCACAGAGTAGGATGCCTCTGTGTCCGCTGGTTTACCTCCCATATAGCCCCAATGAAAGTCATGTTTGGTGGAGTGGAGAAAAGCACAATCAGGGAATTTCCTCTCTCTCAATATGGAGCCAGCCGAGGATTAAGCACACCCACACTGACTCGGTGCATCTCCAACTGTTAACATGTAATGCTCAAGTCTCGCAGTTGCTACAAGGGTCAGAGAGAATGAGTGACTGGATTACTTCCTGGTCTCCCTTGCAGATGCTCTGGCTCGGCACAAGTAGCAGCTGAGCAGAGGGAGGCCACAGTGCCCAGGCGAGTCATGTGATGGCAGGCACTGGGTTCAGCCTGGGTGGGTGCGCCCATCCCAGGCAAATTTTGGGTAAGTTGTAGTAGCTGGCAGGCAGGTTGTATGATAGGAGCCACCAGCCCATCCCAGGCAATTTGTGTGGTGGCTGCTGGCGGGCAAGCTGTGTGGTGGCAACCGCCAGGCTCAGGAGTCCTCCCTGCCTCAGGGGCCTGTCCTCTCCATCTGCCCTGCTATGGCAGAAGCATTACAGAAGGAGTTTCCCAGGGAGTAGACTCTTGACCTCAAGCAGGCATTTGGACATGGAACTCGACTTCTGTTAACTTCTAAGCAGAACCTCTCCTCTCCTTGTCCCCCAGCCCCACCACAGTCCTCAGTTGCCACCAACATGTAAAGCCCCTAGTAGCTTTAAAAGCATTGTACAACCAGCTGGGAGTGGATCGCGAGATCACATGCACCAAGATGGATATGTTCTTTGCATTGACGGTTGCGCAGTCGGGGAGGAGAGCATGTTTTTGCTAGCAAGGGTTTTTTGATCTCTGGCCTTCCCTGCCATTCTGCCAGGCTAGCCTGGTTTTCTAGGACATGGTAAGTAGATTCAGAAGCTTCCCTGCTTGCAAGTGCCTGCAGCCTTCAAGCCTGGCCTTCTGTTTTGTCCTGCTTCCCTGAATTCCTGAGTGGAACAGCTGGGCCTCACTGGCCAGTGGAAGGCTTAGCTCAGGGATGCCTTTTTAACTTGCCTGTTTACTTAAGAGTCTCGGCGTTAACGGACTGAGGGGGGACCTCTGCCTTGACCCCCTGCATTGTCAGGGCTGAGCATGCCATTGCAGCCAGCGTGGGTGTCCAGAAAGCAATGTTGCTGCACTTGTGATGTGTGGTATGGCTGCTTGTGCAGAATTTGGCAACTGTCTTTTGATTCCAAAGGCTCTTCTAGTCTCCCCCCCCCCCCAAAAAAAAAAAATTACCCACATGCTCGAGTAAATCTCCTGACTTCTGGGAATTTCTTAACCTTGTTTGATCCTGACTCTTCCTCCCCCCCCCCCCCAAAGTAAGTGATGTAATAACTGAGATTGTAAGAGCGGCTTTGCTGGCTCAGATCTGAAATCTGCGTAGGCCAGCACTCTCTCTCCCACAGCAGCCAATTGGATGCCTCAGGGAGGGCTCAGAGCCAGGCAGAGGCACAATAGCCAGCCCCTCTCATTTGTCCCTGAAGGCCGGTAATTAGAGTTATCCCTGTTCTGCAAACGGACAGGTTTTTCAGCTTTGGCTGTAGGTAGGCCTGTCCTCCCTGAATGCGTGCAACCCATTCTTCAAATCACTATCAATGTACGAAGCTCTTCTTCACACAGCTCGTAACTAATGGCTGGAGCCTGCCACCACAGGATAGACTACAGGCCATTTGTATAACAGTTTTAGAAGAAGGGCAGATACGTTCAGACTGGAAAGGTCCTTAGTAACGACGGCTCTTCTTCTGCTTGGAATAAATCATTCCCAGTTCTGCCAACACACGGCCCTTTCAAATACCACCGCATTCGTGCAGACAGCCCTAATCTGTGTCGTTTATTTCCAGAATGGAATTTGCTTTCGGTCGGCTAATCTGACAAGAACAAATTCTTGGTTTTGCACAGTCTGCTGTGTCTGTTCAGCCACAGAGTAGGGGAGGGTAATAAAGTGTGTTTGTGTTGGGGATTAGGCATTTTTCTTTCCAGCTGACAGGGCAGTGGGGCGTGGTTTTCTTTGCGGGTGGGGATGGTGGAACCAATTGTTTGAATCCCCCCCCCCCCCTGCAAGAGGATTTGCTGCCATTCTGTCTGGCCTACCTTCTGTCACCTTTTGACTGCTTATGGAGCGGGAGCCCATGAGGAAAACCAGCAACTGGGAACAGACAATGGCTAAAGAAGACCGAGAGATGGAGCTGGGTGTGCTAGGAGCCAGCAGGATTAGAACTGTAGAAAGAGAAAACCACCCAGGGAAGGTTTTAACCATACTCCAGCACTTGTTTGCTGAAGTTTGCTTGTTACATTTGTGTTGCACCTTTTGTCATTCGCAGAATCCAAAGAGAGTATACCTAGGCCTCCCATTTAGAGGCTGGGTTGAATCCTGCCTGCTTTTCTTCTCCGCCTCACCTGATTCCCCCCGCCACACACGCACACTGCCGGTCTGTTGTCATCTGTGTGGAATCTGCAGCCTGTGGTTTCACTTTCTAATGGTCAAAACTGGCCCCTCTTCATCTTTTTGCTATCAGGAAAGCTGGCAGAGCCAACAAGCTGCTAGCAGATCAGATCCCAGTCAGTTTAGCTTCAGCAAGGTTCTGCATTAGGGTCCCCTAACTTTGGAATTCTGATGCTAGGGTTCGAGGAGAGAGAAAGTAAAACTGGGAAAGAGCAGAGAGAAAGTAAAACGAACACCGTGGTGGCAGCTGCTACTTGAACAATGGCATTTTGATCTCTATACAGCCAATCAGAAGTCCTGCTGGCCCCCCATCCAGGAAAGGGGCCAGCAGGCTCTGCGGTGCCCACGGGCACCACCTTGGTCGTGCCTTCCAGCCATAGGAAGCTTCAGCAGGGACTCTCAGATAGGGATTTAGAGAAAGGATTCCTTCATTGTTTGGGGAGTGAAGTAAAGCCGGGTTTGAAGTGGTGATGGCGTTATGAGTCTTCTGCATTCCCAAATGTCGAGAAGTTCCAGGGGTCATGTGTTACCTGTGCTGGTTCCCTTTGGAGGGTAATTTTTCTAGTTATTTGTTGGAGTAGACAGGGAGGGTACAGATGGGGGCACACCTACAGGGCAGCACTTCCCCACATCAGGTCCAAAGAGAGAGAGAACCTGCACCCCAGGGTGCATCAGTGAACTCCCATGGTGCCTCTCCAGCACTCTGCTCTTTTCTTTTCTCTCAGGCACACATCTCTCTCAGCCCTGTGCACTTGACCAAACTAATGTCTTGACAAGAAAATGCCTACAGCTATTAAGAAACATTCCTGTTCTGTTTGTCACAGAAGATAGACTGATCCGCTGATCAGAGGTCAAGCCCACAACATCTTTCTCTCCCACATTACCCCAGTGCATCAGCACTGGTTAAAATGTGCCTTACCTAGTTTATCTTAGACTGGGGAGTGGCCAAACTGTGATTCGGGAGCTACATGTGGCTCTTCCACACATATTGTGTGGCTCTTAAAGTCCCCACTGCCCCACCGGCTAGCATTTATCTCTTTGAATCACTTCTCCAGGCCAGCTGGCAGCTTGGAGAATGCATTTAAAGTTGCTTCCCTGCCTCCCTTCCTTCCTTCCTTCCTTCCTTCCTTCCTTCCTTCCTTCCTTCCTTCCTTCCTTCCTTCCTTCCTTCCTTCCTTCCTTCCTTCCTTCCTTCCTTCCTTCCTTCCTTCCTTCCTTCCTTCCTTCCTCTGATGTTCGTGTCTTGTGGCTCTCAAACATCTGACATTTATTCTATGTAGCTCTTATGTTAAGCACGTTTGGCCACCCTATCTTAGATGATGAAATACCTTCCCTGTCCTAAATAGCCCAGGCTAGCCCAATCTCAACTGAACGCAGAAGTTAAGCAGGGTCAGCCTTGGTCAGTATTTGGATGGGAGATCAAAGAATACAAGGGTTGGTACGCATAGGCAGGCAATGGCAAGCCACCTCTGAACGTCTCTTTCCTTGAAAACGAGGTATTGCCATAAGCTGGCTGCCACTAGAAGGCAAAAAAAGAAAAGAAATAGTTGCTGGGGTGGGGGCAGGCGGTGTCTCTCTAGGATTGGATTTTGATATGTGGCTGGACTGATGGGTTTTGGAGAGGGAAGCTGGAGGCTTGGCTCAGGTGTTGATCACCTGCTTGATGGGGAAGTGGCTGAAGAGCCAGAAAGTTGGACTAGGATCTGGGAGACCCAGGTTTGAGTCCCTGTGGAAGCTTGTGAGGTGCCTTTGGGCCTCTCTCTCTCTCACACACACACACACACACTGTCTGCCTAACCTTCTTCATGAGAGAAGGAGGAGGAATGATGTTGTACACCTCTTTGAGTCCCCAGTGGGGAGGAAAGTGGAGAATAAAAAAATAAGTATTCTAATTCAGTTGTGTCACTGGACATGGTGGTAAAATGACCCCAATGATGCTGCTCTGAGTTTCTTAGAGGAAGAGCAGGACAGCTCAAAGTACTGGTTCTTAGTATTAAGGCCCTGAATATCTCTGGGCCAGGCCAGCTGAGGTCCTGTTCGCAAGACGTTCTCTCTCTGTCTCCCTTCCTGCATGAGTGAAGTCAGTAGCAACCAGAGACGGGGCTTTTTCATTGGTGCCATCCAATACTCCCTCCAAGCTGTGGAGTCCTGTGAGCAAAAATTCTACTTTGTGAAATACTGGCATTAAAGCTGTGAGCTGCTGCATAAATCAGTTTTCTCTGGGGCCATTTCTCTTGACCCAAGACAAAAATGTGTGGGCCAGAGGCTGAAGCACAGTGAGCCAGCTCACACCAACTCAGCTTAGAGGAACACTGGCACTTCACCTGTGGAATGACCTTCCTCTTGAGGCCTTCCTAGGGCCTGCCTTGCTGTCTTTTAGGCATGAGGTAAAACTTCTTCACCCATGCTTATAACCAGGACTTTTTTTGTAACAGGAACTCCTTTGCATATTAGGTCACACACCCCTGATACAGCAATCCTGGAGCTTACAGCAAGCCCCGTACTGAGCCCTGTAAGCTCTTGGAGGATTGGCTACATCAGGGGTGGCCGACAGTAGCTTTTAGAAATGCTTTGGGTTGAAATAGAGGGTCCAAAAGGAAATTTAACTATGGGAGTTTGTTATCGCCCACCAAATCAAAAGAGAGAGGATGATTATAATATGATGGAAGGCTTAAAGATAGCGGCTAAACGTTAAAAACTGTGTTGTAATAGGTGATTTTAACTACCCGCGGATTGATTGGGTCAATATGTGTTCTGGTAGAGAGAAAGAGATTGAGTTTCTAGATGCTCTCAATGACTGTGCTATGGAGCAGATGGTCTCAGAACCTACCAGGGGTGGGGCGATCCTGGATTTGGTCCTAAGTAATGCCCAAGACTTGGTGAGAGATGTAAAAGTGATTGCGCCTCTTGGGAGCAGTGACCATAATGTTATTGATTTCACCGTTTGTATAAATAGGGAGTTGCCCAAAAAGACCGCCACAACCACGTTTACTTTAAAAAGGGTAGATACACTGAGATGAGGAGGCATGTGAGGAGGAAACTGAAAGGAAAGGTAAATACGGTCAAAACCCTTGGGGAAGCTTGGACACTATTTAAAACTATAATCCTAGAAGCTCAGATAAAATACATACCACAAGTTAGGAAAGGCACAAACAGGCATAAGAAAAGGCCTGCGTGGTTAACAAACAAAGTAATGGAAGGTGTAAAAGGTAAAAAGGACTCCTTTAAGCGGTGGAAAACCAGTCCAAGTGAGATTAGTAAAAGGGAACACAGGCTGTGGCAAATCAAATGCAAGACTGTGATCAGGCAGGCAAAAAGGGATTATGAGGAGCATATTGCAAAAAACATAAAGACCAACAATAAAAATTTCTTCAAATATATTAGAAGTAGGAAACCAGCCAGGGAGGAAGTGGGGCCCTTGGATGACCATGGGGTTAAAGGATTACTGAAGGAGGATAGGGAAATGGCTGAGAAGCTGAATGAATTTTTTGCCTCCGTCTTCACTGTGGAAGACGAGAACTTTTTGCCCGCCCCTGAACCACTAATTTTGGAAGGGGTGTTGAAAGACCTGAGTCAGATTGAGGTGACAAAAGAGGAGGTCCTACAACTGATAGACAAATTAAAAACTAATAAGTCACCGGGTCCGGATGGCATACATCCGAGAGTTCTGAAAGAACTCAAAGATGAACTTGTGGATCTTTTGACAAAAATCTGTAATCTTTCATTGAAATCTGTCTCCGTTCCTGAGGACTGGAAGGTAGCAAATGTCACCCCCATCTTTAAAAAGGGTTCCAGAGGAGATCCGGGAAATTACAGGCCAGTCAGTCTGACTTCAATACCGGGAAAGTTGGTAGAAACCATTATCAAAGACAGAATGAGTAGGCACATTGATGAACACGGGTTATTGAGGAAGACTCAGCATGGGAAGATCTTGCCTCACTAACCTGTTATATTTCTTTGAGGGGGTGAACAAACATGTGGACAAAGGAGACCCGATAGATGTTGTATACCTTGACTTCCAAAAAGCTTTTGATAAAGTTCTTCATCAAAGGCTCCTTAGAAAGCTTGAGAGTCATGGAGTAAAAGGACAGGTCCTCTTGTGGATCAAAAACTGGCTGAGTAATAGGAAGCAGAGAGTGAGTATAAATGGGCAGTCTTCACAGTGGAGGACAGTAAGCAGTGGGGTGCCGCAGGGCTCGGTACTGGGTCCCTTGCTCTTTAACTTATTCATAAATGATTTAGAGTTGGGAGTGAGCAGTGAAGTGGCCAAGTTTGCGGATGACACTAAATTGTTCAGGGTGGTGAGAACCAGAGAGGATTGTGAGGAACTCCAAAGGGGTCTGTTGAGGCTGGGTGAATGGGCGTCAACGTGGCAGATGCGGTTCAATGTGGCCAAGTGCAAAGTAATGCACATTGGGGCCAAGAATCCCAGCTACAAATACAAGTTGATGGGGTGTGAACTGGCAGAGACTGACCAAGAGAGAGATCTTGGGGTCGTGGTAGATAACTCACTGAAAATGTCAAGACAGTGTGCGTTTGCAATAAAAAAGGCCAACGCCATGCTGGGAATTATTAGGAAGGGAATTGAAAACAAATCAGCCAGTATCATAATGCCCCTGTATAAATCGATGGTGCGGTCTCATTTGGAGTACTGTGTGCAGTTCTGGTCGCCGCACCTCAAAAAGGATATTATAGCATTGGAGAAAGTCCAGAAAAGGGCAACTAGAATGATTAAAGGGCTGGAGCACTTTCCCTATGAAGAAAGGTTGAAACGCTTGGGGCTCTTTAGCTTGGAGAAACGTCGACTGCGGGGTGACAAGATAGATGTTTACAAGATAATGCATGGGATGGAGAAAGTAGAGAAAGAAGTACTTTTCTCCCTTTCTCACAATACAAGAACTCGTGGGCAGTCGATGAAATTGCTGAGCAGAAAGGTTAAAACGGATAAAAGGAAGTACTTCTTCACCCAAAGAGTGATTAACATGTGGAATTCACTGCCACAGGAGGTGGTGGCGGCCACAAGTATAGCCACCTTCAAGAGGGGTTTAGATAAAACTATGGAGCACAGGTCCATCAGTGGCTATTAGCCACAGTGTGTGTGTATATATAATTTTTTTTTGCCACTGTGTGACACAGAGTGTTGGACTGGATGGGCCGTTGGCCTGATCCAACATGGCTTCTCTTATGTTCTTATGTAGCTCTCCAGATGTTTTTTTGCCTACAACTCCAATCAGCCCCAGCCATTGGCCATGCTGGCTGGGGCTGATGGGAGTTGTAGGCAGAAAACATCTGGAGATCTACCATTGGCCACCCCTGGACTACATCATGGCAGTGTGGCCTAATTTGCGAAGAAGTTCCTACTACAAAAAAAGCCCTGCTTTTAACTTACTAGTTGGATCTTTTTCAATTGTTTTTGCAGTCCACTGCTTTATGAGGATAATTTTAGGTTGCTAGATATGTAGTGTGCTTACCCTGGATGGCTTGGGCTAGGCCGCTCTTGTCAGATACCAGAAGCTGAGCAGGGTCAGGCCTAGTTTGTATTGGGATGGGAGACCACCAAGGAAGTCCAGGGCTGCTATGCAGGGACAGGCAATGGAAATCACCTCTTAATGCCTTGAAAACCGTGGGTCACCGTAAATCAGGTGCGACTTGAGGGCATTTCCCCCCACCCAATGTGCAGTGCTGTTTCTTGTGCTTGCTCTGGTTTTTTTAATGGCTGGGTTGTTAATAGTTCCCTAATTTTAATAACTTTTATGCTGCGTTACGGCTTTGTCATGTTTTCAGCCACCTCATCATATAACATTTTTAAAGTAAACAAATTTGGCACAGAATTTGGCACAGATGAAGGGCTCTAATTGCCTTTGCCAGGAGGCAGGGTAGAATTTTCTTGGCCAAGCTCTCTTCTTTTTGAGCAAGATGAGGCCTAGAAGGGTTGGAAGAAGAGCATAAAGCGTTCTTGGGAGTGTCAACCGCAAACTTCCTTCCTTAGGCCTAGCTGTGGGAAAGTAATACTCCCCCAGCCCACACAAGGCGGCCGCCTTCTTCCCTGACTTTTGCTTCCTTCCCTGGCTCTTCTTTTTATTTTTTTCAGTAACGCTGTCCCACAACTTCCTGTTTGGCAAGCCACACTTCCTATTTCTTGCCATGTTTCTGTTAAAAGCCCTGCCCAGCACCTTCTGTGCAATCATGTTCCTCAAAGCTTTTCGACTGAAGCTGACGTGGGGCGTGTGATGCTGTACGCCTCTCACATTTTCCCCCCTACAAGAAGGACTGGTTTGATTTCCTTCACTTTGCCTCAGACACTACGCATGACCCAGCAAATCCTGAGTCATAGGTAGCTGAGCAGCGCCACAGTTAAATTCACCTTCGTTCACTTTAGCTTGGGGTCACCTTGTTGGCACACTATGGTGTGTTTTGGAAGCTGGGTGCTTTAACGTTGTGTGTGTGTATGTACACACAGTCACAGAAGCCGGCAAGCGTCGTGGTCAGAATGAGCCATGAGAAGCCGCAAATCTTGTAACGTAAGGCCCTTGCAGGAACACTGTCTCAAGCAGACCACAGGAGACCAATGTGATATTCATTCCCCCTTGTGATGAATATTCATTCCCCGAGTCTTATCTTGGAGGGGCAGCAGTTGAATGTGTGCTGGTTCAGGGGGTGTCCTAGTTTAAAGTTCTCTTGTGGCTTTGACTGACGGGGGCAGTGGAGGTGAGGATCATGAAGACTGTGAACCTGCAAGAAAGGTAGTTTCAGAGGATACCTGTGTAGTGAGTGAGAAGAAGAGTCATGTAAGAAGCCTGCCCTATATCCCATAGCTTCTTTGCTTTGCAAGCTCACTCCACAAAGCACTGTCTGTGATGGGCTTGTATAGCCAAGTCCCCAGTGAAATCTCAGGAGTCAGAGGAAAGGCTGAGAAGGTCTTCAGGGAGGGTGCAGTTTGGTGCACTTACATGTCCTTTGCCAAATAAGCACATGCCTTCACCTGGATATGGAAGTTTACAGTATTATGTATGGGATAGAGAAGGCAGAGAAAGAAGTATTGTTCTACCTTTCTCACAAACAAGAATGAAATTGCTGAGCAATCAGGTTAGAATGGATAAAAGGAAGTACTTCACCCAAAGGGTGATTAACACACGGAATTCACTGCCACGGGAGGTAGTGGCAGCTACAAGCATAGGCAGCTTCAAGTGGGGATTGGATAAGCATATGGAGCAGAGGTCCATCAGTGGCTATTAGCCACAGCGTACTGATTAAACCCTCTGTCTGGGGCAGTGATGCTCTGTATTCTTGGTGCTTGGGGGGAAAAGAGTGGGAGGGCTTCTAGTGTCCTGGCCCCACTGGTGGACCTCCTGATGGCACCTGGGGTTTTTGGCCACTGTGTGACAGAGTGTTGGACTGGATGGGCCATTGGCCTGATCCAACACGGCTTCTCTTATATTTATTTATTTATTTATTTATTTAATTGATTGATTGATTGATTTGATTTTTAGCTCGCCTTTCCTGTAGAACAGGCTTGGGGCAGGTTATATCAGAAAAACAATCAACAGTAAAAAACCAATTTAAAATACATGTAATCTAAAATTACAGAGTAACAATAGGTACTAAGATGGCAAATTCTGCCGTATGTTCTTATGGATGTTCCACTCAGGCTAGAGCTCACGTCCTCTTTCTAGCTCAGTATGGCCTTTTTTTTTGCTCCCTTTCCTTTTGCAGTGAGAGCAACATCTCTGTGGATGTGGGCAGACAACGGGAACTGAAGTGGCTGGATATGTTTTCCCACTGGGACAAATGGCTGTCGCGCAGATTCCAGAAGGTGAGCAGAGATCTACACTGCATTCTTGAATGTTATGAGGGAAAGGTCACAAGTGGTCTTTGGGTTACTTTGCTTGCTGTATCTATTTAATCACTTCTCCACCTCTTTATAGGTGAAATTGCGTTGCCGGAAGGGGATTCCTTCTTCCCTCCGTGGCAAGGCATGGCAGCTTCTCTCAAACAGCAAGGAACTCCTGGATCAAAATCAGGGGAAATTTGAGGTATTTTGCAGTGTCTTTAAAAAACAAAACAAAAACTCATACTAGAGATGTTAAATTTCTGGAAGTTTTAAAGCCATGGAACTTTGTTGAAAGACATTTTGGGAAAGACTGACATAGATGCACTATTTAGTTACTTGTCAAGCCTAAACATACTTTACTGTTTTAAAATGCATCCATTATAATTTAACTGTCAAAGAAAATTGCATTGTTTGGCACATTTGTGAAAATTCGAAGTATGAGTGTCATAGTTTTCTGTGAACAAAATTGTGAGTGTACCCAACACTGTAGAGAGAGACCTGCAAATGGCTGCACCATTCGCTGCTTTAGCACATAAACCTCAGTTTTTGTCATCTGAGAGGCTGGGGAAATATAGGTTGAAAATGGAAACCCCAATTTTTGTAATAAGCAAAAACAAAGGTGCTCATTGGGCTGGAGTCTCCTGCAGTTTTAACAGGGCAATCAACACACTTGGATGTTGAGTTAAACCCATCCCATTATAAATGTAGAGCGCTAAACAACACCTAGCATCATTATTACATGTAGTGCTCAATAAGAACTAACCACGCCATCTTGGACTTTAGGGAAGGAAACTGAAGGATTGTTTTAAACAGTACAAAATTGTATGAAATGTTTTTAATTATCTTATTGTAATTTTATTCTAGCACTGTTGTTTTAACTGTTAGCTGCCCTGAGCCCGTCAGGGGAGGGCAGGATATAAATGTAATAAAATTAACTAATTAATTGATTAATACAGTGTTAAATAGTTCCGTGTTATATTCATCTTGCTCATCGTAGCTTACTAATTGTAGGCAAAATTGTGTGGTGGAAGTGCAGCTAAGTCACAGCTGACTTTGCTTTCAAGGCAAGAGCCTTTCAGTGGTGGGTTTGCCACTGCCTGCCTCTGCGTAACAGCCCTGGACTTCCTTGGTGACCTCCCATCCAAGTACTAATCAAGGCTTAACTCTGCTTAGCTACTGAGTTCTGAAAAGGTTTGACTGGCCTGGGCTAAGCAAGCCAGGACATGGACAAAACAACTCACATTTAAACAATATGTGCTTGGAAATATACAGTATCTGTCTGCATTCTACACAGGAGTTCTCATTATCCTATGCTGTAGGCGCAGGGTTTTTCTGTTTGTTTAAGGCTTGCTACATATTCTGAGTTAAAACTGTTTTGCTCATTCAAAAAAAAGGGGGGCAGTTATCTCAAAATAATGGGGGGGCGGAATCCTCAGAGGGGGAGAAATGTGGTTTTCTACAAAATCTTCTGAGTCTTCACATCTCCCTGTTGCACTAAGGAGATGATACTCACAGTGCTATCCTAAGCACAGTTACACCTTTCTAAGTCAGCTAAGATCAGTGGTCCTGGAAGGGTATAACTCTGCTTAGGACAGCACTGTAAAAATCTGGGCTCAGAAACGCTCTCAGCCTCACATTATCTGCCTTATTTTTATTAGGAACTGGAGCGCCAAGCTGGAGATCCCAAGTGGCTTGATGTGATTGAGAAAGACCTGCACAGGCAGTTCCCCCTGCATGAGTTGTTTGTTGACCGGGGAGGCCATGGGTGAGTGAATGGAAGAGGGGGAGAGGACTGCTACCCTAGGTCAGGGAGGCATCATCCAGAGTTGGGAGGTCCCTGTGCTTTTCTCAAAACCTTCTGAAATTCTGCACCTCCCGCATCCTAGATTACTCCCACCTGGTGAGCTAGAAGGGACACTGGGTTTGCCTGCTTGGCTCTTTGAAGTGTTGCTTCATGCCGAGCAGCCTAACTCCTACACGCACATGGACACTCTTTGGCTGTTCCAGCTTCCCACCCTGCCTCTTGCACCTCTTGTTTTCCCCCGTACCTGAGGAAACTGGACTGCTGACAGCCCCCCACCTCAATCTCTCTTTCAGCAATCCCAGTGATGTTGTGGCTCATGATCTGGGAAATGCATTGGCTTAATTGTATCATAGGCCTGGGGCTTTTTTGTAGAAAATGCCCACCAGGAACTCATTTTCATATTAGGCCACACCCCCTGGCATCACCATTGTTTCACACAGGGCTTTTTTTGTAGGAAAAGCCCAGCAGGAACTCATTTGCATATTAGGCCACACCTCATGATGCCGAGCCAGTGGGAACTGTATTCCCATGCATTCCTGCTCAAAAAAAACCCTGATAGGCCCAGTTACTAAGAACAACAACAACACATTGAATCAAAACCAACTCATGGCATCCCCATCCATGCAGTTTCCCCATCCAGAAACAAGCAGAGGTCCTTTGCCTTCCTTTGGGAAGTAACCCTGGATTTTTTTGGAAGTCTCCCATCTGAAGTACTGTCCGTGACCAATCCTACTTAGCTTCCAGGTTCTGTTAAGCTTGTGCTAAGCTTGGCTATTTGGGCTGCTCAGAAGAAATGCCAGGGATCAAAGCTGGGACCTTGAGTGCTCCATCACTGAGCCACAGCTCCTCCCCTAAAGAAGCAGAGGCCAGGCTCAGATTTACAGCCCCGTGCCCAAGACTGTCATGCAGCTCTGTCACTGGGTGGATCCTGGGCTGGGAATGGTGCCTCCAAGAGACCAGAGCACTACGTAACATCTTCAAATGCTTCTCTGAGCCTCTTGGTTTACACCTGGATTAGACACCATCTCGAGCCTGGAGACAGGCTCTAGGTTCCTGGCTCTCATCCTCCGTTCTGTCTCTCGCACGCAGGCAGCAGGACCTCTACCGCATCCTGAAAGCCTACACTATCTACCGGCCAGAGGAAGGGTATTGCCAAGCCCAGGCCCCCGTTGCTGCAGTTTTGCTGATGAATATGCCCGCAGAGGTAAGGAACTGTTCCACTGCATTGTCTTGTTTAGGTGTTCTCCAAAAGGCACAGAGCATAATGGAGCATAAAGGCATGGAGAATTCTCGGCCGGCCAGTGTAGCTATTGCATGGCATCAGTCTGAATATTAACAATCCAGCGTCAGATCCAGAGATTTTGGGCTCCTCAGGCCATGGTACGAGGCCTCCCCAGTGGCAGCTCCTCTTCAGGACCATTGCCTCTTGAAGCTCACCCACGTGTGGTTGGGATCTCGTTCCCTCCTAGCTGAATCAGAACATTTGCAGCTGGCAGTTGAATGGCAAAACATGGCCATTCTAGTTAAACGAGGCTCACATCTTGTTTTTATTTCCTTGGGGGGGTGATTCAGCACACATCTGCCCACAGCTGAGGAAGAAACATTAATTTGTACAAAACAACAACAGTATAGTTCATGGTATTCAAGGTCAAAAGTTCATTGGAAACAGAACCAACATTGAAGACTTTGAACAGTGGTTCCACTTGCTTCACAGGAACTTTCTGAGAAATGGTTTATAAATATCAAAGTCAAGCGATTCCCCAACAAATTGATTCTAAACAATATTGCATCTCCTGCATTAAGTTCTCTGTGGAGTTTGATATTATGTAATGATGGAGCCCAAAAGCCTCTAAAGTATTTCATAGCATGATGGTAAATAGTACAGCAGAGCCTCAGCCTGCTGTACTATTTACCATTCTGTTATGAAATATTTTAGAAGGAGAAGATATTAGATTTATATCCCACCCTCCACTCCGAATGTCAGAGTCTCAGAGCGGCTCACAATCTCCTCTATCTTCCTCCCCCACAACAGACACCCTGTGAGGTGGATGGGACTGAGATAGCTCTTACAGTCCTTTCAAGGATAACTCCTGCAAGAACTGTGGCTGACCTAGGGCCATTCCAGCAGGTGCAAGTGGAGGAATGGGGAATCAAACCTGATTCTCCCAGATAAGAGTCCACACACTTAACCACTACACCGAACTGGCTCTCAAGAGGCATTTGCGCTCCATCATTACATAATTTGTACCTTGTGGTCATTGCCCCACATCTGTGATTCCTCTCTTGGACGTAGCTATAATCTTGACAAAGGAAGGATCCGAAACGGTGCATATCAAATTCCATATTTATAGACAATTTCTTGAAAGGTTCCTGTGAAGCAAGTAGAATCCCTTGTTCACTGTTTGAAGTCTTCAATGTTGGTTCTGTTTCCAGTGGACTTCTGACTTTGAATGCCATGGATGACATTGAGAGAGAAATGTTGCAGTCAAGACAGGAGGAAGGATGGCCCCAGGCTAGAAGGCTCACCGGCTGAACTTCATAGCACTTGGTTGCCTTCAGTGGGAGAGCAAGCTAGGATTCTTGGATGGAGACTATAGGTTGTGAGGATGTGGCTGCCCAGGGGGCTCCTGCTAAGGAACTGTCTGTCTTGCTCTCTCTGCAGCATGCTTTCTGGTGCCTGGTGCAAATCTGCGACAAATATCTCCCTGGGTACTACAGTGCAGGACTGGTGAGTGTGACCGCATTCTTGGAAGGAAAAGGAATGAGTGACTTTTAGTACTTCATAAGGGAAATGCCCTCTGTGCTGTTCTGAAATCCTTCTTGGACAGGAGTTTCCAGGGCTTTTTTTTCCAGCAAGAATGTACAGGAACACAGTTCCGGCTGGCTTGTCATCAGGAGGTGTGGCCTAATATGCAAATCAGTTCCTGCTGGGCTTTTTCTCCCCAAAAAGCCCCGGGAGTTTCCCTTCTTCCTCCTGATGACTGTGCCTAGAGATCGGTATCCTAGGATTCTCTTGCTCTCTGCTTTCCAGAGAAAGGAGAGCCTTTCCAGAGACCCCTGGAGAAGGGCTCTGGAAGCGTCTAGATTAGAAATATTCACAGTGCAAATGTGTTTTTAAAAAGAACACACATGCCTGTGTTTTTACATTTGTTTCTCTGTCAAGACCAATTCCCATGGCTGAGTTAAAAAAAAATATTAGTCTGTTTGCAGCCAAATTTTCTTTCTCTCACACACACATATATACACCCACCGGTCAACTTGAAATCTCTTGGTAGAGAGCAGGCTCACTGTGCGCTCAGATGCCTGGTGCTGGTTTTGTAACACCTTGCATGCAGCAGCTGGCAGGCAAAGCTGACTTCCATCTCCAAAAGATTAACCTAGTTTGAAAAAAGGAGCTGCAACATTTACTGAGCAGTCAGGTTGCTTAATTGACTAAAAAGGTAACCTGGTTTAGGTTCCGCCCCCCCCCCAGACCTTGTTTGACATACAACTCCCTAGGGAAAACGGGAGCAGCAGCAGATGCTGTCTCCCTCTCTTCCATTTTCTCCACACGGCCTCTGTGCCTAAGCATCCTCTAAAAACAAAGGATGCTTTCATCAGTAGAACACTTCCTGCGCAAACACATGCATAGATTTCATTGGTTTCTTGAATGGTGACAGCTCTGTTTGAGAACTGGGAAGTGGAACCGCTGGTCAGGAATGAAGGTATATTGTTAATTAAACGAAAAACTTTTTCATATAAGCTGGGGGGGGGAGGGGAAGGTTGGTTGGCTGGCTGTTTGATTCTAGCCCTCTAGGGCTCTATAACAGAAGACTCTGTGCCTCTAACAGCTTGCAGAGCAGGTAGGGATCAGGTGACACTTTCCCTCAGCATCAATGTATGTCCACTCTAGGAAAAGGTTCATCTCTGTGTTCCCCTTGCCTTTTTACAGGCTCCCTTGAACAGCTGCATAGAAGACACTGCCCTCCTGCCTCTCTGGGGCTCCTGCAGGGCTGTAGAGTTTTTGCCTCCTTCCCCATCTCATAACAGTTAGATCACCCTGCCTCCTGCAGAAGCTGTAGATGCTTACTGTGTGCGTGGATGTGTACAGCGCATGCATGTTCTTTTGAACCTCTGGCTCCTCTTTTTCTCAGTCAAGGGCAGTGATAAGATAGAAAATGGAAGCAGGCGGGGGAACAGAAAGAGGGTGCCGTTTTCAGGGTCTCCAACTACTTCTTCACCCTAAAACATATCTTGTGCAGGAGGCAATCCAGCTGGACGGGGAGATCTTCTTTGCTCTTTTACGGCGAGTGTCCCCCATTGCCTACCGCCACCTGAAGAGGTACAAGATCGACCCCATCTTGTATATGACCGAGTGGTTTATGTGCGTCTTCTCCCGGACCTTGCCCTGGTGCTCCGTATTGCGCGTTTGGGACATGTTCTTCTGCGAAGGTGAGACTCGGCCTTCTGGCCCCATAAAGCCTTGCACGTTTGGTCACTTGGGGTCCTTTCTTTCCCAGTTGACAGGGAAAGCGACCTCCCCAGAGACAAAACTATTCTCTTTTCTAGAAACGCACTTTGTCTTTTTCCCTACCTGGACTTCCGTTATTAAACAGCAGGAAGCAGGGACTTTTTTGTAGCAGGAACTCCTTTGCATATTACGCCACAATCCCTGATGTTGCCAATCCTTCAAGAGCTTACAGGGCTCTTAGTACAGGGCTTACTGTAAGCTCCAGGAGGACTGGCTACATCAGGGGTGTGTGGCCTAATATGCAAAGGAGTTCCTGCTACAGAAGAAGCCCTGGAAGGAAGATTCCCAAGCCACTGCTGACCTGGTTATAGCCTGAGGCTTAGGAATTTGTTTAACAAGAAAGATAAGAGCTCCTAAATTTCTAGGCTACCCTCCACCCAGTCCCATACTTAACATGCTTATCCCCAGATCTGCTTTGTCCATTCATCGAATGAAGTCCCCAGGTCCCTCCTGCACTTTCCCCGCATCTCACATAGAGGAAGGCTCCTCCACCCCCCACCCGTATATACAGCCTGTGCCACTCTTCCCTCTCTCGACTTGTGATTCACACAGGGGTGAAGATAATTTTCCGAGTGGGCCTGGTGCTGCTGCGGAACACCCTGGGCTCAGTTGACAAGCTGCGCTCGTGCCAGGGCATGTATGAGACGATGGAGAAGCTTCGAAACCTGCCGGCCCAGGCTATGCAAGAGGACTACCTGGTCCGCGAGGTGAGAGCTCTGGCACGGGGATGTTGCGCCAAATAGAGAAGCCAGTGAGGTGAAGCTGGAGGGGAGAAAGTTGGATCCTGGGCGGAAAACATGATGTCAGTTGCAGACGGTCAGACAGGACATGGCTGAGGGTTTACAGATGAGGTAGACATTCCTAAGAAACGCCACGTTTAAACAAAGATGCCTGGTACTGTCTGACACCAGCACTGGCCATTTCAGACTTGGCCACATCCCCTTGTGGTAGGTGATCACTGTAGCTTCTGGGTCATCATCAGTTTGAATCTCTAGATTTTTGTTGGCAGCCATGAGGACTAGAAACCTGTTTTTGGAAAGACATAGAACAAAACTTGAGTCCAGTGGCGCCCTGGAGACCAAACAAAGTTTTATTCTGGGTATAAACTTTTGTGTGCATCCTTTCCATATGTTAGCTTCATAGATTCTGCGCTTGCCCAATAAGCAGTCAGGTATGTGGCCCCTTGTAAAAGTTTACTAGATTTGGACTTTGTTTGTTCAAAACAGAACTTTAGCATCTTCAGACATCTGATACAACATTTCCCTAGTCAGACATGAAGACTCTGCATTCCGTCATTGCTTTTTAGAGGGACTTTGAATCACATGCCCATAAAAGAGGGCTATAATCTGGATGTCAATAAAAACGTTTTGTGTTGTTTCCCATAAGTCTCTGTGATTCGGGAAGGGGGGAAGGTGGTAGTTTAAGGAAAGCTGATGATCTGAGGTTCCAGCTAGATAATAAGGAGAAGGCTGCATTGTTCTTTCTCTGCATTGTTAAAAGCCCAGAGTCAGTCTGAGTGGGGGCATAAGCTGAAGTGAACGAAAGGTGGGTGCAGGAAGATTGTTTAAGACTGGCTTCAAAAAGAGAGTGGACGCATTCATGGAGGATGGGGCTGTCGATGGCTGCTAGTCATGACTCATATCTCCTCCCTCCAGCACGAGAGGCAGCCGCTGGGGAGCATGGGTAGGAGGAGGATGCTGGTGGGCTTCCAGCTGGTCAGGCAGTGTGTGAACGGGATGCTGGACCTGATGGGCCTCTGATCTGATCCAGCAGGGCTTTCTTGGGTCCTTATTTTCTTCATCTTCTGTACTGTTGTCCTCTTTTTCCCCAAGCCCCCCAGTTTTTTAGCAGGGAGACATATGGGGTGCCCTGGGAAGGATGAGTTTGAGCTGAAGCACAGCCAGGAGGAATAGATTAAGCAGGTTTCTCTCTTCCAACTTGCATCTTGCCAAGAGGTTGGTTTTTGTTTCCGAAAAGGCAAAAAGTTCTGTTTAATGGATAGACTGAACAAATTCAAAATAAGACGAAGGTTTTTTTAAAGTAAAACAAGATAAAAGGAAAAATGCAGCTTGAATGTCAGCACCAGGTGGGCTTCTGGGGAGGGGAGGTCCTGCCATAGTCTCCAACACAGCTTTTTTTGTAGCAGGAACTCCTTGGCATATTAGGCCACACATCCTCTGATGTAGCCAGTCCTCCTGGAGCTTACAGTAGACCCTGTACTAAGAGCCCTGTAAGCTCGTGGAGGGTTGGCTACATCAGGGGGTGTGGCCTTATATGTGAAAGAGTTCCTGCTGCAAAAAAAGCCCTGGTCTTGAATAAGCAAGCTTCTCGCTGTCTGTGTGGGGTGGTGCCAGGTAAAGGTACACTTGATAGGCAGAAGGGCTGTAGTGGGAAAGGATGCCACCGGGACCATTCTTCTCACCTCTGTTTCTGTCTCTCTCCTTGTTCAGGTGGTGAATCTCCCAGTGACCGAAGCCATCATAGAACGAGAGAACGCCACCCAGCTGAAGAAGTGGCGGGAGACGCGGGGTGAGCTCCAGTACAAGCCCTCCCGGCGGCTCCACAGCTCGCAAGCCATCCACGAGGAGCGCCACCGCATGAACCCGCCCCTCACAGCCAGCGCCAGCCTCTTGAGCCTCACGGGCCTGAAGCAAAGGGTTACTTATGGCAGCATCAGCGGCCCATCCTTCTCCCCAGCACACTCCGTGGGCACCTTGGCTGCCTCGGTGGCTCCCCCTCCAGCCCCTCCCGTGACCCCGAGCCAGGTGGTGGTATCCGAAGGGCTCCATCCAGCCTTGCCCTCCCCCACAGGAAACAACATGCCCCTCGGCAGCCCCAAGACAATTGCGGGCAGCAGCAAAGAGGAGAAGCGGAAAGAGAAGGAGCGGGAAAAGCAAGAGAGACTGGAGAAGGAGAAGCAGAAGCAGGAGAGGGAGCACGAGCGGAAGCTGCAGAAGGAGCGGGAGAAGAAGGAGAAAGAGCGGGAGAGGCAGGAAAAAGAACGGGAGAAGAAGCTGCAGAAGGAACGAGCCAAAGAGGAAGCCCGGCTGAAGAAGGACCGGAAGCTGTCGCTGAGGAAAAAGGAATCCAAATCGGCTCAGCCACCGCCCAGCGAGGAAGGAAGAGATGGGGATGCTCCGACGGCGTCTGTGCTGCAAGACACATACTTTTGAGGAGGGCTGGGGGGGCAGCAGGTGCCCCAGTGACTCCCTCCCTTCAGCCAAGGACCAAGATGGTGGCCAACACCAGGGACACTTTTATTGTGGTAGGGGGACCCAGAGGAGAGGAGGAGTGCCGAGGGGAACCGCCCAGTGTGGGGCCACAGTGGGTAGAGCAGTGTTTTATTGAGTGTCCGTGTGCTCGCCTCTCTCTTTGCGTGCCTGATTTGAGGTGGACTGACCCCTCCCCCCCTCCTCCGACCCTTCATCTTTGTTACTGAATAGGGCCAAAACAAGATGGCTGCTGTTCTCCCAGCGGGCGCTCCACTGCAGATTTTTCACCATGGGCTACCAGTGCAGCGGTACCTTCCCTGCTCCCAGCTTGGAGACATAACCACAGCAGTACCGGTATTAATAACTCCAGCATCCTCCCTCTCAAGTACTGTATATAGAATCTTCCCTGTTTACAGCTCTTTTACTACTGCAGGCCGCGTGGGCCACCTCCCTCCAGAGAGGCTAGTTTTAAAAGCGGTCCTCCCAGCACTACCCTTCGATCTTCTAACTCTTCTTCCATTCCTTACATTCTTGCTGGATGTTTCGCTGCTCCAGCCTAGACCTGATGAGCTCCCGAAAGGCTAGCAAGAGACATCCCCTTTAAGCCCTCTTCCGTCTCTTGCCCCTGGCCCCTTGCATGGTTACTTAGCAGCCTAGGATTGCTGCCATTTGCTTGTTCCTTTAAGAGCCACTTGGCAGGCAGAAATTTGTAAGGTGGGCTGAAGGGGGTTTTTTGCCTGCCATGTCCACCATTCAAGGTAAGGGATCTCTGTCAGGAGAGGTGTGGCAGCTCAGCCATTCACCTGCCATTAGAATTGCATTTGTGCAGGAGGGCCGGGGGAGCAGCAGTCGGGTGCATAGCTATGGCTGTCCCGATTCCTGGGGGAAGCGCAATCCATCATCAAGGAAGGAGAAGTTGATGCATTCCCTGTGCAGGAGTTCTGCCTTCCAGCTCATGCATTCCTGAAGTATAAGCGAGGCGGGGAAACAGGCTTTGTTGGCAATGTTTCTCTGGCTCGTATTCAACCAAAACTTCATAGGAACTTCTGCCAACCCAGGAAGGTGCTTGTTCGGTTTTTTGCAAATTTCTATCTGCCTCCCACCTCCTTCCTTTTCCAGTTAGAAATATTGTCCTTTACTGTTAGGATGAATCCAGCCCCCTGCTTCGGCTGCTGGAGACCTAGAATGCATTTCCATTATCAGTTTAAACCAAGTCAACGAGGAGCTCACCCAAAGAATTAAAAGTTTTGAGAAATGCCGCAAAGGAAAATGAAGAGTACCCTATAAAACAAGGGGAATGTATCATCTTTGTGGTCTGCTGGGCGGCCTCAAAAGAGCATCGCGTGTCATTCCCCGTCCCAGTCCTCCTCCTCGTTACCACAGGGTGCTTGCTAACCCCTTGGTGGTCTTGAGACATTTCTGGTGCCCTGCAGTCTGGAGAGGCCTGCCACCCCTGCAGTAGCCACAGACGAGCAGGAGTCGAGAGCTGGCACTGTGCTCAGTCTGTTGGAAAAGGGGATTTAGGGAAGGAGGCTGGGCTCTTCGCTTTCGGCCTGCCAAGCTGCACCACAACTTTGACTTGGGATTTGGGTACCTTTCATAACTCATCTTTTGGCCCCCTGCTCCTCCTTCCAGCTTCTGCAGAAGCATTCTCACCTCCCCTTTAGGCCGCAGCCTCTGCAGTCCTGAGCAGCTGGAGCCAGGGAACCTCTTTTAAATTCTTGCTTCCCAGAACTTACTTGCTGTCAAATGACAGCTTTTCCCAAAGTCCGCTGTCTCCCCCCACTCCAGTGACTCCAGGGGAGGGGGGGAAAGCCCCTATTAGCGCATCCCCATCTCTGTACATAACTTCTTCCTATAACACATATATTATATATATGTTTCAGTATTGTAATTATGTATACAGGTACTTGAGATTTTTGAATTTTTTTTTTGACCTTGTGTTCTTATTTAACGGGACAGACACTGGAAATTAGGGATTCATCCAAATCTACTCCCTCGCCTTTTATATTATTTTTTTTAGCTTTCCACCAGCCTAATCAGGAAGAGCAGAAAAACTGGAAGTTTACAGCTGACATCTCCTTGCTGTGCTCCTTGTTAATAACTTTTTTTTTGTCATTTGTGCCTCGTTTTCATTGAATTCCCCCCCCCATTGCTTTGTTTAAAAATGTTAACAAAAGAAACAACATTCAAGCTCTCGGAGTGTCTCCGCTGATTGAGGGTGCGGTGGGATGCCTTGTATAGGAATGCCATATTCATGGCTGGGGAGAGGGGGAAGCTTTTGTCTGTGGAAAGATATACAGCAGGGCCTATAGTTCAAGTTCTGCACCGCAGGTTGCTGGTTGCCTCCCTAAGACCTCAGAGAACTGCTTGGCAGTCTGAGTGGGAAAAACCAGTGGTTGGGCTTCATTCCAAGAATGATGATGGCCAGTGTTCTCTCTAAGCTGAGTTAGCGTGAGCTAGCTCACAGATTTTTAGCCTCCAGCTCACACATTTTTGTCTTAGCTCAGTAAAAATGGCCCTAGAGAACAATTATGCAGTAACTCACAACTTTAATGCCAGTAGCTCACAAAGTAGAGTTTTTGCTCGCAAGACTCTTCAGCTTAGAGGGAACATTGGTGATGGCTGGTGGGATGGCCTCTTTCCAGCATGGTGTAGCAGGTTATGGGTTAGACTAGAGTCTGGGAGACCCAGGTTTGAATCCCTGCTCTTCTAGGGGGACCTGGAGTCAGTCATACTCTCTTAGCCTCACCTACCTCGCAGGTCTGTTGTGAGGATGAAACGGATGAGCAGATAATGATATAAGCTGCTTTGGATCCACATCAAGGGGAAAAGTAGGTATCAGTGAAGTACATGATTTGGCCCCCGTTTTTCTTTATGGCTCAGCTATTTGGATTAAAACTAAATCTGATAATATCAACCAACCCTTAGCACAATTTGTTAAGAAAATACTGAATATCCCCTGTTGTGTGTCTAAAGTTGCATTGCGAGCAGAATTTGGACAGCTGTCCTTAGAAGTAAGAAACTGGCTATATGCCTTTAAACAGATTAAAATCGCTGTATGCTGAAGATGGTTTGTTAGATGGTCTAAATCAGG
Source organism: Heteronotia binoei (assembly GCF_032191835.1). Classification (NCBI taxonomy): domain Eukaryota; kingdom Metazoa; phylum Chordata; class Lepidosauria; order Squamata; family Gekkonidae; genus Heteronotia; species Heteronotia binoei. Next base: position 22,677,938 of record NC_083237.1, read on the forward strand.
ATACCCACACATTGCCTTGGATAAAAGCTCTGGATGAGAAACTGATGGTAGTTGGAATGTCAATTGATATTTTTGAGATTGGCAAATCCAAAGCATTTTCTCTGATCAAAAAATGTGTCCTTAGAAATCAACCGTAGCAGCTTGATCCTGAGGGGCTGTAGACTTTGCTCACTTTGGTCATTTGGTCTTTCTTTCCCAGACTCGATCTGCAATATCATGAGGTAGTAAGTAGCACAGGCAGACCCCCTATGTGTACTGTCTTATGATATTGCACAACGTTCTTGTTTGCAAGGTTGAATATTAGCCCCACAATGGTTTTACAGTGGAGTTTTTTTAATAGGTCCTATTCTGACAGAATTTACCCTTAATAGGATTGATGCATCCTTAAATGTCCTGCTCGAATGTAGGTTCTTTGAAAATATATGGGATCATTATATGAAGCTTTTAATTAATCAACCATCCCCTTATACTCCAGAAACTCTGGCTCTTTTGTTTAGCAATAAAGAATCTAACTGTACCTTAGCAATTGCAAAATATGTCCTTTTAGCCCTTGCATCCAAAAAATAAGGAATAAGTACTTTCCACTGCTCAAGATTTATGAATCAATGAGCTTCTAAGGAAGTGAAAAGAAAGGAAGTAGATAATAGATCAAGTTACATCACTGCAACACATTTGTTTGTGGTTATGAACTGGGTTGGGTCATCCATCCCAAGGGCCATTGGCTAGCTTTACCCATTGGGGCTGGATCAGATTTGTCATTGTTATACACACCCTTCCCCTTCTGACAGCTTGTGGCATGAAGGAGGCTTATTCAGTTTTATCACAACAACCCTGCCAAGTAGGTAAAGCTTGAGAGACTGGCCCCAGGCTTCATGCTTGAATTCCGTCTCCCTAGTCCAAGCCCAACACTCTATCCATGACAGCACTGTGGTTCTCAAACTCACTTGTTTTATTTGGTGCATTTTATCCTGCTTTCAAGGAGTTCAAAATGGTGTGCACAATCCTCCCTTCCTCCGTTTTATCCTCGCACCAACCCTGAGAGGTGGGGAAGTTGAGAGAAGGTGACTGGCCCAAGGTTACTCAATAAGCTTCATGGCAAGTGGGTATTTGAACCCAAATCTCAGCTTGACCTACACCACCATCAATCTGGTTCTATAAGCTAACAGGCCAGTGATACGCAAGACTATCAATAAATTTATCTGTTGGGTCTGTCAAGAACTTGAGTGACAGGGAGGCTACTGTGTGGAGGAATGTGGACTCAAAGGAACCAGGCATAACATTTAGACTGGTGATGAGAATTTGACTTCAAATCATTGGAAGAATCAAGGTCTGAGGTGTTCTTTCCAGTTGCTGGAAACAGTCTCCTTAGCTTTAAACCTGAGCTGGATGACTATGTAACAAGAGAACTACATAGTGGAATTAAGATGGGCAAATTATTTATGATATAGTGGACATGATACCGCAATAGCAGAGTACTGCTTTGGAAGCAGAAGGCCCTGGATTCAATCCCTGTTAAAGGATTGCAAAGAGGACTGAGGAAGACTGCTAAGGCAGGGGTCCCCAACATAGTGCCCCCTCCACAGCTGTCCTGGTGCCCGCCAAGTGCTTTTAGAAAGTGGGTGGGGCTTTTTTGCCCAGCAGGGCTTCTGACTGGCTGTGCTGGTTAAAAGGCATCCTGTTAAACAGCTGGCCTGCTGATACTGGGTTAGAATTCTGTGATCACGACTGATGGACTGTTAGGATCAAATTATAAAAAGGAGAGAAGAGACTGCCCTTCACTACCCAAAGGAGCCTCAGAGTGGCTTACAATCTCCTTTCCCTTCCCTCCCCCTAAGACACCCTGTGAGGTAGGTGGGGCTGAGAGAGCTCTGACAGAAACAGCTCTTGAAAGAACAGCTCTGACAGAGTTATGACTGACCCAAGGTCACTTGAGGAGTGGGGAATCAAAGTCAGTTCTCCCAAATAAGAGTCCACACATTTAACCAGTACACCAAACTGGCTCTCAAAAGAACCTTAAAGTTGTCTTTTGGTAGAGGTCGTATAGCAGATATTTTCTCATGAAGGATTTGCATTGCCAAAAGCTTCCCCTCCTTCTGCAAGCACTCCCTGAGGTATCACTTTGTTAGGCCCAGAGATCTCCATAACTAGCATTCCTTCCTCATGCCTGGCAATTTTTTCCCCTGAGGATAAAGTTGCAGTGAATAATCCATCGCTTACTGTTTTTAATTTATTAAAATATTCTCTTTAAAAAAAAGTACCTAAGGTTTCTGTTTTACAGGTGCGGATCAAACAGGTGATTCAGGCAGTTATACGTAGCAGTATCATTCCCTTCCTCTGACTTCATATAGATTCCAATTCTCTAGACTTGCTTATTGTGGTCAAGCATTTGGTATTGCTGTTTTTCCCCCCTACCCCAAGTCTATCAAATTGTTTTCTGTAGGTTGCTTCTTGGCAGCTTTCTTCTCCTTCCACATACACCTTAAGCTCACAATGTCCTCACCAAATTCCTGGTGGAGCCGTGAGAAATTTGTCTGTTTGGATCCCATTTCAGCCACCAGTTTTGGAAAGGGGAGCTTACAGTTTTTTGAGGCTCCTGGGGCTCCATCTGATTTGAGAGGCTGCTGGTTCTTCAGCATTTGAAACTGCCCTTCCAGCTCAGCAGCCAAGGCCCTGAGGTATTCGAACCTGGCGGTACTGAGTGCTCGCACCCAGCCCTCCAGTGTTTCTTGATTCTCAGCTGCCATCTGGTATGCCCGGCTACCAGGTAACCCACGGGGGTAAGAAATTTCAAAAGCATATGGTTCAGATGTGGATTCTCGTAGTTCCACGGTGCAGCCTTCCAAGATGATGAGTTTAGGAGGATCCCGGTCTCCAGCTCGCTCCCGATAGAAGAGAAGATTACCCCAGAGCATGCACCAACACGGGTGGTAGGAGGAACTGCGACTGCTCTTTTTATACAGCAACCCCTGCCGGTCTGGGGTGCGTTCCAGGCGGGAAGAGATCAAAGCACTGGAGATGTGGAGTTTCATGGTGGTCAGACCCTGGAAGTGTAGAGATGAGGATGAGTGAAAAAAAGCATCTGAATGTAAGGAAACAATAGCAAGTTGGAAAGGTCATGAATAGGTGCATGAGACTGGTGAAAAAGTAAAAAGGTAAAGGTAGTCCCTGTGTAAGCATCGAGTCATTACCGAACCATGGGGTGATGTCACATCACAATGTTTTCTTGGCAGACTTTTTGTTATGGGGTGGTTTGACATTGCCTTCCCCAGTCACCTTACACTTTACCCCCAGCAAACTGGGTAGTCATTTTATCACCCTGGGAAGGACAGAGAAAGGGATAAAAGAATGAAGGGATAGTAAGAGGGAAAGTGAAAACACAGAATAAGGAATAAAACCAATGCAGGAATTAAGGGAAGGAGATTCTGAAGGGGATTTAAAAAACCAAGGGAGCCACATTCTAAACAGGAGAAATAAAAATTCATTTAAAGCACTTATTAGCTGCCTTTCTCCTTTGTGGATCTCAGGATGGCTTACAATATAAACAAAACATAAAAACACAACAAAACCAACGAGTCGCCGTTTTAAAACTCCAGTCAGGACTGCCTGTTTTGCTGTCAAGTCAGAGAGGGAAATGAAATACCAACTGAGGGAACAGCATCAAGTAAAGGAGGAGTAAAGTGCGAAATAGCCTCAAAAAGGGAGTGGACATACCAGGGCATGCAGGAATTCAGGCGAGGAGAGGATGGGTGACTAAACAAAAGGCATGCTGAGGGAAGGCTGGAACAAAGGAAAGACGATTATACCCCCAGGGTTAAATTTTAAGAAGTGGGCGGCGGGAAATGAAAAGCCTAAGAAAAGGGAAATGCCAACCGAAGGAGCAATGACTAATGGAAAACAGAAAAGCCAAGCTCTCTGCCCGGTTGGCAGGCCCTGGAGCTTCCTGGAGGGCGCAGCCACAGAGCAGGAGCCGGCCTTTCCACCCCACCTGGAGCTCCTCACCTTGGCGCCAAATCATCCAGTCGCCCCTTTGAGACTAGAGTTTCTTGGGCCGGGCCGCTCAAGTTTCTCCTCCCTCGCCCCGCCAAGGGCAGTCGCGGTTTCCTAGGTGAGGTGAGGGGCGGGGCTTGCGCTCACCTGGCTGGCTCCATCCAAGTCACTCGAGCCCACCTTCCAGCAGGAAGAGTTTCGGTGGGAGAAGAGACCCGCAGCCACTCCAACGGGCAGGTCTTGGCTTCCTGCACCTCTCCAAGAGCAAAGAGGCCAGCCAGCTGCAAAGAGGAACTAAGGAAGCCGCAGTGTGCTGAGGATGCTAACCACAAGCTTAAAAAGTTATTTCTGGTTCAGTGGTCCGAAAAGGGATTCGTTTTAAGGGAGAGTGTGGCTGTGATCACACACTCTAACTAAATAATGGCCTTTCAGTGCCCTTTTCAACTGGATTTTACTGTGTGAACTGGCAAAATGCAATTGGAAAGTGGGTTGAAAGTGCATTATTTAGTGTGTGTGGCTGCAGCCTAAATTGATCAAAGGGAACTACTGAGAAAATGTAGGGGTGGGGTTTCCCCTGGGGTGATGGTGGTGGTTTTGGATTAAGTTCATTTAAAATATTTCTAAGTTACTGTGATTCCTTATAAAGTGTCTGTTTTTTCCTGAGCTTGCTTCCCCTCCGTACTGATAGGTCATATATTGATATTTGAATGGATATTCTCTGACATAATACAGGCCTTTCCATAGCACATCCAGAATCAGAGCTCCTGGAGGACCTGGTAGTTTCCTGACAGACAGATCATGCATCACTACCTGTTGAATTTTAAACTGCCACTACAGCGCTACGTTTATGAGCCAAGTAAAAGATGGGAGATTTCTAGGCTGGGCCAGCAGTTCATAAACTGCCCAGCACCTGAAGAGGGAATACAAAGTCCCAAGAAGAGGAGAATGGATCTGGACTGGCAGGCATAGTATTCACCTGCCTCCTGGCAAAACACTCAAGTTGATCCTCCGTGAACATGTTGTAGCGACTGCATTTCTATTGCTGGCCCATGCTAGCCTGATTTTCAAAAGAGGGAGAGGCTGTTGTGTTCTGGTGATAGTTCCCCATGCTGGTTTTAAATGGTGATCAAAGAAGTCCCTTTTTAAAAAATAACAGTTTATTAGTTTTAAATAATGAAACAGTACAATTATAAATAATACAATTATAAATAAAACATGAATAGGCTGATATTGTCTAAATGTCTGCCTATACACACCCACACCCACACATTTATATATATATATATACACACACACACACACACACATATAAACATATAACATGTCCTTCGAAGGAAGGTATTATAATAAATAAACAGTGCTGACATTCTACCATAGGTGTAAATCATTAACAATTTTAGGGATTTCTTGTTGAGCAGTTAGATATTCCAGTACAGGAAACCATATAGTATTAACAATGGAATGTTTCACAGCCATCAAGTGAATTAAGATTGTCAGTCAATTTTGCCATCATATAAAACTCCCAAATTTTGTTATGCCACTGAGTAGGGGAAGGGGGTGATGTGCTTTTCCAATTCCTAGCAATGCACGTTTTTGCTGCAGACAATAATAATATGACTCTGTCAATAGTTGTAGAAGTATATTTATGAGAGACCCAACCTTGTAAGAAAAGATATTCTGGGATTGCCAAAATATCAACTCTTGAAATTGAATTAATGTGAGTAATAACTGAGGACCAGAATTGTTTAACACTAGGACACTCTAGCCAACAATGTAAATAATCTTCAACCTGTCCACACTTTTTCCAGCACATAGGTGAGGAAGAACATTTCCACTCCACTTAAAGAAGTCCTTTTTAATGCCAGCGTTGGCTTAGGAACAAAAAACCCCTTGATTTTGACTCCCTTTAAAGGCTAGCGGATTTAACATACAATCTCAAAGACACTTTCCTGGGAGTAAATCAGGGATTTAACATGGGATGTACTTCTTAGTAGAAAGCCTTAGATCGCTATTTTATTGTGACAGGCTGTCATGGGATCCAGTCCACGAAAACGTCTGCCACGATCAATGCGAGAGTCTTGGCAGCTTTTACTGCAACCGAGTAACGGGGAGACCCTTCTGCGTGTTCCTCATCTACAACAGCAGCAGGCGGGAGACCACACCAGTGAGATCAAGTTTGTTTGTTTTTTTAAGGATAGGACATTAGTATATATATTTTAAAAACCCATGGAACTCCTACACAATTGTATGAGCCAATTAATTTTTAAATATTTTAATTTTTTAGCGGTGAAGGTTCAATCCCTGGACAGAGGAAAAAGCGGAAGGCGCGCTGTGCCTTTAAAATTTGCCCGTACTTCCTTCTGAATAAAGCCATCGGGTGCCCGAAGTAACGTCATTTCCTCTACGGAGAAATGCCCCTGCTCGCTTTCCGTCGTATCCGGTTTTGAATGCTGTAGACCCCGGATGTTGATGCCTTCGCGGTGGCGCTTCAGGGGCTGGGGTAGCTGCAGGAGTCTCAGCGTGACGATTTAGGTAGGGGTGGGCTTCTTTTCTACCGCCCGGGGGTGTGTATGTGCGAAGGTATTTGCAAAATACAACTGCTTCTTGTGCATGGCTTCTTAGGCGTGATGGAGAGGCCATTTGGAGGGGAGAAAATGGGGACTCTCCGACTGCCTTGAAGCCGCTGAGCTGTGCCCTCAGACTAGTTCCCGCCTTGGACTCACCTATGAGAGAGGCTGCAGCCTTGGGGTGCTTTCTAGGAGGAGGAAAGGGTTTGATAGCGATTGGTGGGTGTGCGTAGAATTGATTTGCATATGCAAATAAGACGGCTTGATGTACAAGAGTTTTGCGGGTGAAGGAAAGCTGGGGAATTTGCCTGGATTTTGATAAGGAGGAAGTGATAACAGTGGGCTGCTATTCTCTCCCGAAGTTGATTTATGTTAGGGGAGGAGATGTGGCTCAGTGAAAGAGCCTCTGCTTTGCGTGCAAAAGGTCCCAGGTTCTATCCCTGGCATCTCCCAAGTTAAAAAGTTATATAATAATAGGTCCAGGTGGTAGGTGATATGAAAGACTTCTGTCTGAGATCCTGGAGAACTGCTGCCAGTCTGAGTAGACAATCCTGATCTCTGTCCCTGGGAAGAAACTGGAGCAGATTTTAAAGGGATCAGTCTGCAAACATCTAAAGGACAACTTGGTGATCCGGAGAAGTCAGCATGGATTTGTCCCATACAGCTCCTGCCAGACCAACCTCATTTTCTTCTTTGATCAAGTGACAAGCTTACTGGATTGGGGGAATGCTGTTGATGTTGTTTACCTGAATTTCAGTAACAGGGTTCCCCATGATGTTCTGATGGGTAAACTAGAGGACTGTGGACTGGACTCTGGGATAGGTGAATAGGGAACTGGTTGGAGAACAACACATAAAGAGTAGTTGTCAATGGCACTTCATCTGAATGGAGGGAGGAGACCAGTGTGGTGTGCCTCAGAGCTTGGTTCTGGGCCCAGTACTATTCAATATTTTTATTAATGATCTGGATGACAGTGTGGAGGAGCTACTCATTAAATTTGCAGATTAAACCAAATTGGGAGGAACAGCGAACACACCAGAAGATAGAGATAGCGAGATTTGAGCACACTGGAAAAGTGGGCAGATGTGAAGAAGATGCAATTTAACAAGGATAAGTGCTGAGTTCTAGATCTGGGTAACAAAATGAGCAACACACATAACTGGATGGGAGATACACTTCTGGGTAGCAGCGTGTGTGAACAAAATATTGGGGTATGGGTGAGCGATAAGTTAAATATGAGCAGCCGGTGTGATGCAGCAACAAAAAAGGCTAATGCAGTCATGGGATGTATCAATAGAGGCATAACATTCAAATGTCATAGTTCTGCTGTACACTGCATTGGTCAGGCCACACCTGAAGTATTGTGTGTAGTTCTGGAGGCCTCAGTTCAAAAGGACAGAATGGAGCAGGTGCAGAGGAAAGCAACAAGGATTATCAGGGGCCTGGAGACCAAGCCCTAGGAGGAAAAGCTATGGGGAATGTTCATTCTGGAGAAGAGGAGGTTGAGGGGGGCTATGATTGTTCTCTTGAAGTATTTGAAGGGCTGTCACTTAGAGGAGAGCATGGAGCTGTTCCTGTTGGAAATAGAGGAGAGGACTCACAGTAATGAGTTTAAAGTAAGGGTAGGAAGGTACTGTCTAAATATTAGAAAAAAAACTTTACAGTAAGAGCAGTTTAGCATTGGAACAGGCTGCCTAGGGAGGTGGGTAGCCTTTTTAAAAAAAAGTGGCTGGGCAAACACTTGTCAGGGATGCTCTAGGCTGATCCTGTATTGAGCAGGGGGTTGGACTAGATGGCCTGTATGGCCCCTTCCAACTTTGTGATTCTATTATTCTAAGGGTCTGACTCAGTATAAGGCAGCTTCATGTGTGTTGTCTTAGCAGTCCAATCCTTTACTTTCAATTCTTCCTGGATTTTGCCACACAAAATAAAACCCCAAATAATGTGAAAATCCTTCAAGGAGAGCAGAATTGCACACACAAAGGGGGTGAGGTGAACTTGCATAATTTTCAGCAAGACGTTTGGAGGATGTTCGTTCAAAAAATTTAGAACAAAACATCAAGAAAAGGCAATACGTGTGTCTTTTGACTGGCTATTATCTTGGTGTGGCTGTTTTATTTTAGATTATTGTGAAGAGTGCAAGTCTGGGGAGAAGGTGGGAGAAGAAGAGGTGTATCTGTGCTAGAGTGGGAGCAGTGCTTAGTCTCCATAGTAACTGATGGGTTTTCTTGCTAGCAACTCGTTACCCCTTCTCAGATCTGTCCTAAGTTTTAAAAGGGGACTCCATGCCCTAATGTCAGAGGAGAGGCTCATTAACCCCTACTAGCCCTATTCAGTTGTTGGGGTAGTGGTGGAGGGAATTGGTGGGGATGCCTATGGCCCTCATATGCTGCTTGTATGCTTCTTAGAAATATCCAGTTAGCTACTGTGGAAAACAGGATGCTGGACTAGGTGGACATTTGGTCTGATCCAGCAGTGATCTTATCATCTTATGCCCTTTTCTACATTCAGGGGTTTCAGTTCCTTATTGGATGTGTGACAGGCAGAAGTTCAGCAAGAGATAACTAACACTGATGGGGTTTATGTAACTGATTAATTTCTACCTGCGAAGCAGCTGTCAAAAAGTGCAACAGCCTGATCATTCTTACATTTTGTCATTTCTGTTGGGTAGTGGTTCAATTATTTGTTGGTTTGGTAAAATAATCTTTAAAGATAATTTGCAATGCCAAAGATTGAAACATACAAAATACAGTAAAGCCCCATCTGCTACCCTCCCAAATGCCTGCAACTTCAACCCCACTAATGGCCGTCGCAAGTAAGATGGCCTTGAAGCACCTCCCTCCTAATTCACCTCCTCAGGGGTCCCCTTCCACAAGGTGAGACCCACTGTAGAGAAGGAACCGGCCTCAGTAGCCACTGAGTGGGCCAACTTCAATGCAGGATCAACTAGAACATGGCAACTATTTGCCATAGGTGGTGCGCAGTCATTAAGCTGATTTAGACTTGTTTGGTTCCATCTTGGGTAGAACAGAATTTTTTTTTAAGTAATCGGTAATCAGTGGAGTTGTGTTGGACTTCTGGTATACAAGAGGGTTAAGTGATGTTCATTCAGCTGTCCTGTTTATCACTGTGGGCTGTAAAGATGGAGTCAGCAACTGTGTGTTTACAAACTTTCCCTGGACATGTGCAGAGTGGAGATAAGGGCATTATCAGTTGCAGAACCAGCCTTCTGCCGAAGCTCGCAGACAGTCAAAAGTTGACTCGATAGCCGGCTTTGGAGTGTTGTGCATTGTGGGGATGACTCTGTAGGTTGTCTTTCCATCCACCTGTTAATCTGCATTGCTTCTCTCAGGACCAGAATGTCCAAACGGAAGGTGACCTTTGAGGATCAAGGCAATGAAGATGAAGAGGAAATGAGTTTGTCAAAGAAGAAGGTGAGAGATGAGTGTCAGAAGCTCTGTGTGTGTGTGTGTGTGTGTGTGTGTGTGAGAAAGAGGGAATCACCTCTTTCGTTCCTTCCTGCCCTGAACTTGGTCTGCAGAAGACAAATTGGCAGGGAACAAGTAATACCATTTTTGTTACACAAAAAACTGGAAGATTGTTTGAGTACATCATTGAAGGAATTAATTCTTCTGTATGTTCTAGCCTTCTACTTAAGATGATTCTTACAAGAGGGGAGGTTGGTGGTGACTACAGACAGGGCTTTTTTCGTGGTGGCACCTTGCCTGTGAAATGCATTTTTTTTTTTAGGCTTGCCCGCCACCTACCCTGCTCTCTTGTAGAGGCCAGGGCAAAATTTTTCACCCAGGTTTTTATTTAAGAGGGTTGAGGTTTTTAAAGTGGTTGTACAGTTTTTTTTTCTGAGGACCGTTTTATGAGAATTGTTCTGAACTGTTGCGTGTTTTATGTTGTCTGTATACTCTGGCTGGGTTTTAATGGCTTATTTTTTAAAACAATTTTTATGCTGTTTTATTGTGTGTTACTTTGTAAGCCACCTCAAGCAGGTTTTCTGGAGAGGCAGCATATATCTTTTTAACTAAAAAAAAAAAAGACTCAGGGCAGTTTACAATCAGAGTAACTGCTAGTTTAAAGAAGCCAGAAACTACTGATGTTGACAGAAAGGGAGAGAGATTTCAGTCCCGGAATAAAGAGTTTCTTCACCTTTGTCTCCCATATTAGCTGGTGGAACCTGCAGTTGGAGGGCCAGGCAGCCGCTTTAAGGGCAAGCATTCATTGGACAGTGATGAGGAGGATGATGATGATGAGGGTGACGATGAAGGGCGAGGCAGTAAATATGATATTCTTGCATCAGACGATGTGGAGGGTAAGTGTGGTCTTGGAACTGAGGGCTAGAATTGCAAGTTTTTGGTGTCAGAATTCAGCATTCTGATATCCTTATCTTTTTTTTTTAATTCTCATTTAAACCATCAAATTTCTGACCCTCATGGCTGTAAAAACAAGAGTGGGGGTTGTGTTGGGGATGCCAGGGGTGTAGATATGGTTGTTCGAGGGGTGAATGGGCAATTTAAGAGCTGTTATAATACTTAGAAAACAACTGTGGGCAAAGCTTTTCCCCAAATACTTGCAAAGATGTTCACTGTATTTTTTTAATGTAAGGAGATGCCTGGGTGTGATATTTGCGGTGTTAAAGGATTCATTGCCATGCATTCCTCCTGGTTCAGTGATAAAAATGCTAAACTTGCGGAAGTGTCGAGTTACAGGAGAGTGGTAAAAACTTTTCATCCCACTTGCCCTTGCAGGACAGGAGTCTGCCACCATTGACTATGAAGACGGCGTCCGGATCACCCCATTCAACTTGCAGGAGGAGATGGAAGAAGGCCATTTTGACTCGGAGGGGAACTACTTCTTGAAGAAGGAGGCCATGATTCGGGACAACTGGTTGGACAACATAGACTGGGTAAGACCTCCCTTCTAGCCTGTGTGGAAAACTGTTGGAACGAACGATCTCTGCTACCCCACGGCCCTTGAGATTCCCCAGGTACATCACATAGAGATGATGGTATAAATTAGGCTATGTGGATTCCCGGATTGTACCATGTAAGTGCAGGAACTTGTATTTGATACAGGATGACAGCATCTGGGCATGGAACGGGGGTCACTGGGGGTGTGTGAGAGAAGGTATTTGTGAATTTTCTGTGTTGTGCAGGGATTGGACTAGATGACCCTGGAGGTTCCTTCCAACTCTATGATTCTCTTACTCAAACTCAAAAAAGCCTTTATTAGCATATATCAGATTATAAACAAGCAAATAAACTGCTACAAAAATAACAAAAACAGTCATATGCAGCTATACGTTGGACTATCAATCCTTGATTACCAGACTTAAGAATAAAGCAACCTTTTCAGTTATTTCAGATGACAAATCATTCAGAAGATGGCAAACCTTTACAGCACCTGAGCAGCCTGTCATATTGAACAGAACTGGATCTAGAAACCTCATATAGTATCATATAGGGGTCAATAAAGAAGAATATGGGACGAGTCAACTTGTTTTAAATTACATATACATAGTCTTAATGAAAGTGGGATTTTTTTATATCTACCATTGGTAACTGCTGATGGGATTGTATTGCATCTGGCAAGGGTAAATGCTGTATGCAATTTTGGAACATGGAGAGTTGATAAATAAGAAGACAAATGACCAATAGTTGGGAGCAAGATTTATTCGCAACACTCATTTGTTTTTCTAATTCAATATCTAAAATTCTGTGTTTAATTACATAATACGTGTTTGTGAGAGGAAACATATAAAAAGAATCCATAGACAAACCTAAGGTGATTATTTTACTCTCTATGCAGGAAATCCATTTGGACAATAATTCAGACAGCATTTTATATAAATAACTCCCACGGTTAGCAGAATAGTGCACATGTAGCCAATATTTGATTTATATAAGCCATGCTCTAGTTTCTAACATATTGAGGCCTGTTTCTAGACAAAGAGTGGCATGGTTCTCTGTCCAGTGTTTGCATGGTATCATTGCGTGCATGCACCCCACAGATTGTGGGAAGAGTGTCTGAGGGAACCACTACAAAGGAGTGTAGCTGCATCATTAGGTCCAGATCTACATTCTGTGAGTTTTTAAAAACATCCTGTCCCCCCCCCCCTACTTATAATTCATCGCTCTCTTTTCCCCACCAGGTCAAGATAAAGGAACAGCCTCCCGGTCGGAAGAAGGCACCCCTGGATTCCGCAGAGGATGACAAGGAAGAGGACGACGACAGCCTCGAGGTTGGCCAGACGCCTTTGGACAAGAGGGAGCTGCTCGAAGGGATGGTGGATTTAGTGCAGCCCGGCGAGACGGTGGCCAGAGCTATCCAAAGGCTTGGAGACAAGGGTGGGACCAAGAGCACTGGGCGCCAGCGGAGGCCCTGGAGCCGCCTGAAGGCAGAGGAGGCGGAGCCAGTGGAGGAGGGTGATCCCCAGAAGCTGGAGTCCCCTGAGCGGAAAGAGCAGCTGGAGCGCTTGTCGGGGCTGGCAGACCAGATGGTGGCGCGAGGGGTCTACGAGATCTACCAGGAGACTCGGGAGAAGCTGGCTTTAAGGCTCCGGGCGTTGGATCATCCTCCTGCAGCGCCTTCCGAACCCGAATTAGACATGTTTGCTGAGGATATCGATGAAGCAAAGCTGGGGGAGAAGACACCAGTGGGTGAGAGGACGGAGCGGGAAGGCTGATGGCTTGCCTGGTTAGGGGGAGGGGGAGGAACGGGGCAGCCTTAGAGCTGAAACACATGATCGGGAGAACCGCACAGACAAACGCCTTGCTGAGCCTGTACCACTTCAGACTACTGGTGGGGGAGTCAAGTTGGAATGCTTGTTGCAGCATCAAGAAGAGAAGAATGTTGGGGAGAAGGGTTCCGGTGTGGCGTTCTCCCCAACATGCTGTGTCTCTCTGTGCAAAGAGTCTTCAGGAAGACACTCAGACCTCTGGCTACACCACCAACCCCCCCCCCCCGCCACGTTGTTTGAAGTAGTTCAGCCCGGCAATTGTGATTCTCCCGATGGAATGTTCCAGCTCTTTGTCGTTGGGTTTTCAGTGCAGTCGGCAACCTGACATGATAATGTTCTTCAGCAGCGGGAGGTCAGGAGCAACAGCCAGGCAGTGACAACATTCTCTCTGAGGTGATGTGGGAATATAAATGGGAGAACACGAACACATCTGAACTCTATGGCCCCTTTAGCAGTTCCCAGATGCAGGTAAGAGCTGAAGGGGGCAGATGAACTGCCATGAATTCTTTTGCTCTTTGTCTCTTCCTCGCTCTCATTTTATATTTATGGTTCGAGTTGCTTCCACGATCTTCTTGTGTATCCTTATGCTCTCCCCACCTCCCATGCCAGTCGTCTTCCCTTTTTGCTCCTCCATCCATTGGCTGGCTGTTTATTCTGCTCTTGCTTGTTCTGTCTAATGCGCCACCTTTATGCGCATTCATGCCTCTCATCCTCTGTGATCCCTTTCATCCATTCATTGTTTTTGTTGGTTTGATGTTGTCATTGCACAGCTTCTGGGGTGGTGCATGCCTTTGTGGCCAGACAGAGCTGTGAAAGGCAAAAGGAGCTTGCCCTCCTTGCAGTGGCCACTTGCCAGTCCGCACCAAAGATCCCTTTTGTGTGTGTATTTTTGTACTGCATGTGTGTGTTTGAGCACCTGGAAGCCATGACAGCTTCTGGTGACTGACCCCTACTGGGGACCTGAGGATATTCAGGGAGGTGACTGAATAAAACCTGCCTCTGTGCTCCCGACTGCTGGTATTCCATGGAGGTCTCCCATCCAAGTGCTAATCAAAGGCAACCCTGCTTAGCTTCCCAGATCTGACAAGATAAGGCTTGCCTAGGCTATCCAGGTCAGGGCTGCACCAGAGATTCTCGAACAGTAATATGATCTGTTGCTCCAGGAGTAACTGGGGTTTTGGCACTGAAGGATTTTGATGAGTATTACAAGTGCCTTCACTGGCTTCCCTAGATGACTTGGATCTTGTGTATCTTAGATGTTTTTCACATGGAGACAGGCTTGTGTAGTTTCCCTGTTGCAGCTGGTAATACAGCACAGTGGCAACAGGGCTTCAACACAGCAGGTTTCTCCCATTTTTTAAAAAATGTGGAGAGCAGAGAGTGTTGTCGATAAACCAGTACATCAGTACACATATCAGGTTTTCCGAATGACCAACTTCCATTAAAAAGTCTTTCACATCGTTCCTTGTGGAGATATGCCTTTTTCCTTATAGCGCCTCAACAAAAGAGGAAGGAGACTGACTTTTTAAAATGAAAGCTGAGAATTCAGGGGACCTGATATGCACATTGCTACTGTGGTATATCAGTGAAATTCTATTCAGTTGTGAAAGGCAAATGCCTCGGTGACTGGGTGGGGAAAACAGCTGCTGTATGGGCAAAAATGGTAAAATTAAAACTTTTGGATTTTGCCACCTGTCTAGGTTTTTCTGTGATCTTTCCCAAAATTTTGGAACTAAGCAGGCTTGGGAAAGATCAGAGCAAAGATGGAGAAACTCCAGCAGGTATACAAACACACTGCAATGCTGTGAGAAATCGGGGGGGGGGGCACTTTCCAACAACATCAGACTTGGGGCAGATAATCCATGTGGAACACCCCCTGTACAGCTAGTCTCTTACTCTGTTTCCACAGCAGTCCCAAAGGTGGACAGTGGGGCAGCATTTAACAAGACAAATTGTATTTCAAGTTTGAACCACAGAGAGAGGAAAAGACTAGAGTGTCACACAGAAATGAAGTCCTTGTTGGTCTAAGATTGAACTGGTTTTCCACTCTGACTTTCATCACAGGGATGATGGGGTAATAATAATAATAATACTTTTTATTTATATCCCGCCCTCCCCGCCAGGGCAGGCTCAGGGCGGCTCACAACATACGAGTATAAAATTCAATAAAACCATACATAGTAAATCACAATTTCAATAATAAAATCATCATTAAACCATTAACAACAATATTAAAATTAACATTGTGGTGCTATAACTTAGGTCTTAATAAAATTCAGTGGCTAAAACATGTCCAGCGAAACTTTCTTGGCTCGGTATTAGGTGAAGGCTAGTTTGAAGAGGTAGGTCTTACAGGCCCTGCGGAACTGATCTAAACATCGCAGGGCCCGTACTGTTCTGTGTCATAGAGAATCATGGCCAATAGTGACTTTTGATTTTATTGCAAGTTCAGTCTGTGTCTCTTTCCAGACTGACTCCCCCCCCACCCCCACCCCTATGGTTGGAACATCTAGGCTGCAGATGAAGTAGTGTGGGTAATTCCATCATATTTTTATGGAACCGCCTTCCCTCGAAGATTTGTAAGAATGTGTTTTAGGTGTAGTACAATGCTGGCCTGCATGTATTTTTGACAATGTGAACACAGAGTTCATTAGTAGGAGCAGAATTCAGCTTCCTGGGAAAATCCATTTTAAAGAAAAGCAAGAGGAGAAAAAGCCAAGTTTCTTGCCCATGAAAAACTGTTGATTTTGAATTATTGCTTGGGTTTAGTGTTCATTGTTTGGTTAGCCTCTTATGTACATTAATACCTTTTACTGACTTTAGCTGTTCACTTGTGTGTGTATGTGTATTTTTGGTTATCATTCTTGATTTACAAGCCAGGGATACGAGTCCTAGAATGGTTGTGTTAATCCTGGGTTTAGACACTTTTTTATTGTTCCCCCTGCCCCCAAATTCTCTCATAATTTCTCCCCACCACCAGTTCCATTCAACATTCTTCTCTTGCATGTCCCTCCAGGACTGGGTGTCCCAGGGCTATTTCCCTGATGGCGTTTACTGCCGGAAGGCGGATAATTCTGACGGTCAGTTCTACAATTCCAAACGCATTGATTTTGACCTCTACACGTGATTGGAATCCAGATCCCGCCCCAAGGAGCATGGGGGTGTAACTCAGCACAGCAGCAGCCAAGAAGAACTTGCTGAACTTTTGGGGGTGGGGAAAGGGGTGTGTGCGTGTGTGTGATGGTATGTTTCTGGGAGGAGGAAAGAGGTTTGACTTCTCATCTATCTCCTGTTTTGTGAGAAATAAAAAAACCCCAACATTATCTTGTGCTCGAGTGGTCATTTGCCTCTGCCATTTCCTTGCCTGTGAGCACTGAGTTTGGGTGGCTGCTTCTTGTTCCCAGGCTACAGCGATGTCTGCTGTTCAGTTGCCACTTCTCTTCTTCTCCTTCCTTCTTCCAGCATAATCTTCTTTGGCACGAGGAGGAGAGAATGAGAGAGGAGCGTGCACATGAGCAAATGGAGGGCGATTGCTTGCTTGATGCTGGGGATGGGAGGGAGAGTACAGGTTTGCCCTTCCAACAGACCCAGTAGCCTAGTGGGAGAACTAGTTGTGGAATGGCAGCACAAGCAAGCGACTGATTATTTGACCATCTTCTGCAGAGCGGGGTGGAGGAATTCTGACTCCAGATTTTGGGTGTTTCAGATTTGTAGACGTGCTTTTGCTTGCAGGCGTGGCACGGAGTGGTAAGCTGCAGTACTGCAGTCCAAGCTCTGCTCACAACCTGAGTTCAATCCTGGTGGAAGCTGGGTTCAGGTAGCTGGCCCAAGGTTGACTCAGCCTTCCATCCTTCCGAGGTTGGTAAAATGAGTCCCCAGCTTGCTGGGGGGAAGGTGTAAATGACTGGGGAAGGCAATGGCAAACCACCCCATAAAAAGTCTGCTGTGAAAACGTGATGCGACGTCACCCCAGAGTCACAAAAGAGCTTATGGCAAGGGGGTGGGGAGGGGGGAGTCTCTAACTCCCATGACACAGACAGTTATTTCTGTAGGCTGTGCTTCCAAAGAGTCCTATTCCTCTCCTTTTAACTATAAAATGTTGCTTCCAGGTGCAGGAAGCACCTATGGATTGAGGTCGTGAGGCAAGTCAATCCTTGGTCAGAAGCCCACCCCCCCCCCCCCTGCCCAGTCGCTCTCACTATAATGATCTGTTTGCCACCTCTCTGAAGTTTGTAGCATTCGAGATCCTACTTTAGGTACATTCAGTAGTGGTTTTAAGCTTGTAATATGTGCTGTCCATGGCTTGTGAGACAAGAAAGATGTTATCAGTATACACACAAGAGTTTGAAAAATATCCAAGGACAATACTTGTAGGAAAGAAATTGAAATATAAAATGCAGGGTTTTTTTTTTTTTTAGCAGGAATGCAGTTCTGGCTGGCTTGGCATCAGGGGGTGTGGCCTAATATGTAAATGAGTTCCTGTTGGACTTTTTCTACAATGAAAGCCGTGATAAAATGGACACATGAAGCTGCCTTATCAGACCATTGGTCCATCTATGGTTCATACTGCCTACTCAGACAGGCAACAGCTCTCCAGGGTCTCAAGTTACAGGTCTTTGGCGTCACCTCCCACCTGGTCTTTTTAGCTGCGGAATGAAACTGGGACCTTCTGCATACCAAGCAGATGCTGTCACCAAGCCCTGGTCCCCCTCCAAGGTTAAGTGAACTTATCACACAGCATTGTCTCTTTCAGGAGGGATTGTAACAACTCAGGTGTGGGAAACAGGAAGAGAGCCAAAGAAAACTCAGAAGGTAGATGACCGCAAAGCAATGTGCAGAAGCCCCTTTTAAAACCACTGCAGTGTGGAGAGGAACGAGGAACAACAGCTCTACGTGGAGGCAACTGTAGTCCCACGCTGGACTGAGGAACAGAATCTCCTTGTCCTGCTGCTAAAGTTTTGTACTTCCTCTAGAAGTGGAAGTTGAGGCTTAGGAAACAGCAAAGGAAGGACTTTGTCTCTCAAACACTTATAGCCCTAAAATTTTGTTGGTGTCTAAGGTGGTACTGGACTCAAATCTAGCAACGAAGGAGGAGCTGAAGCAAGTTATGATTTCAGGGTTGGATCCAGCACTAGATTAATACTAATTAAAGTGGGAGGGATTTTTGTCTTCTACTGGAGGCCTTCAGTAAGTTCATCATGCTGTTCCTCGGGAGTTTCCTGTCTCCCAGAAGCAGTATTTCAGGCTGCACTAGGTTAGGGGAGGGGAAAAAGTCCTGTTCCACTTAAAAGAATCACTGTTTGATCCGGTCCCCTAACGGCAGATTGTGGTTCCTCCATATACAATGTAGTGAAGTCTACACAGACCAGGGGGTCCCTAAACTTTTTGATCAACTTTTGTGGGCACTTTTGGAATCTTGAGAGGGAGTGGTGAGTGCCACTCCAAAATGGCTGCCACAGGAGGTGGAGCCAAACAATACTTCCCTACCACACACCACCTGGGAAGATTTCAGGAAATCCTGAAATGGAGAGTGGAACCACACACTGGCTAAGGGAAGCCCAGGTGCTTACTTAGCCTCCTGATCTTCCAGCGGCTGCCTATTATTGCAGTCTTTGAAAACCCTTTCATTGGAATGAGAGCAGCCAATAAGAAGCTCTGCCTTACAGTGACTCTGCTCACTTTCTGATTACCTTAGTGGGCGCTGCAAAGAAATATATTTTCACTTTGAATTTTCAAAAGTTTCACTCTCTTGGCAGAGAACATGCAGGATGGGGAAAGTCAACTCATTTGCTTTCCAGTCTCACTTCAGCCACCCTTTCAGAAACACTAGCAGGTCTAGAAAGAGAAACTGGGATGGTCAAGCACCGCCCCCCCCCCCCGAGGTTTGGGGAAATTAAATAATGTCTCTGAACATGCAGGTTCTATTTAGCTTTTGTGGCCAATTGCCAGTGATAGGCCTTTCTGCAATTTGTCTAGTGCATAACAAGGGAAGCATTTTCAGCATAAACTTAAATACACTTGATGGACAGACTTCTGCTTTTTGCCTGTTGGGATAGGAGGGCGGGTAACAATCCTTTGCTGCTAGCAAAAGTACCAATACCTTTTGTTAAAGATAGTTTTTGCAGTCTGCCTTGTATCAGCACCTTTGACTGTCCTGCTAGCGTAACATCCTCGAGCGCTGCATGTTGGGTGTGTTTCGTCTGAGGATGCAAATGACCAAATAAAGCAGAACCATGGAAGGGGAGAAAGAATATCGAAGGAGGACAACGTGAGTGTGGCAATCATAGGAAATGACTTGTAGAGGCGCCAAGTCCTGCAACCGACAGCAGACATCCCTAGACAGCTGAAGCAACCAGATGGAGCCCCCCATGAACATGAAGCTAATTCTCAAAGCTGCACTGCTGCTCTACGGTGCCTGGGGTAGGCAAAATTCTACTTGGGCTTGGGAGGGGGAGGGGAAGACAGTGAAAGTGTTGCCAACAGCTTGGGGGTGGGAATTACTCCGCTCCTCTGTTTAATACCGTAGCTGAGTCTTCAGAAATCTTGTAACAGCTTAGAGAGAAGGAAACCAAATGTGTGTGAGCAGGGATGGGCTCCAAAAATGTATGGCCTGTAATCAAGGGGAAGATGACTCAGCAGTGGTTAACATGGATTTAGACCAGCAGCAGCTGGGTGGGTGGCAAGATTTCGGAGCATCAAAAAAAGATGGTGGGAGGCAATGTTCCCTCTAAGCTGTGGAGTCTGGGGCCCCCTGGGTCTGCTCTTCACTGCCATTGCCAACTGGGTTGGAAATGGGTAAATATATGGAGCAGAGGTTCATCAGTGGCTATTAGCCACAGCATATTGATGGAACTCTCCGTCTGGGGCAGTGATGCTCTGTATTCTTGGTGCTTGAGGGGGACAGTGGGAAGACTTCTTGTGCCCTGGCCCCTCCTGATGGCGCCTGGGTTTTTTTGCCACTGTGTGACACAGAGTGTTGGAATGGATGGGCCATTGGCCTGATCCATCATGGCTTCTCTTTTGTTCTTATGAAATCCTGGAGATTTGGGGACAGAACCTGGGGAAGGACCTCAGTGGTGTATAGTACCATAGAATCCACCTTGTAAAGCAGCCATTTTCTCCAGTGCAACTGATCTCTGTCATCTGGAGATCAGTTGTAATCCTAGGAGATCTTGGGAGCCCACCAACCCCCAAACATATGCCAAGGGCTCTCCAAACCTAGGATTATAGCAGTGGCACAGTTTGATACTCTCAGGTTCCTGGAGAAAATGAGCCCAGTATCTAGTATAAAGAATGTAGAACCAGAAGGAGTGTACAATTTTCTAAGTCTTTAAACTAGGGCTGCCAATCCCCAGTTGGAGGCAGGGGATCCCCTGGTTTGGAGGCCCTCCCCCAACTTCAGAAAGCAGAGGAGGGGAGGAAATGTCTGACGGGCACTCCATTATACACTATGGAGACCCCCAACTTTCAAAAATATTGGACCAGGGAGTCCAATTCTATGAGCCTCAAAAGAAAATCCCCTGTCCATTATTCCAAATGGAGGGAAGACATGTAAAAGGTGTGTGGTCCCTTTAAATGTGATTGCCAGAACTCCCTTTGGAGTTCAATCGTGCTTGTCACACCCTTGCTCCTAACTCAACCCCTAAAGTCTCCTGGCTCCAGCCCCAAAGTCCCCAGATATTTGTTGAGTTGAGTTAGACCCGGCAACCCTGCGGTGGTACTTCAGGGGGAAATGAGTCTATTTCCTAAACTGATGTGAGGTGAATCATGAAGAGAGACAGATTCATCATGTGACACATTTTAGGAAGTGAAAGTTCATGTCAGAGGATTAAACTCTTTGCTCTCTTTGTTGGCTTGTATCCTGGTGCATTTTTAAAAAGAAATATGTACAAGCACACAACAGGACGATAACCCTGAAAAACGTCTTAGACTTAAAATCATCCTCTGCTGGGGGATGGAGAAGGAGCTGGCTGTGTAGAGGAAAGATGCCATGAAGTAACTTACTGCTTGTGGGGAAAGGTAAAGGGGTGTGGCTGACTTCCTCTCAGCCAGAAATGTGGGTCAAAAACAAATCCACATTCTAAGAAAAATGTAATGGAAACCTAAACAACAAACATCAGCTCCCTCTGATTCTGCATCCCTGATCCGCTAAAGGTAGCCACAGTTTGGTCCAATACAACACTTCACACTTGCATGTTCTTTTGGAGAGTCCTTGGCACTTCTTATAGGGTTGCCAGCTCTGGGTAGGGAGATCTGGAGGGCTTGGGGAAGGGACAGACTTCAATGGGGTGTAATGCCATAACAGTCCACCTTTGAAAGCATCCATTTTCTCCAGGTGAACTGATCTCTATTGCTGATCTCTGCCAGCTGGAGATCTCCTCGTCCCACCTGGAGACTGGCAACTTTAACTGTGGGCCTGTTTGATCAGTTTACTGGTTCTTTAACTGATATCTTCTGTTGCTTTTTGTCTCTGTTTTCAGAATGTGTTCCTCTTAATCCCATTTTCTAAAACACACCACCCCGCCCATTGAACTTGCAAACCCTTTAATAATGTACTTCATGGAGCCACAGTGCTCCACACGTCACAGTATTATTCTATTATTTGTGCCTCTCCCTTCATCTTTCCCCCTTTCCAGGTTTCCCACTTTCTTCAGCCTTCAGCATTGATACAGAAACACCGGTGATTTTTGGCGGTGATGCAGCTGCCCAGTTTGGTTATCGTGTAGTCCAAATAAGATCAAACAGTGTGCCTTGGTGAGAACCAAATGGCTATGGTAGTACTCCATTTTCTCTTTATTTTTTGTGCTTACAGATATTAGTTTAAACAAACATTCCCGTCATTTTTTTTCTCACACAGGTTAATCGTGAGTGCCCCCCTGATGCGCAACAATACAGAGGCACTTTTCCGCTGCTCCTATGATACGGAGCAATGCCAGCCATTGCAAGTACCTCTGTTGCAAGGCGAAAACAGTATGTTTGTTCATTTTACCTCAGAACTCCTGTGGCAGTGGGGATGTTTTTTCTACAACATCTTGTTATTCTGCCAGTTCAGACATGGTTCTCCTAAAGAATCTTGGGAATTGTAATTCTGTAACAGTGCTAAGAATTTTGTGTTGGAATTTCAGTCCAGTCTTTCTCATAGAAGTTCCCAGTGTTATTGAGGGGGGGGGGGCACATTGAGGTATATATTGGGTTTTGGAGGGGGACTGCTGCCTCTAATGGTCCTAGCAGTCACTCATTGGCCATTTTGTATTTTGTAATTTTTATATATGTGTGTGTGTGTGCACACATACCTGAAAGTCATGATTACCTCTGGTGACTTATGCCTACTTGGGGCTGGAGAATATTTAGGGAGGTGGTTAAATAAAGCCTGCCTCTGCCCTTCCAGCTGCTGGTATTCCAAAGAGGTCTCCCATCCAAGTGCTTGCCAGAGTTGACCCTGCTTAGCTTCTGAGCTATGACAAGATTGGGCTTGCCTGGGCTATCCAGGCCAAGGTACTCATTGGCCGTTTTGATGATGCCACAACTTTTGTTAGATGTTTCAATAGCCAGACTTCCTGTATCTTATGAGGCTATCAACATGGGATTGGGTCTTGAGCTAAAAAGCAGGAAACAAGGAGAAGATGGAGGACGAACGGCTAGAAATAATCAATTCTCGGTAATTTGGCAGAAGTGCTTGTGCATGTCTTTGGCTCACGTGAGGGTGGTAAGGCAAGAAAATTCACCTGTGATACTGCACTCACAGAGCTTCTTGTTTAAACTGAGGGGCTATTGGTATAAATAAGCTATGCACATCATCCCAGTTTAAATAGGTTGCAAGTGCACAGCCCTATGAGGTAATTCTGCTTCAGTCAGCATAGTTTTAAAGCAGGCCAGAAAAACACAGAGCTTGTAAAGAGGAGATGAGAAGCTCCTGAGTTATTTGTGAGCAACTACATATATCCACAGAAAGTGTTACAGTGTACATGGCTATGCATACCGCTTGTACACCTATGAGATAAGTTTGTGATGTGGGAATAAGTTCTCAATTGAATCCTGTCTCTCTTTTATGTACCACCCAACCTTTTCTGCAAAAGTCACCTCTGAAATATCCTTGGGTCTCTCGCTGTCTGTTGATGAGGCATCCGATTCTAAACTAATAGTAAGTCAAGAATGCCATTGCCTGTAAAACTGATAGCCCAGCTTCATTGGGCACAGGCTGTGGCTGAATTTGCAGTGACCCCTGAGCCTGTAAGGTCAGAAAGGAGGAGGAGTTTCTCAAAGTGGGAGGAAGACAAGGTGAGCGCAAGTGCAGGACTGTTGATTGTTCTTTTCCTCATAGGCCTGCGGTCCAACTTGGAAGCGCCGGTGTGGGAATAATGATTACCTGAATGGTGTCTGCTATATCCTGAACAACTTTGACCAGAACTTGAAAGAGATTCGTCCAGCTTTCCAAGGTTAGGTTTGGAGAGTACCTTTGTATACTTCCTCTTAGCACTAATAATAATCTACATTGGGGTCCCCAGCCTGGTACTTCGGAGGGTGATAGTGCCACTTAAGCTAGGCTTCCGAACCCTCCCGCCCTGGCGGGGGACCCCAGAATTTCCACCCTCTTCCCCCGCTCCCCAAAAAAACGGAAGCGGGGGGAGGGGGGGAAACGGCGCCGGGGAGCATGGCGAGCCGCCCGATCCTGGAGCGGGCGAGGCTGCCATGCCGCTGCCGCCCCCTCCCCGCCCACTGCAGCTGCTCCTCCGAGATGGGCCCACGCTGAGCCCATCTCGGAGGAGCAGCCAAGAGCAGCTCAGCCAAAACCAGAGAAGGGGAGGGCGAAGCAGGCCAGGAGCATGGCGAGCCGCGAATCCGGGCCCTTCTAGAACCCGGACTTGCGGCTCGCCACGCTCCTGGCCCGCCTCCACCCCCCCTCCACTTCCACCCCAGAGGCGGAACAGGCGAGGCCGCCGCACCGCTGCCACCTCTTCTCCGCTCGCCGTGGCTGCTCCTCCGAGATGGGCTCAGGCTGAGCCCATCTCGGAGGAGCAGCCACGGCGAGCGGAGAAGAGGCGGCAGCTGCGGGGTGGCTCGCCACGCTCCCCGGCGCCGTTTCCCCCCTCCCCTAGCTCCACCCCTAAAGTCTCCTGGCTCCACCCCCAAAGTCCCCAGATATTTCTGGGGTTGGACTTGGCAACCCTAACTTAAGCCCCTTCCTGTTTCCCTTCAAGTGTTTCTAGAAAGTGGGCGGATCCCACCAGCAAGGCTTCTGATTGGTCATCAGAGATTTGATTAGTGGTGCAGATTTTTAAAAGCATTACTTTGGTAGCAGCTGCTACCGCAGCACAAGCATCTTTACTGTGTGGCTGAAGGGTAAGCTGTGTCAGCCATTTTATGGCTGGCTTTGCCTCCTGCAGCAACCATTTTTGGCAGCCATTTTGTGAATGCCATCCCCCCGTTCTGTGTCAGAATTCCAGAAGTGTCCACAGGCTCAAAAAGATTGGGGACCCCTAGACTTCCTGTTTGGCTGGAAGACAGAGCTGCTGCCCTCTAGTAAGGGGGATTTTTTCCCCTCTGTTCAGGGTATGAAAGACCCTTCTGGGGGGGGGTCTATGCCTATTAATCTTAGTAAAAGATTAATCCAAGATGACGTCAAGCACCTTTAGTCGTTGATTTCGGTTTTAGAAAGGTGGGTAGCTGCCTTTTTCAAACCTTGAGATCCGGCGATGGTCGAGAGGGAACGTCTAGATAACATCTGCAGAGGATTAAAAAGTCATTAATTTGACTTAAGGCTGTCGGAAACCAGACACTTAAGGACCGATTTATAATTGCAAGATAACAGAAAGCTGAAGTGCAAAAGAATATCTGTTTAAGGTACTTTGATTTATATTTCTACTCCGAGACTCTTTTAAGCTTATCTAAACGTTGCTGGGATTTATAAACAGACTGAACTGAAGCGTAATTGAATGAAGATGACTGCCTGCCAGGTTTGAACTTTGTAAATTTTAAGGCTTTAGCAGAATTTGGAAAAAGAGAGAGATGTTTTGACTGTTTGCGGTTTGTGACGCAGGTTTCTCTCTGTTGACGTTCTACACTCCTACAAGTTTTAAACGTTGCTGGAATTTATAAATAGACTGAACTGAAGCATAATTGAATGAAGATAACAGCCTGCCAAAACTGAACTTTGCTAATTTAATAGCTTCAAAAGAACTCAGAGAAAAGAGAAAGATGTTTTGAATGTTTGTGGCTTGTGGCTGGTGACGCAGGCTATTTCTGTTGATGTTCTACATTCCCACAAGTTTCAAAGGCTGTGATACTAGAAACGAGAATGGAGCAACTTGAACCAGGAAGTAAAAGTTACTGACCAATCAAATAAAGTCTATAAGGATTACAAAAGCTGTGACATTTGAACCAGGAAGGAATTAAGACCAAGATCAAGAAGGACCTCTCTAGGAACTGTGTTTAACCATAGAGAAAGAACGATTGCCATTTTAAAAGGAAGAAAAACTGTCAAATTTGTTAAAAATCAATATCTCAGCCTAGCAAGCTAGGAGAAAAACGAAATTAGTCTTATTTGAAACAGCATGTTCTAAGCTATTGGACTTGGTGTTGAATTTTGATTGGAAAACCTTTTAAGTTTTAGTGACTTTTTTACGTCAGAAGGGAGGGTAACCCGTGCAAGGGCCCACTCATTTGACAAAATGCAATCCCAATTTGATGCCCTAGAATCTAAAATGTTAAAAGCAATGGACAAAATGCAATTGGCAATGAAAAAGGAATTTAAAAAGGAAGTTGGAGATCTTAGGAAAGATATTGAGGGCTTTAAAGATGAGGTCAAAAATAAAGAGGTAGAGGAAAAAGTGGATACACATGCTTCTATTTTGTTAAAACTCCAAGAGAAGGTTATAATACATGACTGCAAGTTGATGGAAACACAAGTTCGTTTGAGAGGAATACCTGAAGGGGAGGAGGCGGATTTAATGGACTACATGGTGAATATTATCACTGAATACTTAGAAGAAGATCCTGAAAAATTTAGAAGTATGCTGGATGGTGCTTACAGAGTCAATTCAGCATATGCAAAGGACAAAGGCCTACCAAGAGACATTGTCATAAGACTAAGATCTAAAGATCTGGCAGGAAAAATCTTAAACAAAGGTTTTCAAAAAGCTTGGAGCAAAGTCAAAATAAAGTCAAAATAATGAAAGAGTTACCAAGACAAGTGATCAATGACAGGAAGAAATACAAGAAGTTAACAGACAAGCTGCGTGCAGAGGGCACAAGATATAGATGGATACTACCTGAAGGTCTTGGCTTTGAACAACTTGGAAAAAGGATTACAATAAAGAGTGAACAAGAGATGCATAGCTTTTTTGAAGAGAATAAAGAGTCTGCATCATAATGGAGTACAAGTTACTATCTTGGAATATAAAAAGATTGGGGACCCCAATCTTAGGTTGTCAGCTTTGTGTTGGGAAATGCCTGGAGACTTTGGGGGAGAAGCCTGAGGAGGGTGGGGTTTGGGGAGGGAAGGGAAGGGACTTCAATTGGGTGCAATGCCACAGAGTCCACCTTCCAAAGCAGCCATTTGCTCTGTCTGGGCGAACTGATTTCTTTTGCCTGGAGATCAGTGGTAATACCAGGAGATTTCCAGTTGTAATACCTGAACTACATGAAGGACGAGAGGTTGGCAACCCTATCCAGAGGATTTATAATCTGAGAGTCCATCCCCCTCCAGGGCTGCTATGGTCTTTTTTTCAAATTATATCTAGCTATCAATCAAAAGATGCAGGCACTTGATCTCAGGTTTAGAAATTGAAAAGATAAACTGCACAAGGGTTGGGAAGAAGTGGGGAAAGGCAGAGATGCCTCTGGTAATGTCAGGATTTATATCCAATTGGAGACAAGGAGAAAGTTTCTTGCTGATATTTGATCCTGGAACAGAGTGGTTGCAACCTACCAAAGGCCTTTTAACTTCTGGCTAATGACAGTATCCTCTCTTTTCCTTTTCCACCCTCTGAGCATAGTTGAATCAAATGATTGTTATTTTATAAGAATCTAATGCAAGGATTGGTAAGAATAATTGACTGGTTTGCTGCTTCCCCCCACCCCCGAGTGAAAATTCTCAAAATTTAATTAAGCTGTCATCAGAAGCTTGTTTTGTAAAAAAGGGGTCCAGTGACCAGCGACTCATGAGCAAACCTTGAGAAATGCACTCTTGACAATCGATGAAGAGAATGACAATTGATTCCCCGATATAAACATGCTCAGTGGAAGAACACCCGCTTGGTTCCATGTTCATCCTCAGTTAAAAGAATCAGTAGTAGGTCATGTGAAAGATTCTGGGGAGCTGGTGCAAGTCTGAGTAGACAATACAGAGTTTAATGGAGGAAGGGTCTGCTTCAGTATAAGACAACTTTGTGTGTATCCATATGTAACTTACACAACTACTGCTTGTGCACTAAAATATAATGCAGGGGATGAAGAACAATCTTATTATGCTGTTGGGTTGTTAGATTTTGGAGAGTGGGGCTGGGGAATATTTTTTATGTGTCTGCTTACAACTCATGCCTCTTGTTTACCCAGAATGTATCTCTGGAGTGGATGCTGTGATCTTATTTGATGACTCTGGGAGCATTGCTACCATTGATTTTGCCACCATGCTGGATTTTATCCTGAAACTTGCAGCTTCTGTGGCTGAGCCAGATGTTCAGGTGAGAGCAGTTGAAAAGGGACTGTGAATTGCAGGGAGCTGGTGGGAGTAACTGGCTGGAAAGCAGCAAGTGAGTTGGAGAGTGGGGGGGCGGCAGTATGTATGAATTTCCTTTCTGGAATAGAGCAGATTATTGGATTAGTGTTCAAATCTGTGCATTTTACCAAAGCAGGATGCTACCAAGACTTCCTGCTGAACTCCTACTGGCAAATGAAGAGGCTGTTACCAAGAGATCAATCGTTATCCCTTGTTTGGTAACCTCTTGCCTTGAGGATTGCAACACTCTGCTCAAAAGACTGCTTTGAAGCTGCAGTTGGCTCAAAGAATGCAACGGGGGAGGAAAAAAACTCTTTGGTTGCCAGTTTGTGCAAGTTCAAATTGCTAAAGTAGTGGCCATACCCTGGGCTGGGCTGTCCCCTAGGTTCACACAGGCAATTGTTTAGGGCACCAGAGGTGTGTGAGCCAATTGTAGGGCTGCCAGCTCGGGGTTAGGAATAGGGTTGCCAAGTTTGTGTTGGAAAATACCTGGAGACTTTGGGGGTGGATCTGGGAGGGGAGGTTTGGGGAGGGGAGGAACCTCAGCAGGGTACAACGTCGTAGAGCGGGGGTGGCCAACAGTAGCTCTCCAGATTTTTTTTTGCCTACAACTCCCATCAGCCCCAGCCATTAGCCATGCTGGCTGGGGCTGATGGGAGTTGTAGGCAAAAAAAAATCTGGAAAGCTACTGTTGGCCACCCCTGCACAGTTCACCCTCCTAAGCAGCAATTTTTTTCCAGGGGAGCTGATCTCTGCCAGCTGGAGATCAGTTTTAAAAAAGCAGGGAATCACCAGGCCCCACCTGGAGGCTGGCATCCCTAGTTAGGAAATTCCAGGGATTTGGGGGCAGAGCATGGGGAGCAGAGGAAGCTCAGCAACGATGTGCTGCCATCATTGCCATTTTCTCCAGGGGAATGGATCTCTGTAATCTGGAGATCAGTTGTCATTTTGGGAGAACTACGAGCCTGGCCTGGAGGTTGACAACCCCAATTACTGCCCTTCCAGCCTCCTTCCTGCAGCACAAGGGAAGGGGAAGGAGGGCGGGGAGAGGTTTCCATGCCTTTGCCCAGGGTGCACAAAATCCTTGGGCTGGCCCTGACCACACCTGTTGGTGGACCCCCAGGTGAGATTGTTTCCCAAAAGCATATTTTCCTGCTCCTCAAAGAACATATTCAAGTTGCAAGGGATGAGGATTCTGATCCTGAATGTTACATCTCTACTTGCATTTTTTTCCCATAGTATGTTAAATGTACTTCAGGGTTCACTTGCTGTTTTTGTGAAACCTGGACTGCTAGATGGCAATGTTCCCTCTAAGCTGTGGAGTCTTGTGAGCAAAAATTCTACTTTGTGAGCTTAGGGCATGAAAGTTGTGAGCTCTACTGCATAAACTAGTTTGCTCTGGGGCCATCCTTCCTGAGCTAAGACAAAAATGTGTGAGCTGGAGGCTAAAAAAACTGTGAGCTAGCTCATGCTAACTCAACTTAGAGGGAACACTACTAGATGGTATTTAGCCTCTCCTTACCGCCCAGTCTGAAAAATGTCATGGCCCCAGAAATTGGTTATCCATCCCTGTATTAAAACTCTGAAAAGCCTGGACCCTGTGTGTCTTAGAGAAACCTGATTCTGCAGTGACCTTCCCTGTTCTTTGAAAATAATCTGGAGAAGCCTTACTGTTCATCCCTGATCTATCAAAAGCCGGGCTGCCAAGGGATGCTCAGCAGTGCCTGTTCTGTGGTGGTGCTATTCTTGTGGTCAACCCACCTTCAAATTGAGTCCTTATGGTCTTCTGGGGAAATGGCAAAGGCTTCTTTTGGTCCCATGCAGTGTCTGGCGCCATGCTGCTGATGGCAACTTAGATTTTAATATTTTCTGCTGATTAGCTAATGTGAATTGATACAAAAGACTAGATGAAGCCAGCTTTGAATTCTTTCTGGAAGAAAGCCAAGACATAGGGTTACCAGCTCCAGGTTGGGAAATACCTGGAGATTTTGGGGTGGAGCCGGGGAGGGGAGGGGCTTCAATGTGGTATAATATCAGGGCTTTTTTTGGTAGAAAAAGCCCAGCAGGAACTCATTTACAAATTAGGCCATATCCCCTGACGCCAAGCCGGCTGGAGCTGCATTCCTGTACGTTTCTGCTCAAAAAAAGCCCTGCATAATACTATAGAGTCCACCTTCCAAAGCAGCTGTTTTCTCCAGAAGAACTGATCTCTGTCACCTGGAGATCACTTGCAGTCCCAGGAGATCACTAGCTACCACTTGGAGGTTTGGCAACACAAGTGAGAATCACAGAAGGAGGTAGAAAGATCAGGGCTAAATCTCCATGTGAAAAATACAAAGTATGCAGCGCTTATCAACACTTACAATATTTATGCAGTCAAAAGCCTTGCCAAGCCACGAATACAAAGCTTCATGTACACAGAACACAACAAATAAAGGACAGGAATATCTCAAAATCTTCCTTTAGTGCAATTCAGAAAATTATATCATGGTCACTACAAAAGTGCAACTCCCAAAACCTACCCTCTACAAATTTTTTAGCCCTGATCTTTCTACCACCTGGAGGTTGGCAACCTTCCCACTCCCCAAATCAGTAGGGTTCCAATATTCTCTGTTCCAAAGGATATTGACTTTATAAAAGTGAATATTGTTTTCATACAGCATGGAAGCTGTATAATTTCTGGTTGGCTTCTCTCCCCCCATCCTTCTCTCCCCCCTAGTTTGCTTTTGTCCAGTTCTCTACTGAGGTTAGCATTGTGGTGAATTTTGCTGAATATGCCCATCTTGGAGGCCAGGTGGAGGCCAAGATCCGCAGTGTCCTGCACAGGCGAGGAAATACCTACACCCCCACTGCCATTCGCTTTGTGGCGTGAGTATCAGAGAGTCAAGTGTGCCACTGTTCCCCCTCACCCACCACCCCTCCTTCAGACCCAATCTCATGGCTGCCCATCTCTACAGGGATCAGGTCTTCACACTTGAAGGTGGCATGCGACAGCACTCCAAGAAACTGCTCATCGTCCTTACAGATGGGGAATCCAATGATGAAATAGTCACATTTGATGAAGCCAAAGAAGCCACGGATAAAAAAGGAATCATCCGCTATGCCATTGGGGTATGGTGAAAAGGGGCAAGGGGGCAGAGGCAGAGATGGTGGCTTGGCTCCTAAGTCATGGAGGGTTGCCAGGTCCCCCCTGGCCACCAGCCTGCTCCAGGTTGGGGAACTCCAGGAGATTTGGGGGTGGAGCCTGGGAAGGAAAGGGACCTCAGTGGGGCACAGTGCTCTAGTGTCCATCACAAATATCCATTTTCTTCAGAGGAACTGATCTCTGCGTCTTAGGGTTGCCAAGTCCAATTCAAGAAATATCTGGGGACTATGGGGGTGGAGCCAGGAGACATTAGGGGATGGAGCCAAGATCAAGGCTGTGACAAGCATAATTGAACTCCAAAGGGAGTTCTGGCCATCCCATTTAAAGGGATGGCACATCTTTTCAATTCCTTCCTTCCATAGGAGATCATGAAAGATTGGGGCACCTTCTTTTGGGGCTCATAGAATTGGACCCCCTGGTCCAATCTTTTTGAAACTTGGGGGGTATTTTGGGGAGAGGCACTAGATGCTATACTGAAAATTTGGTGTCTCTACTCCAAAAAACAGCCCCCCCAGAGCCCCAGATACCCGTGGATCAATTCTCCATGATTTTCTATGGGAATAAATCTCCATAGGGAATAACAGAGTTCCCAGCAGACATTTCCCTCCCCTCCCCCCGCTTTCTGATGACCCTGAAGCGGGGGGAGGGCCTCCAAACCGGGGGATCCCCTGCCCCTACCTGGGGATTGGCAACCCTACTGCGTCTGGAGATGAGCTGTAATTCTGGTGAATCCCCAGGTCCCACCAGGAGGCTGGCATCCCTAAAAGAACTTGAAAATAGCTGTGTTCACAGAAGGAAATTCCCAACCTCTTCCTCTCTGATGCAGCCTGCCATGGCCCACCATTTCCTCTTCCTGGTGGCCAGTGGGCCCCAAGAACAGCCTCAGGGGTAAAAGTGGGAGTCTGTTACAGGAGGAGAAACTGGCCCAAAACTGGCCCATACCCTGGCAAAGTACTGGCAAGCAAAGTACTGGTGGGAATCTGATGAAAATGTGGAATTCACTGTCAGGGGATATAATGATGGCCTCAGGAATAAACAGCTTTAAAAGAGTGGATTGGATAGGAGGATAAGCCTATCAATGGCTACTAACCGTGGTGACTGAGGGGGGAACCTTTACATCCAGAGGCACTAAAACCTCTGAATCTCAGAGCCAGCAGGCAACTTCAGGGGAAAGCCGCAACCTCTATGCCCTGTTGTTGGCTGTCCAGAGGAATTGATTGACCACTGTGTGAGACAGGAAACTGGACTGGATGGACTATTGGTCTATTTCTTATTCACCTGGTGCTGGCAAGCTGGGTCTCCTCAGCTTCCTCCTCCTGCCACCTCTTTCTGCAAATCAAATATAAACAGCCAGCATGAAGCAGCCCAGGTATGAGTCCTAAATCAACCATTAAGCCCACTCTATGACCTTGGCCCAGTTACCTTATCTTAGCCTAATCTACCTCACAGGATTCTTGTGAAAATAAAACAAGAGGCAGCGAGAATCATATATGCCACTCTGAGCTGCTTGGAGAAAAGGTGGGATAAAGGTGTGACATACAGATTTTGCCTATAGTAGAATCTCCACCACAGGAAAACTCTGTTGCAGTGCAAGAGTCTTGTGTGAAAGTAGCTAGTTTTGGCTTGCTTTCTGAAGTACTCTTTTACACCAGCCACAGAATTCCTTGATGCTGAAGATGATTCTGGGATGTGTTCTAAGAATATTCTCTATTGTGTGCAGGACGCCATTCAGGCCTGTGAGGCACAGCTTTTGCTCCATGTCATGAGCTGTAAGTGCTGCATGCAATCATCCCCTCAGGCTGTGAAAATATTAATGACAACACACAGAGCTGACTCCCAGGCAGCTTGTTTGTCATCACTCTTTTCACATGAAGGACCTCTTGATGAAGGTTCTAAGGAAAAACTCTAGCCCCAAATCTGCTGCCTGAGGGCAATCAACACTGTTAGGAAGTAGGGAAATGGAAAATTCTAGAAGGGCATGGGTGGTTCCAAAAGAGGCAGTAGGGTTCCCCCCCCCCCCTCCTCTGGGGGAAAAACAAATCCCTCTTCTGTGCGTTCCAGGTTGGTAAAGAATTTCTGAACTCAAAGCAAGCTCGAGATGAGCTGCGCAACATCGCCTCATCACCTGAGAATGTCTTCTCTGTGAGAAACTTTGAGGCACTTCACACACTTCAGAACCAGCTGAAGGAGAAGATCTTTGCCATTGAAGGTCTGGAATGGTTATGAAATATTTTCCTAGTGACTCTGCCCTTGGTGTCTTTTTTTAACATTTTTAAAAAATCAAGATGCATCCTTTAAACAGTATATTTGTGTTAACTCTAATCCACTGCAGGCTGTGTGAGCCTCACACAAAGAACAGTAGAAGTGGCATTGGTGTAAAGAGTATAGCTGAACATACACTTGCTCTTTTGTTATTTTTTAAACACAATTTGAGGAAATAAATGCCTCAGTACTAGAGAGCAGGAACGTAACAACAGGGGAAGAAAATGCAGCTTAGTAGTGAGGAGACAGAATAATTTTCCTTGTTTTCCTTTTTTTTTAAAGATCCCTGTGAGCATTCATGCACTTATACAATAGAGCAGGAGGTTAGCTTAACCTTTTAAAAATAGAAAATAATAGTTAATTAAAAACTAGCAGATAATGTCATGTACTCCTAACTGGTAATATCTACACTATCAGGGCTTTTTTGTAGAAAAAGCCCAGCAGGAACTGAACTGCATATTATGCTTCACCCCCTGACATCACCATTGTTTCACACAGGGCTTTAGGAACTCATTTATATATTAGGCCATGCCCCTGACACCGAGCTGGGACTGCGTTCCTGTGCATTCCTGCTCAAGCCCAGACGCTATGCTGCTAATTCTTAGGACATTTGTCCACCCACATGTCTTTGCATGTTGTGCCGTCAAGTAGCCTCTGTCTTTTGGCAACCCTATGAATTAATGATCTCCATAATGTCCTATTGCTAACAGCCTTGCTCAGGTCTTGCAAACGGAGGGTCTTGTATAAAGTCCCATCTCATGTTGGCTCTTATTCTTTTCCTGCCCCCTTCAACTTTTCCTAGCATTGCTGTCTTTCCTAAAGACTCTTTTATCTTCTCATAATGTGACCCAAGTACGATAGCCTCAGTTTAGTGCTTTTAACTTCCAGGGAGAATTCAGGCTTGACTTGATTTAGAACCCACTTATTTGTCTTTTTGACAGTCCACAGGACCCATGAAAGTCTTGTCCAACACTACATTTTAGGTTAATCAACATTCTTTTTGTCAGCTGTCTTAATAGTCTAGCTTCCATGTCCATACACAGTAAGGGAATAGTACAGTATGGATTATTACATTAAGGATCTTCTCTGGGTCCTTCATGGTTTCCCTTCCCAATCTCAGTCTCAACCCACATTCTGCTCAGCAGTAAAAATGGCAGCGAGAGAACTCGTTCAGGGGAAGGAGGAGGGAACTCTGTACTCCTCCTGGTATGAATGAGGGCTGTGATAACTTCATGACAGAAATGCTGCTGGGAGAAAGAAGTCAAGCAGACTTTCTCTCCCAGATTGTATATTTGAAAAAGCTTATTTGAGGTTCCTCACATTCTTTTTGTTTGTAAAAACAATTTTTATTATTCTACAACATACTATATCACTATTTCATTTACTTCTCTCAAATAAAAGTCAATATGTTGCATCACATTTTCCACCTCCCCTCCTCCCTTTCAAGACTTCCCCAGTGTTACTCACAATATAAAAGCAAGAAAGGTAATTTAACATTTTAAAAAAACTGTTTAAAAAGAAAAAAGGAACTTATATTTCTTTATGGTTATTACCTCATTCGATTAATGATCCAATATATTACTAAATTAAGTCATATTATCTATCTTACTATAATCCTTTAAGAAAGAACAAAATATTTTCCCATACTCTCATTTTAACTATCATTCTTGTCTCACTAAATAAAAAATAGCTAATAAACAAGTTATCCATTATCAAATATCACCAAGTGTCCTTTCACTCTCCAATGTTCTTCCACATAGTTCTGAAACTTTTGCCATTCATTATTAAATTTTTCCATATCAAGTTCCTTTAGTGTTCTTGTTAATTTGTCCATTTCACTCCAGTGCATAGTTTTCATAACCCAATCGCATTTTTCTGGAATTTTATTTTGCTTCCACAACTGTGCATACAATGTCCGTGCAGCTGAAAGCATGTACCAAAGTAATGTTCTGTCTTGCTTTGGAAAATTTTCTATTTGTAATCCCAACAAAAAGATTTCTGGTGCCTTCTTCACTTTGTATCCCAAAATCTTTGACATTTCTTGCTGGATCATTTGCCATTATTGTACAGCCCTTTCACAAGTCCACCACGTATGGTAGAAGGACCCTTCATGTTTTTTTTACATTTCCAACATCGATCAGACATTTGATTATTTGTTTTCGACAGTTTTTTTGGTGTCATACACCATCTATACAACATTTTGTAACAATTTTCTTTTATGTTATTACATGTCGATATTTTCATAGAGTTCTTCCACAAATATTCCCATTGTTCCATCTGAATTTCCTTGTTTATATTAATTGCCCACTTTATCATTTGAGATTTTACCACTTCTTCCTCTGTAGACCATTTCAGTAACAGTTTATATACTCTTGAGATCAATTTTACGTTCTCACCAAACAGCATTTTCCCCATTTCTGTTCGTTCTTGTCTTATTCCTTCATTCCTAATATCCTGCTTCAGCAGTCTTTTAATTTGTAACCATTGAAACCAATTAAATTTATAATCCAATTCTTCCTCACATTCTTTATCCTTTATGTTCATACTTTCTTCTGAAAAGGGACCTCTGGAGTTTCTCCTGGCAGTTCATTTCAGCAAGAATTCTCACAAGGTGGATTCAGCACACTCCTCACGCCTGTGAGTATGCCTACTTTAAACACCTTTGCCTGTTTCTCTTCTGTTCCAGGACGAGAAGGTGTTTAGGCTGTCCTGGGGAAGAGGAGAATGAAGCAAAGTTCCTGTGTTTGCACACTTTTGTCTCTAACGTTTATGTGCTCTTCTCCTGTATAGGAGCATGTAGTGTCAGGAGCTGTTGGTGCCTACAGCTGGGCAGGGGGTCTGGAAAAAGAGACTTTGGGAGACCATCCCCAAGTTAGTTTCATGAACATGTCTTCGCCCGGGATGGATTTCAGTGACTCATATCTGGGTGGGTGAGGCAGGCACACCTTTCTCTCTGCCCCTCCCCATGCCTATCTATTCCTCTGGTTAAGGTGTTCCATACTCAATGGTCATAGACTCTCTTCTTTATGCAACCAACAGGCTATGCTGTGGCACTGGCTCACATTGGCCAGCGGAAGTTCTACGTGGCCGGGGCTCCACGGTACCGACATGTTGGGAGGGTCACTGTCTTTGAAAGCCTGAGCAAGCGGTCAATGGCTTTCATTGGGAGCAAGCAGGTAAGAGGAAGGGACTGTGATGTGGATCAATCCATTGTTCTTTTCGTGTTGACCAAGCAAGTTGTCTGGGAGTGAGGGCAGACCTACAAAGCTGACACAGTGAATCTATTTTTGGCCTATACTCTCCCCCCCCCCCTTTGGGATAGGGTTGCCATGTCTGACTCTAGAAATATCTAGGGACTTTAGGGGTGGAGCCAGGAGACTTTGGGGGTGGAGCCAGGAGCAAGGTTGTGACAAGCATGGTTGAACTCCAAAAGGAGTTCTAGCAATCACATTTAAAGGAACCATGCTCCTTTTAAATGCCTTCCCCCCATTTGGAAATAAGGAAGGACAAGGGCACCTTCTTTGTGGGCTCATAGAACTGGACCCCCTGGTCCAATCTTTTTGAAACTTGGGGCTGTTTTGAGAAGAGGCACCGAATGCTATGCTGAAATTTTGGTGCCTCTACCTCAAAATACAGCCCTCTGGTATCCACAGATCCATTCTTCGTTATACCCTATGGGAATCAATCTCCATAGGGAATAATGGAGTGCCCAGCAGCAATTTCCCTCCCCTCCCCTGCTTTCTGATGACCCTGAAGTGTGGGGAGGACCTCCAAACCGGGGGATCCTCTGCCTTCATCTCAGGATTGGCAACCCTTCTTTGGGGGTGGACAGAAGCCCAACCTGAGCCAAGGCCAAGAGCAATAGGTTCTTCCTGTTTCCACGCCAAGTGCTTGAAGCTCTGCTTGGCTGTCCCATCTGGAAAACACGAGAATGCTTCCCCATGCCCTTGCCAGTAGAATAAAGGTTGTGGCAGAGCTGTCCCTTGAGTGTAGTGAATTGGGGTGACTGACTGGGGGCCTGAACTTTGGTGGGGGGCGTAATTCCCTGAGCAAACTGCCAGTCACTTGGGTAGTGAGGTCTCTGTGGGACTGGCTGTCAGAGGATCAGCAGAGGTTTAGGAAAAGAATTTTTGTGAGGCTGGTGGGTGGCAGAATAATCTAATCTAGGAGTCCAGGAGCACCAGGGTGCCTGCTGACATCTCTCCTGGCACCCACCAGATGTTTTTAGAAAGTCAGTTGCGACTTTTTTCCAGGAGGGCTTCTGATTGGCCACTTAAGAGGGGGGGTTGTACTTTTATATGTGTGTGTATCTGCACCTGGATGTCATGGCAACTTCTGGTGACTAACCCCTACTGAGGGGCCTGGAGGATATTCAGGGAGGTGGCTGAATAAAACTTGCCCTTGTCCTCCCAGCCAATGTTCCCTCTAAGATGCAGAGTCTTGTGAGCAAAAATTCTACTTTGTGAGCTCCTGGCATTAAAGTTGTGAGCTGCTGCATCAATTAGTGTGGTCTAAGGTCATCCTTCCTGAGCTAAGACAAAAATGAGTGAGCTGGAGGCTAAAAATCTGTGAGCTAGCTCATGCTGACTGAGCTTAGAGGGAACACTGCTCCCAACTGCTGGTATTCCAAGGAGGTCTCCCATCCAAGTACTTGCCAGGGTCAGCTCTGCTTAGCTTCCCAGATCAGATAAGACTGGGCTTGCCTGGGCTATCCAGGTGGGTGGTCACTGAAGATTAGATTGGCTGAGCATGTCACTTTAGTAGTGGCTGCACCATTACAGCACAAGGATCGTGTGGCAGCCATTTTGTGGCTGGCTCTGCCTCCTCTAACAGCCATTTTGTGACAGCTATTCTGTGGCTGTGCCTACCACCCTGTCTTAGAATTCCAAAGATTTCCACAAGCTCAAAAAGGGTGAGGATACCAATCAGATTCAGTTTCTCCTCATTTCTCTTACACATAAGCTCACACAGTCATGTTTTTCTCTTTCATTTCAGGTGGGTTCCTACTTTGGTGCAGAACTTTGCTCTGTGGATCTAGATGTGGACGGGAACACGGACCTCATCCTGATCGGCGCTCCCCTTTACTATGACGGGATACAAGAAGGGCTTGTTGAGGTCTACTCCATTAATCTCAGGGTAAGCCCAACCAATTAGGATGTAGGGATGCCATGGGGAGGTGGTGCCTATGTTACTTTCCTTTAGGCTTCAGGCAAAAATATTTCTCTTTACCCAGGCTTTTAACAAAGGGGTTTCTTTTTTCAGTTCTTACGGTCTGTGCCTATGTGGGAAAGTGGAGATGCTTTGTGTTTAATACAAAGACCAACCATTTCAAACTGTCCCAAATCTAACTTCTGCTTCACACTATAGGTTCTCTCTACATTCAGTCTGAGCAAGAAGTAAGACATCTGTCCACAATGCACTGTGTATGCTTCTGCATTACCACTGGAACTTGTGTACATTCCCTACACACAACTGCCACTTTTGTACACCCGTCATCATCTTCCAGAAGCATCAGAATGCTGGACTCTTCATTCAGGCCTTTCCCACTTCATCTTCCGTTTCCCTTGCCATTTCCTCTTTTTTGATTGGGCACTGGGTCTGTTCTTGTGACCAAACCAAAAATTATTGATTTGGCTCTTCCACATGCACATGGAGCATCAGAATCAGGGAAATAACTCACCCATCATGGGTTTCGCATGGTGGTGGGACAGGAGCCCTTTCCCCCCATTCAGCAGCGTTTTAAGTTGCTTTGGGCTCTCCTTTTTCTTTTTAGAAGCTGTTCCCTGCAGCTGCTCCATGGCTGCGGGGAACATAAGTTGGGTCTGGGGAACCCAGCCCTACTTCCCAGACCACATTTAGTTCAGGGATCCCTAATGTTGTGTCTGTGGTTGCCATGGGGACTGCTGACATCTTTCCTGGTGGGCGAGGCTTGGCAAGGTTTTTTGCTCACCAGAGCTTCAGCTCGGCCATGGGAAAGCTGTTGAAGAGTTACTATTAGAGTTATGCGTAACCAAACTCCCTGGTATTGTGTGGTTGGATCTGTCTCCTGCGGCAGCCATTTTGGAGTTGGCTTAGGGTTGCCAACTCCAGCTTGGGAAATACCTGGAGATTTTGAGGGGCGAAGCCTGAGGAGGGTGCGGTTGGGGGAGTGGAAGGACTTCAGTGGGGCAGAATGCCACAGAGTCCCCAGTTTATTTTCTCCAGGTGAAGTTGTCTCAGGAGAAAATGGAGATCTGTTGTAAAAGTGGGAGATCTCCAGCTACCACCTGGAGACTGGCAAACCTAAGTAGGCTACATCTCCTGCAGTAGTTGGCTGTGCCCCCTCTGGCAGCCATTTTGTGGTTGCGCTCACCACGCTGTCAGAATTCCAAATGTGCCCACAGTCTGTAAAAGGCCTGGTTTAATTTGACCCTCAGCCTGCAGGCAAGGAACATCTTCATGAGTATGGAGCTGCTCTGAGATTACACCAAAGGACTCTCAGGAGGATGCTGTGCCAGCTCCCAAGACTGACTTTCTCTGTTCCTCGTTTCCAGGGTCGCCTCAGTCTCCTTCAGACGCTTCAGGGGATTTCTGAAAAGAGGCTGAGCCGTTTTGGGTCTGCTATCTCCTCCCTGGGGGACGTCAGTGGGGATGGCCTCGCAGATGTGGCTGTTGGAGCCCCCATGGAAGACGAAGGCCATGGAGCTGTTTACATCTTCCTCGGAGAAGGAGACAGACTGAAGGAACAGTACAGCCAGGTGGCTTTGAAGGCCAAATGAGTTTAAGTTCAAATAGCAAAGTGATTCCCTTGTTTAATTCACGAGGGACTTCGCTTTTTGTATAAGGTTAAGAGGCAGTTTGGTCGAGTGTGTTGAGCTGGCTTTGGACAGTGTCACTGAACTGGGAATAACATAGCGAGTAATTTTGCCCACGAATAGTTATTTGGAAGGGAAATGCAATCCAGTCTGAATGGGAAGCTGGAAGCTAAAAGTTTTCCTCTCTGTTTGTGGCTTCATCCCTGGTTTATTGGGTTCTCCACAACCTGTAGCGCTAAATACCATCAAAAATACAACAGCCAAAAAGCTTTCTCTCTCTCCCTCAGACTTGATGGGGCGGAGCCAACACGCCTCCCCAGCCTATGTCCCTGATAGAAACCAAATATCATGAACCCGATGCAAACCAAATAGCAGCCCTGGATTGGGATGTGGGTTCTTCTAATACAAATAGCACTATTCAGGGCTTTTGTTTTTTTGAGCAGGAACGCAGTTCCAGCTGGCTTGGCGGCAGGGTGTGTGGCCTAATATGCAAATGAGTTCCTGCTGGGCTTTTTCTACAAAAAAAAGCCCTGGGAGAGGGGCTATGGCTCAGTGGTAGAACTCAAGCTTTGCAGGTGGAAGGTCCCAGGTCAATGCTGTGCTAGATGGGCCAGGGGTATATAAGGTAGTTTTGTGTGTTCACTTGTCATTTGTAAAGTCATTTTTAGTATGATTTGTTGGGGGCTATGGAAAACCAGGGGGTGAATGTTTGTGAAGATTCTAGAGTTTATGGGACAGATACATCTATGTGGATGGAATAAGGATAGTTAATATCAGTGAAGGGGCAATTCTGGGGGTGGGGAGGAATTTTGTTTTCAGGTCACTTGGTGGAGAGGGAAATTGCACTCTTGTTTGGAGTGGACCTCTTGCATCCAAGGAATGCCTTTCCTTCCTTGTGGCATCTGTGGACAGGGCTCTTTCCTTCTAGCCTTCAGGAGAGCTGAAGGCAGAGGCAGATGGGCTAAGCAAAAGGCATTTTGGAGCCGTAGAAGAGTTGAGAATGCTTCTGCACTGCCTTCTGAGGAGCTCTGAGCCTCCTGGTCTCTCTCTCCCCCCCTTCTTTTCAACCTGTGCAGCGGATCCCTGCCACAGCTCTTTCCTCTGGGCTGGATTTTTTTGGCCAGTCCATTCAGGGAAGATTGGACCTGAGTGGAGATGGATTGACTGACTTGGCTGTTGGGGCACTAGGAAATGCAGTGCTTCTCCGGTAAGAATTTTAATTGTTCTATTTCCCCTTTGTTATGTCTTTTTGGAGGGAAAGGATCAGTTCTGAAGATGAGGGGTAGAAATTCTCTAAATAAATAAAAATGAGCTAGGAGGCATATAATGGTTGTGGAATGAGGGCAAGAAAGTATATTAATAAATATGTGTGTGTGGGGGGGGCTGTCTCTGCATCTCCCTCCCCAAAAGCTTAATTATGTACCAAGAAGATAACTCGTCATCTACAGACTACGTTAGAATAAGTAAATACACATAAACTTATTATTGCAGCCAAGAAAGCACCAAGGTCCCAGGGTAGGGTTGGACTGCATATGACCCCAGCAACCTTCTCGCAGCTAAGCAAGGTTGGGTTTGGTCAGTGTTTGGGAGTGGAGACTCCCCTCATAGAATTGCCAAGACTGATGATTGCACCACGATGTCCTGACATCAGGTCGAAGCAGGGGTGGAATTCTAGCAGGAGTTCCTTTTGCATATTAGGCCACGCATCCCTGTTGTAGCCAATCCTCCAAGAGCTTGCAAGGCTCTTTTTTGTAAGCTCTTGGAGGATTGGCTACATCAGGGGTGTGTGGCCTAATATGCAAAGGAGCTCCTGCTAGAATTCCACCTCTGGGTGGAAGTGACATCATCACATCACTGACACTGCTTTCTGGGGAAAGCTCTATCGCCCTCAAATCATAAAGTTTTGTCTTAAAAAACAGAGTCTCTCTGATATGCTGATGTCACTTTGGTGTGATGTCAGCATGTTGAGTATGGGGGCAGGATTTCCCCCATCTGGGCAGCGGTGAGCAGGAGCCCAAAAAAACAGGTGATCCCCTGCCCCCAACTAGGGAATACTGAACACAAAAAACATAACTGTGATATGTGGGCTACTATACTTTTTAAAATAAAGCTACTTATAAATTCCACAAATATCATTCACACAACCAGAGAATGGCATCATTATCCCCTCAAGAGCCAGAAGAGCATAATGCTGGATTGTGGGCCCATGACCTGGGAGACCCAGCTTTGAACCCCACATTGCCATGTTCGACCTTGGCCAGTCACACACTCTCAGCCCAACAGGGTTGTTGTGAGGTTAGAAGGGAGGAGAGGAGAATATAAGCTGCTTTTGGGGGTCCCCAGTGGGAAAAAGGTAGGGTATAAAATGAAATAAATGAAGACATAATGGCTTGGTATTGGTCCCCACCTTACTATGTTAACATGGCTGCTGTTTCAGCATGGCTTGGCTAGCAAGGGGGCTGTGGTGGGGCCTGTTTAGAGCAACCAGCATTTAGGGAGCTGCTAGTAGGAGGATGGGGGAAGACAGGAGGGCCTGGCGTGACTAGGTCCATGGCGTTGTCAGGAGTCGGACTCGACTGTGCGGCTGAAGAACAACAAAAGTTGGGACTGACTGCATCTTCTGTCCCTCTCAGGTCCCGGCCTGTTTTCACTGTCATCTCTTTGCTGAATTTCTCACCTCGCTCGATCCCCCCGGATGATCCTAACTGTGCAAGTGGGAAAGTTTCCGGAGTTGGCCCACGGGGGAGCCTCAGTCTTTGCTTCGCCCTAAAACTCATCAGCACCAAGTGGAGTTCTGGTAAAAGCCCATACTCATCCCACAAAAGTTAAGGCCGACACACACGATGCATATCTTTGTTGTCCATCTCGGGTTGCCAACCACCTGGTGGATCCTGGACAACTCCCAGAATTACAAATGATCTCCAGATAACAGAGATCAGTTCCTCTGGGAAAAAAGAACCCTTGTCAGGCTCTAGCCTTAACTCTCCAGGAATTCCCAAACTGGAGTTGGCAACTCTATGACTCCATCACATCCAGTTTAGCCCTTAATCATTACATGCTGTCCTGGGTTTCTCCCTAGTTATTTTATTGGTAGTTTCACCTAATTTATTTTCTAGGTGTGCCTTTCACTTAGAGTTGTCTGGCCCCTCCCCCAGTGGAGGCAGGGGATTCCCCCACCCCAACCAGTGGGAAATGGGGGGACCTACCAGGAGCAGGAAAGAGGCAACGTTTATGTCACCAGTGATGTCACTTCCAGTATGTCAAGGTGACCCTCTGGTATTTGAACAAAACCTCTATGTCAAAGGCATTTTTACTGTAGAGTTTTTGCCCAAATACCAAAGTGTTGCATGATGTTGCCAACATGATGATGTAACTGCCAGTGCATGTCGGAAGTGATATTGCCACATTGCTGGTGATGTAGCCTGGGCCTCTTTCCTGCTCTTGGTAAGTCCCCCCCCCGCCCCGCCCACGGTTGCCAGGATGGACCTAGCAACCCTATCTCACTTACACATTTTTCTTCTTATTTTCTCTTTCAGGTTCTCATTTTCCATCAGATCTTTCATTTCTTTCCTAATTTCTTATTCCTTATTCTCCAGTTCACCTTTTTTTGCTTATTTTTTTCACTACTTCCTTCATAATGCAAAGCAAAGCATGAGTTTCAGCTTGCCAGTCCCTTCTGTCATATTCATTCTAGTCGTTTATTTTTCATTCTGTTTCTCAGTGATACGGTCCTCTTAGAGTCCCTTCCAGGGCCAAACTAGACTTAACAGCATCCACAGCTGTGATCCATGGACACGGCCGCCATTTTAAAGGGATTTTAAGATGCCATGAGAGCCTGATCCTCCTCAGGCAGTCCACAGAGTGGCAGGGTGAGGTGCTCTTATTTTCCCACTGGATTCTTTTCAAGTGCCCAAACTGCACTCTCAACTCCCATGGCTGTGTTGGCACTTGAAAATGCACAGGAAGAGGGTAAACAAGAGCACCTTAGCTTGCTGCACAGCAATGAGGCTCAGGCCTACAAGACATCTTTAAAGCTCTTAA
Source organism: Heteronotia binoei (assembly GCF_032191835.1). Classification (NCBI taxonomy): domain Eukaryota; kingdom Metazoa; phylum Chordata; class Lepidosauria; order Squamata; family Gekkonidae; genus Heteronotia; species Heteronotia binoei. The sequence continues at coordinate 22,722,201 of NC_083237.1, forward strand.
AATGGTGTCACCATCCACAGGTCGGACCAGGGCCATAGCCAGCAGGGGGCACTGAAGGCAGTGGCCTCTACAGAATCTGCAGCCCGCCCACCCAATCTTCCCCTTGGAGGATTGCAGAAGACAAGGGGGGGAGGTGCTGCAAATTCTATAGGGGGTGCCACCCCCAGTGCCCCCTGCTGGCTCCAGCCCTGTGTTGGACCCATGGATGCTGCCGTGTCTACTTTGGTCATTGGTTGTTCATTTATTTTTTGCTTTCCTCATCAGTTTAATTCATTCAAATGCACTCTCTACTGCTTTTAAGTCAGCTCTCTTTGCTTTTTTTACAACCAGCTGCTCTTCAAGCCACCATCTCCTTTGATCTCCGGGTTGACACTTCCCAGTCTATGCCACGCCTGACTCTAGAGAAAGAGGCACGCAACATCTCAGAAACCATCCGTGTGGGGACGGTGCCAGTTTGTGTCAACGGGACTCTCCAGGCTCAGGTAGACAGGAATTCCTGCATCCAAGGAATCTTGGGAATTGTAGTTCTGTCCAGGGAGAGAATTTAAGAATCCATAATAGAGAATTCTCAGCATATAGGAACCTCAGATTTCTGAATTTCTTTAGGGAAAACCATGACAAAGTGATATAAAATGAATGTAATTTTGCAATGTAGATAAAGGACATACCAGTTAGGTAGGCAGGAGTGGAATTCTAGCAGGAGCTCCTTTGCATATTAGGCCGCACACCCCTGATGTAGCCAATCCTCCAAGAGCTTACAAAAAAGAGCCTTATAAGCTCTTGGAGGATTGGCTGCATCAGGGGTGTGTGACCTAATATGCAAAGGAGTCCCTGCTACCCCTCTGTAGGTAGGCCAATATTTTATGGAAGTTCACAATATTTAGAAGCATTATTAAGCAGCAGCTCATGGCACTGAAATACGCCTCTGAGAGAAAATTTTGGATTTGGGCAAGAATGTGTGCTCCATAAAATACTTTTTACTGTCTCTCAGCTCTGCTTGGATGATACTGTCTCGCCACTAGTGCTGAAAGCAAAGTTCTCAGTTGCAGAAGAACCCGATCCCTCTTCCAGGAACCTTCGACCCATCCTTGAACCTGGGACCAACTTGTCCACCACTCTTGAGGTATTTGTCTGATGTTTGCCCTGCGCTTTCTTCAAGGGGCTCAGGCCAGTATTCATGGTTCTCTTCTGCATCACTTCATTTTCACAGTGAGTACCCCAGGGTCACACACAGCCGATTGGAGATTTAGCCCAGTACTCCAACTACAGCATCATATTGGCTCTTTGGAATGGCTTCCTGGGTGATTCCTGGGGCAATTAACTAGAGATGCCAGCAGTGTTCCCTCTTAGCTGAGTTAGTGTGAGCTAGCTCACAGACTTTTAGCCTCCAGCTCACAGACTTTTGTCTTAGCTCAGGAAGGAGGACCCCAGAGCACAATAATTTATGGAGTAGCTCACAACCTTAATGCCAGCTGCTCACAACTTTAGACCAGCAGCTCACAAATTCGTATTTTTGCTCACAAGACTCTGCAGCTTAGAGGGAACATTGGTTGCCAGTTCTAAGTGACGAAATACCTGGAGATTTGGTGGGAGGAGCCTGGGGAGAGTGAGATTTGGGAAGGGGAGGGTCCTCAGCAAGGTACAATGCCATGGAGTTCACCCACCAAAGCAGCCATTTTCTCTAGAACCGGTCTGTGTTGTCTGAAGAGCAGTTGTAATTCTGGGAGGTCTCCAAGCCCCCACTTAGAGGCAACCCTTATAAATAAATAAGTTCCCCAGAGCTCTCTTCCCATGCTGTCCCTTCTCTCCCCCGCTTTCAGGTTCCTTTCCAACAGAACTGTGGCTCAGATGATGTTTGTACGTCTGATCTTCGGGTCTCTTTTAACTTTTCTGGGTAAGCAGCATCTTCTGTACACCCCAAGACACACGTTTGTTCTTTGTCCCTCTATTTTTAATCTTCCCTGAGTAGAGTTGCTAACAGGCCTAGAGAAAAATGTCCTGTCCCTTTGAAAGAGGGAAATGGGCAGCTGAAGCTTCTGAGGGGATGGAGGTCAGTAATGTCACCTGGTAAATAATAGCCCATTCTACCTCTATTAAAAGGAGAAAATGTTTTCTCTCCAGACAGCAACCCTAGGGGCTCTCTGGTAAGCGAGCCTGAGGCTGTGTGACCGGCTCAAGATCACCCAGTAAGCTTTGTGACAGAGCAGAAGATTTGAACTGAATCCTGTATTTTCAGCATTTCACCCCACCAGCTCAGTTGGGTCTCAGCTAATACAAAGCCAGAAAGCATGCCTTGCAATGTCACTGAAGATGCTGGGGATGATCCTCTTGCTTGTGCATTCAGTGCCATCTCTAGCGCACAACCTAAGAGTTGTGCCCCAGGATCCACTGTGCAAGGGATGCTCCCTGGAGCTACATACTCTGTCAGTTCCCTTCAGCCCACCTTGAACACGAGTGTGGGAGTCAGGTGATTCACTTCCTCAGGCAGTTCTTCACAGGCCAAGTTAGACAGCTTGCAGGGATGACCAGGCCCAGGTAATGTCCATAAGGCCAAGTGTGTTGGAATGCATTTCTCACAACTCCTGAGCTATTGGTGGAGGCTATCCCTGATTCCACAAAGCAGGGGGTGAGGTGAAAAGAACTTGCTGGAATCTCCCCAAATTTGGTTTTGAGACCTGAGCAGATGTTTCTGTCACTGAATTTCAGGTCAAATGGTCTTAAATTGACTCCCAATTTCATACTGAACTTAACCGTGAAACTGGAAAATGTGGGTGAGACGGCCTATGAGACAGGCCTTTCCTTCTACTATCCCCCTCTTTTGTCTTTCCAGGGAGCTTCAGTTTTTCAGGTGAGTTGGGGGAGGGGATGTTTTGGGAGCCCGGGGGAGGAACAAAGAAAGGAGGAGGACTGAGAGACACTGGGGGTGTGGAGAGTTTCAGGAAGACAGCAGAGGACTTGTGGGTAGGGCTTTTTTTGAGTGCGAATACACAGGAACACAGTTTCGGCTGGCTTGGCATCAGGGGGGCAAATGAGTTCCTGCTGGGCTTTTTCTACAAAATATGCCTTGTGTGAAATAATGGTGACATCAGGGGGTGTGACTTGATATACAAATGAGTTCATGCTGGGCTTTTTCTACAAAAAAAGCCCTGCTTGTGGGGTTGGCGCTGGAGTGTCATTGCAGTAACACAGGCCCAAACTATATGCTAAGTGCAGTCGCTGTGATTTTTTTTTTCAATGAAAGGTGCCCCATGAGACTGCAATATTAGAAGGAGGAAGTCGCTCTTTAACCCTTCCCTTCGGGATTTCTGTTCAGCTCCTACAGAAGAAAAAAAATACAACTCCTTGTGTCTCTTCTTGAAGGTGTGGGTAAACAGTAGATCTCCCTGTGACTGAGGGGAAAAGGTGATGTTGCTGACATGGCTACATCACTTGTGTGTAAAACACAGAAGGGACATAGGGTAGTTCTAGGAATTGCTGGAAACTCAATGGTTTCTGGTGATTCTGAGAGCCACTCTGTCATTTCTGGAGTTTATCCATGTTTATCCAGAAGTGACATAGAGACTCCCAACATCATGTGCACCTGGATATCCCCAGCCCTCCCACCAGTTGCCAACTCAGCCTTGCAATCCTTGGAAGCAGCCAAATGTGTTTGTGTTTGAGAACCCAGCTCTGGTTATTAGCATTTTAATATGAAAAATAAAGGTCCTTTAAGAACACATATTTACCTCCCCCTTAAAATGTTACTCACAAAGCAGAGAGTCTGGTTTTGAGTCATGAAACCAAGGCAGACGGAAGAGTAAAAACTCTTTTTACTGAGGCTGCACAAACCTGGAATTTGTGTTCTGTTCTGATCAGTGTTAACCACCAGAGCTAGAGGTCTCAACATGTCCCAGCAGCTCTTGCTGCACAAGTAGAGCCAGCCCTAGACTGTCTGGCACCCTAGGCGAGGCTAACTTCTGGGGCCCCCGCTCCTGCACTGATAACATCACCGAGTCCCATGGGGGGCCCCCAATTTGGCACACCCAGAAGGACGGCACCCTAGACGATTGTCTACTTTGCCTCGTGGCAGGGCTGGCCCTGCATACAAGCCTACTCTGCAGGCCAGTACTTTCACTTGTTGTAGAGTTTACCAGTCAACCATTCACTACTGGAGTTAGGGCCAAATATTTGAAGCCTTCAGCCTGCTGATTTTGTTGTGTCCTTTTTGCTACTTCAGGGTAAACAAAACAGCTCCATTCATCCCCTGCAATCCCCTTGCCATTCAATTGATTTCCATTTCTCCCTATCCCCTTCTCCCCCTTGCAGTCTAACCAGCGCCTGTCCCCTTTTTGTGACATGCACGGATCCCAAAGCAACATGTCCGTTCGTCACAGCTCCTGCCGTTTCAGCCCACGGGATCTCAAGGAGGGCACACAGGTAACAAAGGGAAGTGAAGGGGCAGGAAAATGAGCGGGTGAGTGAAATGAAAGAGTTTGGGTGTGAGTGACAGAACGGAAGCAGGGGCAGTGGATTCTGGGGCAAACCTCAGGCTGGGGCCTCAGCATCACTGCCGCTGCCACCACTCTGTCTGGAGCCTGTCATCTCAGTTTCAAGCAAGGTGGGCAGGCAGGCAGGGATAGCCACTGCTGGCTATTTCTTTTCTTTCTCCCTCTGTTGGGGGGCAGAGCCGTTGGCCCCCAGTCCATGTCCCAGGGCAGTAGCCCCTGATACCCGGTTGCTAAGACCACCCCTGAACGAAAGCATAAGAGAAACACAATAGCCAGGGCTGTTTGAGTGCACCAGTGATTGGCAAAAAGGAAGGAACATCTCAAAGAGATGGTTGGCTTCAGGGCCAGCCCTAGACTGTCTGGCACTCTAGGCAAGGCCACCAACCCCCACCCTTGCACTGAGAAAGGCACCTGAGAAAGTCACTTACGGTCCCCCTCTTCTGCTTTTCTAACTTAACCTGGTTGCCACAAGCAAGTGGTGTCTTCATTTCCCCTGTGCTCTGGATGGTGACTCCAACCCTGCTAATGCTTCTGCTTTCTGAGGTCTTGGCCAGATGCCTATAAAAGATTCCTGGCAGATATGCATGTCCATATAAAGACAGGTCAAATTAGGTCAAGTGAAACTATTGAACTAAGACAATTATATATACCCTGCAACTGTACCTATAAAAATCCTTGCACTGATAGCATCACCAAGTCGCATGCAGAAGTCTGGCGCCCTAGGCAAGTGCCTAGTTTGCCTATTGGCAGGGCCGGTCCTGGCTGGCTTAAAGCTACGCTTCTAGTCACAATGATAAATTTGCCAGTGCAATATATACTGAAATCTCAGAAGTCAGATGAGAGCTCAGTAAGCTTTTTAGTAGCCGGGAGAGTGAGGATGGTGATGAAGAGAGAGCAGTTTTTAGCATTAGAGCAAACCTGTCTGGATGTTTTGTGGGTTCGATATCGGATTTTTCAGAATACTTATCTGGCATTTTCCTAGCATCTTCTCAAAACAATATAAAAGCAAAACCGTACAAAACTAAAACAGCAACCACATACCAATCAATACAAAAAATTAGCAAGCCCTCTCAAGTGAAATCCAAAAGGTCAACGGAAAGAAGGGAAATTTTACAGCCCTTTTAAAATTCAAGGAGAGGAACGATTCCTTGGGCCTGGAGGGAGTTGGTAGACTCAGGAGGGTCATCTGTTAATGCATTAAGCTGCAGGGGTTGGCCTCCAAAATTGCAGCTGAGAGCACAAACCTACTTCTCTCTTTTTGAAAAGAGATGCGAGTGTGAACAGGAAAAGGTACAAAATCCATGTGATGCTTTTAGTTAGGATCAACCCAAAATGATACAAAAATTGTGCAAGATTTTGTATCTTATTCTGGATTTTATGTGGGCCACTGTGACTGTTCACAACTTTTCCTAAAGAAAAGAGTCCATGTCTTCCACCTCCACCATTTCCAATGTCCCTATTCCTTTCAGGCCTTCCTCCGGCTTTCTTTCCGTCCCTCCAGAAATGACTCCTGGGATGAAAAGTTGGTTTCCCTCACTGTCCGAGCCCAGAGGTAGGGGCAGCCTCCGGCTTATCCATCTGTCCCTCTGACTTCCGATACCCCGGCCCTAATTCTGGTTTGCCTTTCTGCCTTCCAGTACGAATGAGAACGACACACTGGATGACAATGAGGCTGTGGAGGGGCTGCCTGTGCTGCATCCTGTCAACGTCATCGTGAAGGGGTAGGCTTCTTTTTTTCTTTCTTTCCTGTCATCAGCCTTCGCCTCTCTGTTTCCACTGGATGGTCATGGAAGAGTTCAGTGAAGTATATTCCTTTCTAGGAAAGGGGTCATAGCTCAGGGTTTTACATCTTATGGAGTTCTCATGTTCGTTGGGGAACAACACAATACTTTTCCTCAGACATGTGATGGGAGTCTTCTGTCTCTCTTTCTGTCTCTGTGTGTGTGTCTCTCTCTTTCTCACTCACACACACACACACACACTCAGAGGCTCTTTTCTGCTTGTGAACAAAATAGGCAGGGAGAAGGAACTGGAGCCTCTCTCCTTGGTATTTTTGCATTCGCAAACTGCCTGGTGGAGCTGCTGTTGGCACTGTTGTTAAAGCCACATTACTTCATGTGGATATGCCCAAGTTTCACAACAGAGTTCTGCCTAGAGTATGTTTTCCCCCAGAAAGATTGTACAAGAGCATGACTGAGAATACACTCTGTGAGGGAAATCTGGGAGGAGAAGGATTGCACAACACTGTCATGTGGAAGCTAATGTTTTTTTTTTAAATACTGCTGTTGGTGGGAGAATGTGGGGCAACTTCTGTGTGAAAGCAACTTGGAACTGTGGCACAGTGTGACTTGTACCTGCACAAATTCCTTTCCTGTATCTTTTCCATCAGGCTTGAGTCCACCACATACCTAAATTTCTCTACTGAGAGATCAGAGACAAAGATTATCACGCACAGCTATGAGGTAAGGCACTGACTCCTTTTACTCATCTCCCTCCCCACTCCCCTCTCACTTATCCCCATTCGTGCCGTCCATCCATCCCTCTACCCAATCCTGTTCCGGCAGGTCAGGAATTTAGACAAACGCTCCATCCTGGTCAACGTGACTTTTGATCTCCCCATACGGACATCAATGGGATTTTTCTGGAATATAACCCTGACCCACAGTGGAGTGGTGAGTAGAAGTAGAGGGCCTATAAGTCAGAATATATGGATGCTTTACAGCAGTGGTTCCCAACCTTGTTGGCACCAGGGACCAGTTTCGTGGAAGACAATTTTTCCACAGACTGGTGTGTGTGTGTGGGGGAAGGGTGCTGGGGTTTTTGCTGCCCCCATGCCCTGTCCCTGCCTCCCATGGGGGTCTCTAAATGAGGGGTAGGAAAGGGTCACGGCTGCGCTGCCCATTCCACCCGCCTGGGATCCAGGCAGATTAAAGAGGTGGTGCTTTGGAGTGAGGCCACGCTGTTTCTTTCGCCTGCCCGGAAGGGATGACAGGGGTGCTCTGCCTCACTCCGAGGCCATGAATGAGGTGCTCTGCCTCACTCCAAATGAGGCTGCACTGCCTCTTTTGTTCGCCCAAGTCCTGGGCAGGTGAAAGGGGCAGTGTGGTGCCTCTGCCTTGCTCCACAGCCCGGTTGCTAACAGGCCACGGACCCAGACCAGTCCCAGGGCCCAGGATCCCAAAGCAATTGGAGCAAACCTGTCTGGTTTTGTGGGTTCTATATCGGATTTTTCAGAATACTTACCTGGCATTTTCCTAGCAACTTCTCAAAACAGTATAAAACCAAAACCGTACAAAACTAAAACAGCAACCAGATACCAATCTAAACCAATGCTTTAGAGTGGCTGACAGAAGGGATTACTGTGTTTGATCTGTACAAACATAAGTGCCATCAAATTGCAGCTGACGAATGGGTTCCCCAGCAAGGGTCTGTTCAAGGCAAGGGAGAAGAGGAGAGAGTTTGCCACTGCCTTCCTCTGCAAAGCCTTCCTTGGTGGTCTCCCATTCAAATACTGATCTTGCTTAGCTTCTGAGATCTGGCTATACCATGCCACGATTCCTCCCCATTTGATCTGTGGGTGAATAAAAAATAAAGGGTTGGGGGTGTGTGGCCTGTAAGATGGAGGACTAAATTCATGCACTCAGCATGCAGTCTGAATGATTAACCCCGCGTTGTCTTCTAGAGGAACCAGTATGAATGCACACATCCATTCACCTTCCAGATGACGAATATTGAGCATTCCAAGGAACCAATCACAGTAAGAAAATGCAGCTACCTTTGGGGCAGGGGGTAGCCATTTCTACAAGATTCTCTGATGCCTAGAACTGCGATATGCAATATAAGATAACCACTGGAAGCAATAAAACTTTCGTGCAGAGCGTGTAAACATGTGTTTTTAGTTAAGTAAAACAAAAACAAAACTAAGGAGCACTGAACATTCTTGAAATTTTTCCCACAAAGTCTCTCAACAGTCACAAAGAATGATAGCCTCTTCAAATAGGACTTAGTGAAGACATGGGTGAAGTCTTTCAATTCTTAGTGTTCCACTCGTAATGATACAGAGAGAATAAGGAACCGCTTTTAAAAGGACTCCTCACGGTTTCAATAGTTCTTCCTCAGCCTCTTTCTCCCGATGTTACACGAGCCACAGTTCCTTTACTCTTTACAACATGGATCCACGCATGCTCTAATTTGCTGCTACTGGCTCCATCACGAGTGGAACACTAGAACTAGAACTGCGATATGGCTGCTTCTTAGAGGCAGCAAAGGTGACTCACAATGGCCATTGTCCTTTTGCCTTTGGACAGAGAGGGTGCCTGGGGGCCTCCTCTTGCACCAGGGTTCAGTGCCGGATTGCCAGTCTCTCCCAAGAGTCCATCCAGTTCCATTTTTCTGGGGAGTTTTACAGACCTCAAAGCAATTCCAAGGTAGGTGGCACCCTCTTCAGGTGAAAAGGGAATCATGCAGTGTACCAGTTGCCGGAATCCTTAACTAAGCATTGTGTAATACTTTTCAAAAGGACAAAGTTTGATTGAGTCCAGTGGCACCTTTAAGACCATCTATGTTTTATTCAGGGTATGAGCTTTTATGTGCATGCACAGTTCCTCAGATGTGCACACCTGAAAGCTCGTAAATTGAATAAAACTTTGTTGGTCTTAAAGGTGTCACTGGATTTAAACTTTGTTCTCCTGCTTCAGACCAATACGGCTGCCCACCTGAATAACGTTTCTTCAACAGGCTTAGCCAAAACATCTCAAAATAGCAAAGAAATATTTTAGTCCAACAGACACTTAATCCGGCTTCATGTTTCGTGAAGACAAACAGTCAGAAGTCCTTCTCTCCGAAAGTCTGTCATCTGTTTCTGTGCCACTCTTTGCTTTGACTCTTTTAGGCAGGTAACAGGGCTGCAAAGAAATGGTTCAGAAAGATGCTTTGGTAAAAACTATACAGACTGTAGATTATACTACCCTGTACTGTCTGTTGCTGTAAGTGTGCTCTTTTTGCATAATTGGTGCCTCATTTTAATGTGTAATATCTAAATGATTGTGCTTTGTTTCATCATTGTCTCAGCTCTGTATCAGATTTCTTTTTAAATTTCTGCAGTCCAAACCCTATTACATTATTTATTGGATGTTCCATTCCATTGATTATACTATGTAATATATTTTGTGTTAGTGAGAAAGGCCGATAAATTAAAAATAATGAAATCATCTTCACATTACTAATCCTCAGCTTCATTTTTCTCTGTCCCTTTCCTCTTGACTATATCACTTTTCTTTTCCATCTGTATAAGAGCAGAAGAAGAGCCCTGCTGGATCAGACTAGTGGTCCATCTAGTCCAGCATCCTGTCTCACATAGTGGGCAAATGGAAGACCAACAGCAAGGCATAGAGACCAAGACTTTCCCCTGATGTAGGGAGCCAGTATATGCTTGGTTGGACACCACAGACTGAGTTTTTGAATGAAATTAGCTGATATGATTTTTAATGGTGTATTATGGTATATATTGAGAATATGATTCAATTTAGGTAAGTACAGGCGTGAACTTACAATAGCCATACAATACTGTCTATGTTGACTCTATTTTGAGGTTATTGAAATACTCTATGGTCTTGTTATGTGCAGTGATATAGCAACAAGCAGAATGTACTGCCTTTATTTCTTTATTTTCTTTGCTTATCTATGTATCTTTCACTTTTATTCTATTTCTAATTTCCCTTCCTTTTCTTTTCATGGAAAATCAATAAAAACTTTAAACCCAAAAACACTTTCCTCTGATGTTGCCTTCTGACTTTGGGATTCAGAAACTTCGTGCTTCTGCATGTGGAGGCTTCCCTCAGTTACCACAGCTAGTAGTCACTGATAGACCCATCCTCCATAAATCTATCTAATCCTCTTATATCCTCTTATATCTTGTAAATGTGGGACATCTCTGTGTTAGATTAAACACATTTCCTTAATATTTCCCCCCTTTGAATTGTTCTGAGGACAATCTGAATAGTAGATATACCATTTGTACCCTAAGTTATTGATCCATTTGATTTCCCTGTCAATCTTGCAGTTGCAGTCCCAGAAGCTCCATCTTCGCAGTGAGGCATCAGTGGTGATAGATGAGTCTAGATTTTTCCAGAATCAGCCAGAGGAATTTCGTTTCAGCCAGGTAACTTGGAGGGCAGAATTCCTCTGGGGACCATGGTTCAAATCTCATCAGGGAAATACTGAAATTTTGGTCTAGTGGCAGAATTTGGTCTTCCTGTCACACCTCTCCCATTTTTCTTTTACAAAATTTATACTCCAAATTTCTGCCCCCATCAGGACCACCAAGGTGGCCACATTTCTTTGATAACCTGGAGCATCTGAAGTAGTACTAAAGAGTACCCCTGAC